>NC_138210.1:6938433-6943433 GCF_964194415.1 Vipera berus | reverse complement strand
CTGCAATCCCTCCTCCCCGTCAGAAATGCCCGGTAGCAGTGCCAGATAAGTTTTCTGGACAGCCTGAAATGTTCTCGACCTTCATGGGATAGTGCCAATTGTTTATGTCTATGAGGCCAGAGGATTTCCCTGATGACCGGGCTAGGGTGGGGTTTGTAATTAGCTTTCTTTCTGGCTCTGCCGCCTGATGGGCCACGCCGTTGTTAACTCAGAACAGCCTTTTGTTAACCGATTACCAGGGCTTCTGGCAACACATGAGGCTCATGTATGAGGACCCCATCCACACTCAGACTGTAGCCAGATGCATCAAAGACCTTCAGCAAGGAAAACGCCCCCTGCAGGATTATATCTCTGACTTCCGGCTGTTGTCCCAGGACTCAGCTTGGAATGAGGCGGCATTGCTGGATGTTTTCCAAGATGGGCTTTCAGACGAGCTTCAGGATGGACTGGTCCGTGTAGAGGCTCCCCCGACCCTCGACACCCTGGTGGTCCAGTGCCTTCGCATTGATGCTCGCCTCCAACATCGAAAGACCCGTCGAACCATCCAAGAGTTGCCCATGCCGCCGTCTCCATCTGCACATCCATGTCCTGCACCAACCACGTCCCGGGTCGTCCCACGTTTTGTGGCATCTTCTGAGGAGCCAATGGAGCTGGGAGCGGCCAGACCTCACCTGACAGCCCAGGAGAGGACTCGGAGACGCCAAGGGGGGTTGTGTTTGTATTGTGGGGAGCCCGGACATTTCGCTGCCTCCTGTCCCAGGAAGCACGGTGGGGCGCCAAAGTCTGGCCCTGGGTCTCGGGCTCAGTTGGGAAACGAAGCAGGCCCGGTTTAGGGGAAACCCTAGGCCGGGCACGCACTACACCCCCACCAGGAACAGCAGATGTGGACTCTGGACCCCCTCGACATCTGATTTTGGACACTCGGGTCTTTTTGTCTGACCGACCGGGGGGGGATCCAGGCGCATGCGCTGGTGGATTCGGGGGCCACGACCAATTTTATGGACCAGGCCTTTGCGGCCCATTTTGGCGTTCCCTTGACTCCGGTGGACCCTCCATTGAGGGTAGAGACCATTGATGGGTGGGAGCTTGTATCGGGCCCCATTAAGTCCGCCACCCAGCCTTTGCGCCTAGCCATTGGGGCACATGAGGAGGCAATTCAGTTTTATATTATGGCGGACCTCCATCTCCCTTTGGTCCTGGGTATGGCCTGGCTTTGGACCCACAACCCTCAGGTGGTGTGGTCACAGAATGCCATCTCTTTTCTGAGCCTGCAGTGCGTAGACCACGTCCGCCATGCCTGTGCCGGCCAGGAAGTCTCCGCCCCTGCCATCTCCTTGCCTCCTGACCTGGTGGACTTTACGGATGTGTTCAACGAGAAGGAGGCGGACCATTTGCCCCCACACCGGTCCTACGATTGCCCCGTGGACCTTCTGCCCAACACGCCGCTGCCAGTGGGATGCCTGTACCCAATATCGGAGCCCGAGTTGGCTGCTTTGCGGGACTTTTTGGACAAGAACCTGGCCAGGGGGTTCATTTGGCCTTCGTCGTCCCCTCTCTCGGCCCCAGTCCTCTTCATCAAGAAGAAGATGGGGGATCTATGTTTGTATTGTGCTTACCGCCGACTGAACGCCATCACGGTGCAGAATTGGTACCCCCTGCCGCTCATCCCGGAGCTGATGGAGAGGCTGCGTGAGGCAACCATCTTCACCAAACTCGATCTCAGAGGGGCCTATAATCTGGTACGGATGCGAAAGGGGGATGAATGGAAGACGGCATTTGGCACCCGATACGGTCATTTTGAATATACCGTTATGCCGTTCGGGCTGACCAACGCCCCCGCAGTCTTCCAACATCTGATGAACGATGTTTTTTGGGACATGTTGGACAGGTTTGTGGTGTCGACGACATCTTGATATACTCCCGGTCCAGGAAAAGCCATCTGCAGCACGTCCGCCTTGTCTTGCAGTGCCTTCGGGAGCATCAGCATCGGAAGCTGGAGAAATGCCTCTTCTTCCAGACTTCCATAGAGTTCCTTGGCCACATCATCTCTCCCGAAGGCATTGCCATGGACCCGCGTAAGGTGGAGGCCTTGTGTAGTTGGGAACCCCCCCGTCGAGTGAAGGATATCCAGCGCCATCTGGGGTTCACCAACTATTACCGGACCTTCATCCCGGGCTTCGCTACGCTGACAGTCCCAATAACCCAGCTCCTGAAGAAGAAGGTCCCATTCTGGTGGGGTCCCCCGCAGCAACAGGCGTTTGAGGCCCTCAAGAAGGCTTTCATCACGGAATCCGTCCTTAGGCACCCCGATCTGAATCGTCCTTTCGTCGTGGAGACGGCCGTGTCCAACGTGGCTCTTGGGGCGGTGTTGTTGCAGGCCCCGGTGGATGGCGGCACTCTTTTTTCCTGCGCTTACTATTCGCGGAAACTCAATCCTTCCGAGCGCAATTACACCATCTGGGAAAAAGAGTTGCTGGCTATCAAGGCAGCGTTCGAGGCTTGGCAGCATCATCTCGAGAAGGCCTGACACAAGGTGGAGGTGCGGATGGACCATCGGAACCTAGAATACCTGAAGACGGGCAGGAAGTTGAACCAGTGGCAGATCCGGTGGTCTGTTTTTCGCCCGGTTCAACTTTCGTGTGACCTACATCCCCAGTGGTCAAAACCAGAGGGCAGATGCCCTGTCCCGCAAGCCGGAGTACCTCCGCACCAAGGACCCACTGCCCCCGCAGACGGTGCTGCCCGCGGAATCCTTGGCCGCAGTCCATGAGCCGTTGGACTTGCGGGCTCAGGTGCGTGAGGCACAGCGCCTGGACGACTGGTCGCAACAGAGGAAGGCTGAGGTTGGTCCCGCATCCCCGTGTACTTTGGAGGAGGGTTTGCTGAGATATCGTGGACGACTCTATGTACCCACGGGGCCGCTTCGAACCCTTGTGATGACACAGTGTCATGACAACCCTTCAACGGGGCACTTTGGGTTTTTTAAGACCCTCAATTTGATGACGTGGACCTTTTGGTGGCCTCGGGTACGGCACGATGTACATGCGTACATGACGTCCTGCATGCTGTGCCGGCAAGCAAAGGTCGCCACGGGTGCACCTCCCGGCCTCCTCCAACCCCTGCCGACGCCAGAGAGACCATGGGGAGCAATCTCCATGGACTTCTTAACAGACTTGCTGCTGTCCTCAGGGTTTACCACCGTCCTAGTGATGGTTGACATGTTAACCAATATGGCACACTTTATTCCGTGTCGTGGGTTGCCAACAGCCTGGACGACTGCCCGGTTGTTCCTGCAGCACATCTTCCGTCTCCACGGCTTGCCAGACAGGGTAGTGTCGGATCGCAGTGTGCAATTCACAGCACAATTTTGGAAAAGCCTGATGGCCGCGTTGGAGGTGAAGGTGTGCTTGTCATCGGCACACCATCGCGAGACCGATGGGGGGACGGAGAAGGTAATCGGGATCCTGGAGCAGTACCTGCGCGGTTTTGTGAACCAACAGCAGGACAACTGGGCCGATTACCTCTCCCTAGCGGAGTTTGCCTTTAACAACTCCCAACACACCTCCATCCCGACCACCCCGTTCTATGCCAACGTGGGGTACCATCCACGGCTCTTCCCTCTGGCTCCCTCAGATTCCCTGGTTCCCGAGACCCAGGACTTCCTGTCAGAGTTGCATGCAGTCCAACAATTGGTACGTCGCCAATTGATCCAGGCCAAGGAAGAGTATAAACGGTTCACCGACCGCTCCCGACGGGCAACGCCACTGCTGGCAGTTGGAGATCGAGTGTGGTTATCCACGAGGCATCTCCCGACAGACCGACTGGTAAAGAAACTGGACCATCAATACATCGGCCCATTCCCGATTGAAGCGGTCATCAACCCTGTGGCCTACCGGTTGACAATGCCGCGCTCCATGCGGATCCACCTGGTCTTCCACCGATCCCTGCTGGTCCCCAAAGCCCCTTCGTGTTCCCTTCGACGCCCGACGGTTCCTGCTCCACCACCTACACCCGACCAGGACGGCTCAGCAGAGTATGAGGTGGCCAGTATTCAAGACTCCCATTGGCTTAAGGGGCATTTTCAATATTTGGTTGAGTGGAAGGGGTACGGGCCTGAGGACATCTCCTGGGTCGCCGCTTCCGCAGTTTGTGCCCCCGACCTCGTACGGGAGTTTCACGAACAATTCCCATCTCGACTGCATCCCAACAATCAGACCTGGGGGAAGGGCCCTGCGGTGGGGGATAGTGTTGTGGCCCCGACCACCGTGCCTTCCTAACTGAGGAAGAGGACCCTGAGGATGATGATGAGGAACTGGCAAGGCCTCCCTCTGCGGGGCTCTCCTCTCTGGCAAGGCCTCCGTCTCCATCTGGAGGCCGAGAGGAACAGCCGGGGAGCAGCCAGGTTGGGAGGGTGCTTGAACAGCTGCAGCAGTCTAGCGAAGATGAGTCATGGCTAGACCCTTGAGAAAGACGCAGACCCAAGTGTCTGCAGCAACGTAGGTTGGGTAGGAGGGCCAGGGAGTAGCTGAGTCATTGAGCCACACCCCATAATGTATAAAGGGGGTGTGGCTGCTCTCAGAACTTTGTGACGAACAATAGTTTAAACAACTTCTGGTCACATCTTTGGAACTCTGCTTCGTGTTTGAAACCCTGGTCTGCATTCTTGGCAACGCTTCTGTAGATCTGCTACTGGACTGTTTATTTGGACGTTATCTCATTCCAGCTGAAGTTTGAGGTAACGAGCCTATTTTTGCTGCCAAGGCCTTATCAGAAGGCAATTAACTAAAGTCTGTAGAATTAACTCTTGCTAGTCTTGTCTGTTTGTACTCCAGGAGGGGGGAACAGAACAACTTGGTCGTCACCACGACAAACAGACCATCTTTTATTTAAGAGGGACCAACAACAGCAGCAGCAGCTGCAGCCACAGCAGCTACAGCAGCTGCAGGCAGACAATCAACTTTTACAACAGCAAGTAGCCCAATTGTCTGCACAACTCGCTC
>NC_138210.1:6925933-6930933 GCF_964194415.1 Vipera berus | reverse complement strand
TTATAGAACTAACACCAAAAAATGATGTCCTTATCATCATGGGGGATTGGAATGCTAAAGTAGGAAGCCAAAAGATAACCGGAATAACAGGCAAGTTTGGCCTTGGAGTACAAAATGAAGCAGGGCACAGGCTGATAGAATTTTGTCAAGAGAATACGATGGTCATAGCAAACACTCTTTTCCAACAACCCAAGAGACGGCTCTACACATGGACATCACCAGACGGTCATCACAGAAATCAGATTGACTATATGCTCTGCAGCCAAAGATGGAGAAGCTCTATACAGTCAGTAAAAACAAGACCAGGAGCTGACTGTGGCTCAGACCATGAGCTTCTCCTTGCAAAGTTTAAGCTTAAACTGAAGAAAGTAGGGAAAAGCACTAGGCCACTCAGGTATGAATTAAATCATATCCCTGTTGAATATACAGTAGAGGTGACAAATAGATTTAAGGAATTAGATCTGATAGACAGAGTGCCTGAAGAACTATGGACAGAGGTTCGCGACATTGTACAACAGGTAGCAACCAAAACCATCCCAAAGAAAAAGAAATGCAAGAAAGCAAAATGGCTGTCTGAGGAAGCTTTGCAAATAGCTGAGGAAAGGAGGGAAGCGAAAGGCAAGGGAGAAAAACATAGATATGCCCAATTGAATGCAGAATTCCAGAGAATAGCTAGAAGAGATAAGAATGCCTTCTTAAATGAACAGTGCAAAGAAATAGAAGAAAATAATAGAATAGGGAGGACCAGAGATCTTTTCAAGAAAATTGGAGAGATGAAGGGAACGTTTAATGCAAAAATGGGCATGATAAAGGACCAAAATGGCAGGGACCTAACAGAGGCAGAAGAGATTAAGAAGAGGTGGCAAAATTACACAGAAGAACTATACAAGAATGAGCTTAAGGTCCCTGATAATCACAATGAGGTGGTCACTGACCTCGAGCCAGACATCCTAGAATGTGAAGTGAAGTGGGCCTTAGAAAAGCTGAGCAACAACAAAGCTAGTGGAGGTGACAGTATTCCAGCTGAGCTATTCAAAATCTTAAAAGACAGTGCAGTAAAAGTGCTACACTCAATTTGCCAGCAAATTTGGAAAACTCAACAGTGGCCACAGGATTGGAAAAGATCAGTTTACATTCCAATTCCAAAGAAAGGCAGTGCCAAAGAATGTTCAAACTATCGCACCATTGCACTCATTTCTCATGCTAGTAAAGTCATGCTTAAAATCCTACAAGCTAGACTTCAGCAGTATGTGGATCGAGAACTACCAGAAGTACAGGCAGGATTTCGAAGAGGCAGAGGAACTAGAGATCAAATTGCCAACATACGCTGGATCATGGAGAAAGCTAGAGAGTTCCAGAAAAACATCTACTTCTGCTTCATTGACTATGCTAAAGCCTTTGATTGTGTGGATCATAACAAACTGTGGCAAGTTCTTAAAGAGATGGGAGTACCAGACCATCTTATTTGTCTCTTGAGAAACCTATATGCGGGCCAAGAAGCAACAGTGAGAACTGGACACGGAACCACTGATTGGTTCAAAATTGGGAAAGGAGTCCGGCAAGGCTGTATACTGTCGCCCTGCCTATTTAACTTATATGCAGAGCACATCATGAGAAAGGCAGGGCTAGATGAATCAAAAGCTGGAATTAAGATTGCCGGAAGAAATATCAACAACCTAAGATACGCAGATGATACCACTCTAATGGCAGAAAGTGAAGAAGAACTAAAGAGCCTCTTGTTGCGGGTGAAGAAGGAGAGTGCAAAACTTGGGTTGAAACTTAACATTAAGAAAACCAAGATCAAGGCATCTGGCCCTCTCAATTCCTGGCAAATAGATGTGAAAGAAATGGAGGTAGTGACAGATTTTATTTTCCTGGGCTCCAAGATCACTGCAGATGGGGACTGTAGCCAAGAAATTAAAAGACGCTTGCTCCTGGGGAGGAAAGCCATGACAAATCTAGACAGCACACTAAAAAGCAGAGACATCACCCTGTCAACAAAAGTGCGTATAGTCAAGGCTATGGTCTTCCCAGTTGCAATGTATGGCAGTAAAAGTTGGACCATAAGAAAGGCTGAGCGCCAAAGAATTGAGGCCTTTGAACTATGGTGCTGGAGAAGACTCCTGCGAGTCCCTTGGACTGCAAGGCGATCAAACCGGTCAGTCCTAGAGGAGATCAATCCTGACTGTTCTTTAGAAGGCCAGATCCTGAAGCTAAAACTCAAATACTTTGGCCACCTAATGAGAAGGAAGGACTCACTGGAGAAAAGCCTAATGCTGGGAAAGATCGAGGGCAATAGAAGAAGGGGACGACAGAGAATGAGGTGGCTGGATGGAGTCACTGAAGCAGTAGGCGTGAGCTTAAATGGACTCCAGAAGATGGTAGAGGACAGAAAGGCCTGGAGGAATGTTGTCCATAGGGTCGCGATGGGTCGGACACGACTTCGCAGCTAACAACAACAACAACAACAACACATTAGTACATCTCTATATGCTCTTCACTCTATCAATCTATCTCACTCAATCTATCTATCTATCTATCATCTATCTATCTATCTATCTATCTATCTATCTATCTATCTATCTATCTATCTATCATCTATCCAATAATCCATCTCTCCCTTTCTCTCTATCTCTGTCTATTTATCTATCTATCCATCCATCCGTCTGTCTGTCTGTCTGTCTGTCTGTGTATCTATCTATCTATCTATCTATCTATCTATCTATCTATCTATCTATCTATCTATCTATCTATCGATAATCTATCCAATAATCCATCTCTGCCTGTCTCTCTATATCTATCTATCTATCTATCTATCTATCTATCTATCTATCTATCTATCTATCTATCTATCCATTAAGCCATCTCTGTCTGCCTGTCTCTATCTATATGTGTGTGTGTCTGTCTGTCTGTCTATCGATCCATCTGTCTATCTGTCTATCTATCTATCTGTCTGTCTGTCTGTCTGTCTGTCTATCTATCTATCTATCTATCTATCTATCTATCTATCTATCTATCTATCTATCTATCTATCTATCTATCTATCTATCTATCTATCCATCTGTCTATCTACCTATCTGTCTGTCTGTCTGTCTATCTATCTATCTATCTATCTATCTATCTATCTATCTATCTATCTATCTATCTATCTATCTATCTATCTATCTATCTATCTATCCATACATTAGTACATCTCTATATGCTCTTCACTCTAAATCAATCAATCAATCAATCAATCTATCTATCTATCTATCTATCTATCTATCTATCTATCTATCTATCTATCTATCTATCTATCTATCTATCTATCTATCTAACCATCCATCAATTCATCCATCCATCCATTAATCCATTTCTGTCAGCCTGTCTCTATCTATCTATCTATCTGTCTGTCTGTCTGTCTGTCTGTCTGTCTGTCTGTCTGTCTGTCTGTCTATCTATCTATCTATCATTTATCTATCCATTTATCAATCTCTGTCTGCTGGGTCTCTCTCTCCCTCTCTCTCTCTCTCTCTCATCTATCCATTAATACATCTCTGCCTGTCTCTCTATCTCTATCTATCTATCTATCTATCTATCTATCTATCTATCTATCTATCTATCTATCTATCTATCTATCTATCTATCTATCTATCATCTATCTATCTATCTATCTATCTTTCTATCTATCTACAGTATCTATCTATCTATCTATCTATCAATCTATCTATCTATCTATCTATCTATCTATCTATCTATCTATCTATCTATCTATCTATCTATCTATCTATCTATCTATCTATCTATCTATCCATACATTAGTACATCTGTATATGCTCTTCACTCTAAATCAATCAATCTATCTATCTATCTATCTATCTATCTATCTATCTATCTATCTATCTATCTATCTATCTATCTATCTATCTATCTAACCATCCATCAATTCATCCATCCATCCATTAATCCATCTCTGTCTGCCTGTCTCTATCTATCTATCTATCTATCTATCTGTCTGTCTGTCTGTCTGTCTGTCTGTCTGTCTGTCTGTCTGTCTGTCTGTCTGTCTGTCTATCTATCATTTATCTATCCATTTATCAATCTCTGTCTGCTGGGTCTCTCTCTCCCTCTCTCTCTCTCTCATCTATCCATTAATACATCTCTGCCTGTCTCTCTATCTCTATCTATCTATCTATCTATCTATCTATCTATCTATCTATCTATCTATCTATCTATCTATCTATCTATCTATCTATCTATCTATCTATCTTTCTATCTATCTACAGTATCTATCTATCTATCTATCTATCTATCTATCTATCTATCTATCTATCTATCTATCTATCTATCTATCTATCTATCTATCTATGTAACCATCCATCAATTCATCCATCCATCCATCCATCCATCCATCCATTAATCCATCTCTGTCTGCCTGTCTCTATCTATCTATCTATCTATCTATCTATCTATCTATCTATCTATCTATCTATCTATCTATCTATCTATCTATCTATCTGTATATCTATCTTTCTTTCTTTCTATCTATCTATCTATCATCTATCAATCTCTTTCAGCCTATCTCTCTATCTCTATCTATCTATCTATCTATCTATCTATCTATCTATCTATCTATCTATCTATCATCTATCAATTGATTAATACTTCTCTTTCTGCCTATCAATCTCTATCTATGTATCTCTCTATCTATCTATCTATCCGTCTGTCTGTCTGTCTCTATGTATCTATCCATAATCTCTATCTATCTATCTATCTATCTATCTATCTATCTATCTATCTATCTATCCATTAATCCATATCTGCCTGTCTCTCTATATCTATCTATCTAACCCTCTATCTATCTTTCTACCTATCATCTATCCAATAATACATCTCTACCTTCCTCTCTATTTCTCTCTATCTATCAATCTATTTATCTATCTACCTATCTATCTTTCAATCCGTCTGACTTTCTCTATCTATCAATCCATCTATCTATCCATTAATCCATGTCTGTCTGC
>NC_138210.1:6910933-6918433 GCF_964194415.1 Vipera berus | reverse complement strand
AGGGCACAGGCTGATAGAATTTTGTCAAGAGAATACGATGGTCATAGCAAACACTCTTTTCCAACAACCCAAGAGACGGCTCTACACATGGACATCACCAGACGGTCATCACAGAAATCAGATTGACTATATGCTCTGCAGCCAAAGATGGAGAAGCTCTATACAGTCAGTAAAAACAAGACCAGGAGCTGACTGTGGCTCAGACCATGAGCTTCTCCTTGCAAAGTTTAAGCTTAAACTGAAGAAAGTAGGGAAAAGCACTAGGCCACTCAGGTATGAATTAAATCATATCCCTGTTGAATATACAGTAGAGGTGACAAATAGATTTAAGGAATTAGATCTGATAGACAGAGTGCCTGAAGAACTATGGACAGAGGTTCGCGACATTGTACAACAGGTAGCAACCAAAACCATCCCAAAGAAAAAGAAATGCAAGAAAGCAAAATGGCTGTCTGAGGAAGCTTTGCAAATAGCTGAGGAAAGGAGGGAAGCGAAAGGCAAGGGAGAAAAACATAGATATGCCCAATTGAATGCAGAATTCCAGAGAATAGCTAGAAGAGATAAGAATGCCTTCTTAAATGAACAGTGCAAAGAAATAGAAGAAAATAATAGAATAGGGAGGACCAGAGATCTTTTCAAGAAAATTGGAGAGATGAAGGGAACGTTTAATGCAAAAATGGGCATGATAAAGGACCAAAATGGCAGGGACCTAACAGAGGCAGAAGAGATTAAGAAGAGGTGGCAAAATTACACAGAAGAACTATACAAGAATGAGCTTAAGGTCCCTGATAATCACAATGAGGTGGTCACTGACCTCGAGCCAGACATCCTAGAATGTGAAGTGAAGTGGGCCTTAGAAAAGCTGAGCAACAACAAAGCTAGTGGAGGTGACAGTATTCCAGCTGAGCTATTCAAAATCTTAAAAGACAGTGCAGTAAAAGTGCTACACTCAATTTGCCAGCAAATTTGGAAAACTCAACAGTGGCCACAGGATTGGAAAAGATCAGTTTACATTCCAATTCCAAAGAAAGGCAGTGCCAAAGAATGTTCAAACTATCGCACCATTGCACTCATTTCTCATGCTAGTAAAGTCATGCTTAAAATCCTACAAGCTAGACTTCAGCAGTATGTGGATCGAGAACTACCAGAAGTACAGGCAGGATTTCGAAGAGGCAGAGGAACTAGAGATCAAATTGCCAACATACGCTGGATCATGGAGAAAGCTAGAGAGTTCCAGAAAAACATCTACTTCTGCTTCATTGACTATGCTAAAGCCTTTGATTGTGTGGATCATAACAAACTGTGGCAAGTTCTTAAAGAGATGGGAGTACCAGACCATCTTATTTGTCTCTTGAGAAACCTATATGCGGGCCAAGAAGCAACAGTGAGAACTGGACACGGAACCACTGATTGGTTCAAAATTGGGAAAGGAGTCCGGCAAGGCTGTATACTGTCGCCCTGCCTATTTAACTTATATGCAGAGCACATCATGAGAAAGGCAGGGCTAGATGAATCAAAAGCTGGAATTAAGATTGCCGGAAGAAATATCAACAACCTAAGATACGCAGATGATACCACTCTAATGGCAGAAAGTGAAGAAGAACTAAAGAGCCTCTTGTTGCGGGTGAAGAAGGAGAGTGCAAAACTTGGGTTGAAACTTAACATTAAGAAAACCAAGATCAAGGCATCTGGCCCTCTCAATTCCTGGCAAATAGATGTGAAAGAAATGGAGGTAGTGACAGATTTTATTTTCCTGGGCTCCAAGATCACTGCAGATGGGGACTGTAGCCAAGAAATTAAAAGACGCTTGCTCCTGGGGAGGAAAGCCATGACAAATCTAGACAGCACACTAAAAAGCAGAGACATCACCCTGTCAACAAAAGTGCGTATAGTCAAGGCTATGGTCTTCCCAGTTGCAATGTATGGCAGTAAAAGTTGGACCATAAGAAAGGCTGAGCGCCAAAGAATTGAGGCCTTTGAACTATGGTGCTGGAGAAGACTCCTGCGAGTCCCTTGGACTGCAAGGCGATCAAACCGGTCAGTCCTAGAGGAGATCAATCCTGACTGTTCTTTAGAAGGCCAGATCCTGAAGCTAAAACTCAAATACTTTGGCCACCTAATGAGAAGGAAGGACTCACTGGAGAAAAGCCTAATGCTGGGAAAGATCGAGGGCAATAGAAGAAGGGGACGACAGAGAATGAGGTGGCTGGATGGAGTCACTGAAGCAGTAGGCGTGAGCTTAAATGGACTCCAGAAGATGGTAGAGGACAGAAAGGCCTGGAGGAATGTTGTCCATAGGGTCGCGATGGGTCGGACACGACTTCGCAGCTAACAACAACAACAACAACAACACATTAGTACATCTCTATATGCTCTTCACTCTATCAATCTATCTCACTCAATCTATCTATCTATCTATCATCTATCTATCTATCTATCTATCTATCTATCTATCTATCTATCTATCTATCATCTATCCAATAATCCATCTCTCCCTTTCTCTCTATCTCTGTCTATTTATCTATCTATCCATCCATCCGTCTGTCTGTCTGTCTGTCTGTCTGTGTATCTATCTATCTATCTATCTATCTATCTATCTATCTATCTATCTATCTATCTATCGATAATCTATCCAATAATCCATCTCTGCCTGTCTCTCTATATCTATCTATCTATCTATCTATCTATCTATCTATCTATCTATCTATCCATTAAGCCATCTCTGTCTGCCTGTCTCTATCTATATGTGTGTGTGTCTGTCTGTCTGTCTATCGATCCATCTGTCTATCTGTCTATCTATCTATCTGTCTGTCTGTCTGTCTGTCTGTCTATCTATCTATCTATCTATCTATCTATCTATCTATCTATCTATCTATCTATCTATCTATCTATCTATCCATCTGTCTATCTACCTATCTGTCTGTCTGTCTGTCTATCTATCTATCTATCTATCTATCTATCTATCTATCTATCTATCTATCTATCTATCTATCTATCTATCTATCTATCTATCTATCCATACATTAGTACATCTCTATATGCTCTTCACTCTAAATCAATCAATCAATCAATCTATCTATCTATCTATCTATCTATCTATCTATCTATCTATCTATCTATCTATCTATCTAACCATCCATCAATTCATCCATCCATCCATTAATCCATTTCTGTCTGCCTGTCTCTATCTATCTATCTATCTGTCTGTCTGTCTGTCTGTCTGTCTGTCTGTCTGTCTGTCTGTCTGTCTGTCTGTCTATCTATCTATCTATCATTTATCTATCCATTTATCAATCTCTGTCTGCTGGGTCTCTCTCTCCCTCTCTCTCTCTCTCTCTCATCTATCCATTAATACATCTCTGCCTGTCTCTCTATCTCTATCTATCTATCTATCTATCTATCTATCTATCTATCTATCTATCTATCTATCTATCTATCTATCATCTATCTATCTATCTATCTATCTTTCTATCTATCTACAGTATCTATCTATCTATCTATCTATCAATCTATCTATCTATCTATCTATCTATCTATCTATCTATCTATCTATCTATCTATCTATCTATCTATCTATCTATCTATCTATCTATCCATACATTAGTACATCTGTATATGCTCTTCACTCTAAATCAATCAATCTATCTATCTATCTATCTATCTATCTATCTATCTATCTATCTATCTATCTATCTATCTAACCATCCATCAATTCATCCATCCATCCATTAATCCATCTCTGTCTGCCTGTCTCTATCTATCTATCTATCTATCTATCTATCTGTCTGTCTGTCTGTCTGTCTGTCTGTCTGTCTGTCTGTCTGTCTGTCTGTCTGTCTATCTATCATTTATCTATCCATTTATCAATCTCTGTCTGCTGGGTCTCTCTCTCCCTCTCTCTCTCTCTCATCTATCCATTAATACATCTCTGCCTGTCTCTCTATCTCTATCTATCTATCTATCTATCTATCTATCTATCTATCTATCTATCTATCTATCTATCTATCTATCTATCTATCTATCTATCTATCTATCTATCTTTCTATCTATCTACAGTATCTATCTATCTATCTATCTATCTATCTATCTATCTATCTATCTATCTATCTATCTATCTATCTATCTATCTATCTATCTATCTATCTATGTAACCATCCATCAATTCATCCATCCATCCATCCATCCATCCATTAATCCATCTCTGTCTGCCTGTCTCTATCTATCTATCTATCTATCTATCTATCTATCTATCTATCTATCTATCTATCTATCTATCTATCTATCTATCTATCTATCTATCTATCTGTATATCTATCTTTCTTTCTTTCTATCTATCTATCTATCATCTATCAATCTCTTTCAGCCTATCTCTCTATCTCTATCTATCTATCTATCTATCTATCTATCTATCTATCTATCTATCTATCATCTATCAATTGATTAATACTTCTCTTTCTGCCTATCAATCTCTATCTATGTATCTCTCTATCTATCTATCTATCCGTCTGTCTGTCTGTCTCTATGTATCTATCCATAATCTCTATCTATCTATCTATCTATCTATCTATCTATCTATCTATCTATCTATCTATCTATCTATCTATCTATCCATTAATCCATATCTGCCTGTCTCTCTATATCTATCTATCTAACCCTCTATCTATCTTTCTACCTATCATCTATCCAATAATACATCTCTACCTTCCTCTCTATTTCTCTCTATCTATCAATCTATTTATCTATCTACCTATCTATCTTTCAATCCGTCTGACTTTCTCTATCTATCAATCCATCTATCTATCCATTAATCCATGTCTGTCTGCTTCTATCTTTCTATAAATCTATCCATCCATTAACCCATCTCTGTCTGTCTATCTATCTATCTATCCATTATCTGTATCTATCTATCTATCTATCTATCTATCTATCTATCTATCTATCTATCTATCTATCTATCCATACATTAGTACATCTCTATATGCTCTTCACTCTATCAATCTATCTCACTCAATCTATCTATCTATCTATCTATCTATCTATCTATCTATCTATCTATCTATCTATCTATCATCTATCTATCTATCATCTATCCAATAATCCATCTCTCCCTTTCTCTCTATCTCTGTCTATTTATCTATCTATCCATCCATCCGTCTGTCTGTCTGTCTTTCTGTCTGTGTATCTATCTATCTATCTATCTATCTATCTATCTATCTATCTATCTATCTATCTATCTATCTATCCATTAAGCCATCTCTGTCTGCCTGTCTCTATCTATATGTGTGTGTGTCTGTCTGTCTGTCTATCGATCCATCTGTCTATCTGTCTATCTATCTATCTGTCTGTCTGTCTGTCTGTCTATCTATCTATCTATCTATCTATCTATCTATCTATCTATCTATCTATCTATCCATCTGTCTATCTATCTATCTATCTGTCTGTCTGTCTATCTATCTATCTATCTATCTATCTATCTATCTATCTATCTATCTATCTATCTATCTATCTATCCATACATTAGTACATCTCTATATGCTCTTCACTCTAAATCAATCAATCAATCTATCTATCTATCTATCTATCTATCTATCTATCTATCTATCTATCTATCTATCTATCTATCTATCTATCTAACCATCCATCAATTCATCCATCCATCCATTAATCCATTTCTGTCTGCCTGTCTCTATCTATCTATCTATCTATCTATCTATCTGTCTGTCTGTCTGTCTGTCTGTCTGTCTGTCTATCTATCTATCTATCTATCTATCATTTATCTATCCATTTATCAATCTCTGTCTGCTGGGTCTCTCTCTCCCTCTCTCTCTCTCTCATCTATCCATTAATACATCTCTGCCTGTCTCTCTATCTCTATCTATCTATCTATCTATCTATCTATCTATCTATCTATCTATCTATCTATCTATCTATCTATCAATCTATCTATCTATCTATCTATCTATCTATCTATCATCTATCTATCTATCTTTCTATCTATCTACAATATCTATCTATCTATCTATCTATCTATTTATCTATCTATCTATCTATCTATCTATCCATACATTAGTACATCTGTATATGCTCTTCACTCTAAATCAATCAATCAATCTATCTATCTATCTATCTATCTATCTATCTATCTATGAAACCATCCATCAATTCATCCATCCATCCATTAATCCATCTCTGTCTGCCTGTCTCTATCTATCTATCTATCTATCTATCTATCTATCTATCTATCTATCTATCTATCTATCTATCTGTCTGTCTGTCTGTCTGTCTGTCTGTCTGTCTGTCTGTCTGTCTGTCTGTCTATCTATCATTTATCTATCCATTTATCAATCTCTGTCTGCTGGGTCTCTCTCTCCCTCTCTCTCTCTCTCTCATCTATCCATTAATACATCTCTGCCTGTCTCTCTATCTATCTATCTATCTATCTATCTATCTATCTATCTATCTATCTATCTATCTATCTATCTATCATCTATCTATCTATCTATCTATCTTTCTATCTATCTACAGTATCTATCTATCTATCTATCTATCTATCTATCTATCTATCTGTCTGTCTGTCTGTCTGTCTGTCTATCTATCTATCTATCTATCTATCTATCTATGTAACCATCCATCAATTCATCCATCCATCCATCCATCCATCCATCCATTAATCCATCTCTGTCTGCCTGTCTCTATCTATCTATCTATCTATCTATCTATCTATCTATCTATCTATCTATCTATCTATCTATCTATCTATCTATCTATCTATCTCTATATCTATCTTTCTTTCTTTCTATCTATCTATCATCTATCAATCTCTTTCAGCCTATCTCTCTATCTCTATCTATCTATCTATCTATCTATCTATCTATCTATCTATCTATCTATCATCTATCAATTGATTAATACTTCTCTTTCTGCCTATCAATCTCTATCTATGTATCTCTCTATCTATCTATCTATCCGTCTGTCTGTCTGTCTCTATGTATCTATCCATTATCTCTATCTATCTATCTATCTATCTATCTATCTATCTATCTATCTATCTATCTATCTATCTATCTATCCATTAATCCATATCTGCCTGTCTCTCTATATCTATCTATCTAACCCTCTATCTATCTATCTACCTATCATCTATCCAATAATACATCTCTACCTTCCTCTCTATTTCTCTCTATCTATCAATCTATTTATCTATCTACCTATCTATCTTTCAATCCGTCTGACTTTCTCTATCTATCAATCCATCTATCTATCCATTAATCCATGTCTGTCTGCTTCTATCTTTCTATCAATCTATCCATCCATTAACCCATCTCTGTCTGTCTATCTATCTATCTATCCATTATCTGTATCTATCTATCTATCTATCTATCTATCTATCTATCTATCTATCTATCTATCTATCTATCTATCTATCTATCTATCTATCCATACATTAGTACATCTCTATATGCTCTTCACTCTATCAATCTATCTCACTCAATCTATCTA
>NC_138210.1:6903433-6905933 GCF_964194415.1 Vipera berus | reverse complement strand
TTTTGGTTGCTACCTGTTGTACAATGTCGCGAACCTCTGTCCATAGTTCTTCAGGCACTCTGTCTATCAGATCTAATTCCTTAAATCTATTTGTCACCTCTACTGTATATTCAACAGGGATATGATTTAATTCATACCTGAGTGGCCTAGTGCTTTTCCCTACTTTCTTCAGTTTAAGCTTAAACTTTGCAAGGAGAAGCTCATGGTCTGAGCCACAGTCAGCTCCTGGTCTTGTTTTTACTGACTGTATAGAGCTTCTCCATCTTTGGCTGCAGAGCATATAGTCAATCTGATTTCTGTGATGACCGTCTGGTGATGTCCATGTGTAGAGCCGTCTCTTGGGTTGTTGGAAAAGAGTGTTTGCTATGACCATCGTATTCTCTTGACAAAATTCTATCAGCCTGTGCCCTGCTTCATTTTGTACTCCAAGGCCAAACTTGCCTGTTATTCCAGTTATCTTTTGGCTTCCTACTTTAGCATTCCAATCCCCCATGATGATAAGGACATCATTTTTGGGTGTTAGTTCTATAAGGTGCTGTAGGGCTTCATAGAACCGGTCAATTTCATCCTCTTCAGCACTGGTGGTTGGGGCATAGACTTGGACTACTGTGATATTGAATGGTTTGCCTTGGATTCGAACTGAGATCATTCTGTCATTTTGAGGATTGTATCCCAGTATTGCTTTTCCTACTCTTTTATTGACTATGAAGGCTACTCCATTTCTTCTGAGGGATTCTTGCCCGCAGTAGTATACCTGATGGTCATCTGAATTAAATTCACCCATTCCTGTCCATTTTAGTTCGCTGATACCTAAGATGTCGATGTTCAGTCTTGTCATCTCTTGTTTGACCACGTCCAGCTTTCCTTGATTCATGGATCTTACATTCCAGGTTCCTATGGAGAAAAAATCTTTACAGCATCGGACTTTCCTTTCACCACCAGACACATCCACAGCTGAGCGTCCTTTCGGCTTTGGCCCAGTCGCTTCATTCTTTCTGGCGCTACTAGTACTAGCCCTCTGCTCTTCCCCAGTAGCATATTGGACGCCTTCCGACCTGAGGGGCTCATCTTCCAGCGTCATATCGTTTTGCCTTTTGGTACTGTCCATAGGGTTTTCATGGCAAAGATACTGGAGTGGTTTGCCATTTCCTTCTCCAGTGGATCACGTTTTGTCAGAACTCTCGTCTATGACCTGTCCGTCTTGGGTGGCCCTGCACGGCATAGCTCATAGCTTCATTGAATTACGCAAGCCCCTTCGCCACGACAAGGCAGTAATCCATGAAGGGGTCAATCCATCTATCTATCCATTAATCCATGTCTGTCTGCTTCTATCTTTCTATCAATCTATCCATCCATTAACCCATCTCTGTCTGTCTCTATCTATCTATCTATCCATTATCTGTATCTATCTATCTATCTATCTATCTATCTATCTATCTATCTATCCATACATTAGTACATCTCTATATGCTCTTCACTCTATCAATCTATCTCACTCAATCTATCTATCTATCTATCTATCTATCTATCTATCTATCATCTATCTATCTATCTATCTATCTATCTATCTATCTATCTATCTATCTATCTATCTATCCATACATTAGTACATCTCTATATGCTCTTCACTCTATCAATCTATCTCACTCAATCTATCTATCTATCTATCTATCTATCTATCTATCTATCTATCTATCTTCTATCTATCTATCTATCTATCTTTCTATCTATCTATCTATCTATCATCTATCCAATAATCCATCTCTCCCTTTCTCTCTATCTCTGTCTATTTATCTATCTATCCATCCATCCGTCTGTCTGTCTGTCTGTCTGTCTGTCTGTCTATCTATCTATCTATCTATCTATCTATCTATCTATCTATCTATCTATCTATCTATAATCTATCCAATAATCCATCTCTGCCTGTCTCTCTATATCTATCTATCTATCTATCTATCTATCTATCTATCTATCTATCTATCTATCTATCTATCTATCTATCTATCCATTAAGCCATCTCTGTCTGCCTGTCTCTATCTATATGTGTGTGTGTCTGTCTGTCTGTCTATCGATCCATCTGTCTATCTGTCTATCTATCTGTCTGTCTGTCTGTCTGTCTGTCTATCTATCTATCTATCTATCTATCTATCTATCTATCTATCTATCTATCTATCTATCTATCCGTCTGTCTGTCTGTCTATCTATCTATCTGTCTGTCTGTCTATCTATCTATCTATCTATCTATCTATCTATCTATCTATCTATCTATCTATCTATCTATCTATCTATCTATCTATCTATCTATCTAACCATCCATCAATTCATCCATCCATCCATTAATCCATCTCTGTCTGCCTGTCTCTATCTATCTATCTATCTATCTATCTATCTATCTATCTATCTGTCTGTCTGTCTGTCTGTCTGTCTGTCTGTCTGTCTGTCTGTCTGTCTGTCTATCTATCTATCTATCATTTATCTATCCATTTATCAATCTCTGTCT
>NC_138210.1:6888433-6895933 GCF_964194415.1 Vipera berus | reverse complement strand
CTATCATCTATCCAATAATACATCTCTACCTTCCTCTCTATTTCTCTCTATCTATCAATCTATTTATCTATCTACCTATCTATCTTTCAATCCGTCTGACTTTCTCTATCTATCAATCCATCTATCTATCCATTAATCCATGTCTGTCTGCTTCTATCTTTCTATCAATCTATCCATCCATTAACCCATCTCTGTCTGTCTCTATCTATCTATCTATCCATTATCTGTATCTATCTATCTATCTATCTATCTATCTATCTATCTATCTATCTATCCATACATTAGTACATCTCTATATGCTCTTCACTCTATCAATCTATCTCACTCAATCTATCTATCTATCTATCTATCATCTATCTATCTATCTATCTATCTATCTATCTATCTATCTATCTATCTATGTAACCATCCATCAATTCATCCATCCATCCATTAATCCATCTCTGTCTGACTGTCTCTATCTATCTATCTATCTATCTATCTATCTATCTATCTATCTATCTATCTATCATTTATCTATCCATTTATCAATCTCTGTCTGCCTCTCTCACTCTCTCTCTCTCTCCCAATAATCTATCAATAATCTATCCAATAATGCATCTCTGCCTATCTCTCTATCTGTATTTATCCATCTATATATCCATCTATCCAGTGCTTTTTTTTGTAAAAGAAAAAGGTGCCGGAACTCAAAGATGTCATGCAACCCACCTTGCCTACATTACAAAGTTCCATTCAAAAAACGTGCTGGAACTCCGTTCTGAGCGTTCTATGAGAAAAAAAGCCCTTCATCTATTCGTCCGTCCATCTGTCTCTATCTATCTATGTATCTTTCTGTCTGTCTATCTATCTATCTATCTATCTATCTATCTATCTATCTATCTATCTATCTATCTATCTATCTATCTATCTTTTTTTTTATTAAAAAGTTTTAACATACAATTTTTCCCTTAAAAAATCCCCCCTCCCCCCCTTCTCCCTCCCCCCCTTCCTCTCCCCCCTCCCCCCCTCCCCCCCAACTTCCCAGAGCTAAATACAAGGTATATATAAAAAAAAACAATCATAAACAACCATATACTAACAACCATAAACTCTAAAATCTATCACTCTCTAGCTTATATAGGATAAAACAAACCTTAGTAATATTAAATATATATAAATATATATAAAAAAACTAATATAGAAAAAATAAATAAATAAAGAAAGAAGACTTATTCAAATATAAAACTTCTTAACCCTATACTTATTCTGAGTAAACTCAAGCCATTTTCTCCCTTCCATACTATAGCGTTCCTGCGAGTAATCTTTCAAATAGGCCGAAATCTTCACCATTTCGACCAGGTCGGAAACCTTTAAAATCCACTCTTCTATGGTCGGCAGTTCCTCTTTCCAGTACTATCCTATCAAAAATCTTGCTGCCGTAATTAAATTCAACATCAACTTAGTATATTCCATCAGACTTTTATCCAAAAAGCCTTAACCTTTTTACAAGTCTACCATATATGAAAATATGAAAATATATTACGTCTTTATCACTGCACCTCCAACATTTAGGCTAATAATTCAGATACATGCTTAGCTTTTTAAAATCTAAATACCATCTATAAAACATTTTGTAAAAATTCTCTCTTAGATTTCAAACTTATATAAATTTTACATTCCTCACCCAAATCTTTTCCCACCTCCCACTACTTGGCTGTAAGTACGTTGTGAAAGTTCCATAGACTTCTGCTGATCTTGTTCTTTTATCTTTTTTGATCGTTTTAAAGCAGCACGCGTCACCCGCTGTTCTCTGGGATCATCCAAAAGTGTTATAACTTGATCTCCTCCAGCACCATTCTCCTCTGTCTGTCCATCTTCAGCCTCTTGATATTCTCCTTCTCCAGATCCCTTTGCAGCTTCCAGAAGTGTTAATGGGGTTGCTTTTAAAACATTATTGTAAAAATCACGCGCTTGCATCACAGTAACCAGACGGTACCTTTTACCTTCATGCATCACCATCAACCCAGCTGGAATCTCCCATCTGAACCTTATATCTCGTTGCTTGAGCTCTTGCACAAGAAATGTAAAATCCTTCCTTCTCCTTAAAATCTTTGGAGGAATTTCTTTTAGAACCAGAACTTCTTGATCAGCAATCACGACTTTGGTATCATAGGCAGCTTGTATAACTTCATCTCTAATTTCCCTTTTTGCAAAATAAACCACCACATCTCTAGGCAGCTTTCTCTGTCTAGCAATCCATGAGTTCACACGATACACTTTATCCATGCCTCCTTTTATTTCAGATGCTGGCTGATTCAATACCACTTCGAGAGCCTCAGAAACCAGCTGCTTTAGATCTTCCTTAATATTCTCCTTTAGACCTCTGATTCTAATGGCAAACTGCATCTGGAAATATTGAGCAAGACTCAATTCTCTATCCATTTTGTCTCTTAAATCTTCATTCTCCAATACTTTTGCTTCTAATATGGCATTCTTTTGAGTCAAATCTTTAACTTTTTCATCCAAATCTTCCACACATTCAGCCACTTTATACACTGAAGACAAAATGTCTACCTTCATCACGCTGAACTTCTGCTCCATCCTCTCTTCTATTCTCTCCTCCAATTTCTCCAATTTCTCCTCCATCTGTGCAAATTTATCACCCATTGATTGATTAATTGATTCCAAAAGTTTATCCAGAGCATCTCGTAAGTCCTTCGATGTCACTACATCAGGAGGATATAATGCCTGCAATGATGATTGTTGCACCGGGGAAGTTCCAGCACTCCGAAGAGTTTTAGGGGGAGGCTTAGCCGCCATCTTTTACTTTCAATTGTGACGCACTTTCACTTAGAGTTTTAAAAGTCCATCAAGCTCGAGAGTAGAATAAAATAATCCTCTTCACCTTTTCCTCTTGTACCGCTCTGCCTGCTCTTTTTATTCCATAGTCTTTCCTTCAGGCAGGGGTGGTCGCAGACGCCTGGCTCTGCTCCATAAAGTCAGGAGCAGAGGCGCTGGCCAGCTGGGAGCGACCCAGGCTACGGGGGAGTTCGATCCTTCGGCCGCCCAAGCTGCAAGCTCAGGCGGCCCCGGAGAACTCAACCCCTACCTGGGGCCTCACCCCCTCCTCTTCTCCCGAGGAGGGGGCTTCAAATTCGCCCGAACAGCTGATCGGCGCTGTTTCGGGCGAAAATCACTCAGCTGAGCCGCGGGCAGCCCGGGAAGGCTGTCTCCATCGCCGCGCAGCCACCGGAAGTCCCAGCTATCTATCTATCTATCTATCTATCTATCTATCTATCTATCTATCTATCTATCTATCTATCTATCTATCTATCTATCTATCTATCTATCTATCTATCTTTCTATCTATCTATCTATCTATCTATCTATCTATCTATCTATCTATCTATCTATCTATTTGTTTTTTGAGGTTTTCGCAGGTGTTTATATGTGGATCTTCGGTCATTCGGGTTTCTTCCCGCGTAGAACTAAAGGTGTAGGTGCAACGTTTCGACGGAATCCCATCCGTCATCATCAGGCTGGAGGCTTCAGCTTCCTTCTTCTGGGAGAAGCATGTGGTAGTGGCTGTTTGTTCCTCTTTGTTAAACTGCCAGAGGGGGTGTGTTCTGTGGGTGGAGGTGTGCTCTGATTGGGTGGGGGATTAAGTGTGTTCTGATTGGGTCGGAGTGTGTTTTGAATGGTGGGTGTGTTCTGATTGGGTGGGAGTGTGTTTTGAGTGGATGGGCTGGTCTCAGCTGCCAGCCTTAGACCTGAGCTGATGAGTTGTGCTTCTTTTGTTCGGCTTCGTGTTTGTGGTGGTGCCATGTTTTTATAGTGGGTGTCAGTTTGCTTATTGTGTGGTTTGGAGGGGTTTAAAGTGGCTGATGTTGCAGCTGTAGTTAGGTTTCTGTTTTGTGGTTGTGCCTCGTTATCATTGTGGGTTCGGATTTGCTTTTTGAATGGTTGTGTGGTGGTGATGTCATGTGATGTTATCATGAGTTCTTGGTGGTTGGGACTCGTCTGTCAATCAAGGCGGGTTTCCAAATGGCTGGTAGGCGAGAGGTATCATCTCGTTTGTTCATGCTGTGGGGGGGGGCGTTTTTCTATCTCAATGGCTTCTCTGATTATTCTGTTGTTAAAATGTTCAATTTTGGCGATAGTTTTGGTTTTTTTTAAATCAATTTCATGTCCCGTGGCTTCAAAGTGTTGGACCAGGGATGAAGTTTGTTCTCCCTTTCTGAGTGAGTTTTTGTGCTCTTCAATGCATGCACTTATTCTTCTGTTGGTCTGTCCGATGTATGTGGTGGGGCAGGTGGTGCATGGGATTTCGTATACTCCTTGGTTTTCTAACCCAATTATGTCCTTGGGGTTTCTTAGGATGGTGGATATTTTTCTGTCTGTGTAGAATGCTGTTTTGATGTTGTGTTTTTGGAGGACCTTGCTGATTCTGTCTGTGGTCCCTTTTAAGTATGGGAGGAGGGGTTTGCCATTTTCTTGTTCTCTGTCTTGGGTTTTTGTGGGTGTCTTTCTTCGGATTAAGTTGGTAATCGTGTTTCTTTGGAATCCATTGGCTGTTAGTACATTAGTGAGAGTGTGTAGTTCGGTTTTTAGGTGTTGTTCGTCAGCTAGGTGTTTTGTTCTTGGCTACGGAGTTGATCTGTGCTGGGTGGTGGTGTGAGAGTGCATTCAGATAGCGGTTTGTGTGTGTTTTTTTTATGGTAGATAGTGTGTCCTAGGGAGCCGTTGGATTTCTTGTAGACTAAGACATCAAGGAAGGGAAGTTGATTGTTAGCTTCTGTTTCCATGGTGAATTGTATTTTGGGGTGTAGGCTATTGAGGTGTGTGAGGAAGTCATCCAGTTTTTCTTTGCCATGTGGCCAGATTACGAAGGTGTCATCTACGTATCTGAGCCAGAGTTTGGGTTTGTGGTTGGATTTTTCTAGAGCGAGGGTTTCAAAGTGTTCCATGTAGAGGTTTGCGATGACAGGTGAAAGGGGTGATCCCATGGGTGCTCCTTCCATTTGTTTGTATCTTTGTCCATTGTAGATGAAGTATGTGTTAGATAGGCAGTGGTTGGTCAGATCTAGGATGTGTTTTGGGGGGTTGTATTTATTTAGGATAGCTGTCAAGGCTTCTTTGATTGGCACTTGGGTGAAGAGGGATACGACATCGAAGCTCACAAGTAGGTCACAGGGCTGTAAGTTTAGTTTACTTATGATCTCTATGAATTGGAATGAGTTTTGTACGTGTGAGGTGATGGAATTTGCGTAAGGCTGTAGTTGTTTGGCAAGAAATTTGGCTAGATTTTGTAGAGGTGAGCCTATGGAGCTGACTATGGGTCTGAGTGGGGTTCCTTCTTTGTGTATCTTGGGCAGGCCATAGAGCTTAGGACATCTGGATGATTTTTCTCTGGGAATGATTGTTTTCTGGATCTCTTCACTGATGGGGGTGGCTTTTATTTTGGATTTTGTGGTTTTTTCCAGGTAGGTGGTGGGATCTGTCTTGAGGAGTTTGTATGTGGACTCTCGGAGTAGGTTGGATAATTTGGTATGGTAGTCAGATGAGTTCATTACCACCGTGGCGTTGCCTTTGTCTGCTGGCAGAATGATTATGCTGGTGTCATTTTTTAGGTTAAGTAGTGCTGTCTGTTCCTCTTTGGGTAAGTTGCTTTTGGGTGGTTTGCTGGTGCAGAGGATGTTGGTAACTTCTGTCGATCTGTATCTATCTGTCTGTCTGTCTGTCTGTCTGTCCGTCCATCAGTCCATCTATCTATCTATCTATCTATCTATCTATCTATCTATCTATCTATCTATCTATCATCTATCCAATAATCCATCTCTCCCTTTCTCTCTATCTCTGTCTATTTATCTATCTATCCATCCATCCGTCTGTCTGTCTGTCTGTCTGTCTGTCTGTGTATCTATCTATCTATCTATCTATCTATCTATCTATCTATCTATCTATCTATCTATCGATAATCTATCCAATAATCCATCTCTGCCTGTCTCTCTATATTTATCTATCTATCTATCTATCTATCTATCTATCTATCTATCTATCTATCTATCTATCTATCCATTAAGCCATCTCTGTCTGCCTGTCTCTATCTATATGTGTGTGTGTGTGTCTGTCTGTCTGTCTATCGATCCATCTGTCTATCTGTCTATCTATCTGTCTGTCTGTCTGTCTGTCTATCTATCTATCTATCTATCTATCTATCTATCTATCTATCTATCTATCTATCTATCTATCCATACATTAGTACATCTCTATATGCTCTTCACTCTAAATCAATCTATCTATCTATCTATCTATCTATCTATCTATCTATCTATCTATCTATCTATCTATCTATCTATCTATCTATCCATACATTAGTACCCCCTTCATGGATTACTGCCTTGTCGTGGCGAAGGGGCTTGCGTAATTCAATGAAGCTATGAGCTATGCCGTGCAGGGCCACCCAAGACGGACAGGTCATAGCTGAGAGTTCTGACAAAACGTGATCCACTGGAGAAGGAAATGGCAACCCACTCCAGTATCTTTGCCATGAAAACCCTATGGACAGTACCAAAAGGCAAAACGATATGACGCTGGAAGATGAGCCCCTCAGGTCGGAAGGCGTCCAATATGCTACTGGGGAAGAGCAGAGGGCTAGTACTAGTAGCGCCAGAAAGAATGAAGCGACTGGGCCAAAGCCGAAAGGACGCTCAGCTGTGGATGTGTCTGGTGGTGAAAGGAAAGTCCGATGCTGTAAAGATTTTTTCTCCATAGGAACCTGGAATGTAAGATCCATGAATCAAGGAAAGCTGGACGTGGTCAAACAAGAGATGACAAGACTGAACATCGACATCTTAGGTATCAGCGAACTAAAATGGACAGGAATGGGTGAATTTAATTCAGATGACCACCAGGTATACTACTGCGGGCAAGAATCCCTCAGAAGAAATGGAGTAGCCTTCATAGTCAATAAAAGAGTAGGAAAATCAATACTGGGATACAATCCTCAAAATGACAGAATGATCTCAGTTCGAATCCAAGGCAAACCATTCAATATCACAGTAGTCCAAGTCTATGCCCCAACCACCAGTGCTGAAGAGGATGAAATTGACCGGTTCTATGAAGCCCTACAGCACCTTATAGAACTAACACCAAAAAATGATGTCCTTATCATCATGGGGGATTGGAATGCTAAAGTAGGAAGCCAAAAGATAACCGGAATAACAGGCAAGTTTGGCCTTGGAGTACAAAATGAAGCAGGGCACAGGCTGATAGAATTTTGTCAAGAGAATACGATGGTCATAGCAAACACTCTTTTCCAACAACCCAAGAGACGGCTCTACACATGGACATCACCAGACGGTCATCACAGAAATCAGATTGACTATATGCTCTGCAGCCAAAGATGGAGAAGCTCTATACAGTCAGTAAAAACAAGACCAGGAGCTGACTGTGGCTCAGACCATGAGCTTCTCCTTGCAAAGTTTAAGCTTAAACTGAAGAAAGTAGGGAAAAGCACTA
>NC_138210.1:6873433-6875933 GCF_964194415.1 Vipera berus | reverse complement strand
AAGGCCCACTTCACTTCACATTCTAGGATGTCTGGCTCGAGGTCAGTGACCACCTCATTGTGATTATCAGGGACATTAAGCTCATTCTTGTATAGTTCTTCTGTGTAATTTTGCCACCTCTTCTTAATCTCTTCTGCCTCTGTTAGGTCCCTGCCATTTTGGTCCTTTATCATGCCCATTTTTGCATTAAACGTTCCCTTCATCTCTCCAATTTTCTTGAAAAGATCTCTGGTCCTCCCTATTCTATTGTTTTCTTCTATTTCTTTGCACTGTTCATTTAAGAAGGCATTCTTATCTCTTCTAGCTATTCTCTGGAATTCTGCATTCAATTGGGCATATCTATGTTTTTCTCCCTTGCCTTTCGCTTCCCTCCTTTCCTTAGCTATTTGCAAAGCTTCCTCAGACAGCCATTTTGCTTTCTTGCATTTCTTTTTCTTTGGGATGGTTTTGGTTGCTACCTGTTGTACAATGTCGCGAACCTCTGTCCATAGTTCTTCAGGCACTCTGTCTATCAGATCTAATTCCTTAAATCTATTTGTCACCTCTACTGTATATTCAACAGGGATATGATTTAATTCATACCTGAGTGGCCTAGTGCTTTTCCCTACTTTCTTCAGTTTAAGCTTAAACTTTGCAAGGAGAAGCTCATGGTCTGAGCCACAGTCAGCTCCTGGTCTTGTTTTTACTGACTGTATAGAGCTTCTCCATCTTTGGCTGCAGAGCATATAGTCAATCTGATTTCTGTGATGACCGTCTGGTGATGTCCATGTGTAGAGCCGTCTCTTGGGTTGTTGGAAAAGAGTGTTTGCTATGACCATCGTATTCTCTTGACAAAATTCTATCAGCCTGTGCCCTGCTTCATTTTGTACTCCAAGGCCAAACTTGCCTGTTATTCCAGTTATCTTTTGGCTTCCTACTTTAGCATTCCAATCCCCCATGATGATAAGGACATCATTTTTGGGTGTTAGTTCTATAAGGTGCTGTAGGGCTTCATAGAACCGGTCAATTTCATCCTCTTCAGCACTGGTGGTTGGGGCATAGACTTGGACTACTGTGATATTGAATGGTTTGCCTTGGATTCGAACTGAGATCATTCTGTCATTTTGAGGATTGTATCCCAGTATTGCTTTTCCTACTCTTTTATTGACTATGAAGGCTACTCCATTTCTTCTGAGGGATTCTTGCCCGCAGTAGTATACCTGATGGTCATCTGAATTAAATTCACCCATTCCTGTCCATTTTAGTTCGCTGATACCTAAGATGTCGATGTTCAGTCTTGTCATCTCTTGTTTGACCACGTCCAGCTTTCCTTGATTCATGGATCTTACATTCCAGGTTCCTATGGAGAAAAAATCTTTACAGCATCGGACTTTCCTTTCACCACCAGACACATCCACAGCTGAGCGTCCTTTCGGCTTTGGCCCAGTCGCTTCATTCTTTCTGGCGCTACTAGTACTAGCCCTCTGCTCTTCCCCAGTAGCATATTGGACGCCTTCCGACCTGAGGGGCTCATCTTCCAGCGTCATATCGTTTTGCCTTTTGGTACTGTCCATAGGGTTTTCATGGCAAAGATACTGGAGTGGTTTGCCATTTCCTTCTCCAGTGGATCACGTTTTGTCAGAACTCTCGTCTATGACCTGTCCGTCTTGGGTGGCCCTGCACGGCATAGCTCATAGCTTCATTGAATTACGCAAGCCCCTTCGCCACGACAAGGCAGTAATCCATGAAGGGGTCAATCCATCTATCTATCCATTAATCCATGTCTGTCTGCTTCTATCTTTCTATCAATCTATCCATCCATTAACCCATCTCTGTCTGTCTCTATCTATCTATCTATCCATTATCTGTATCTATCTATCTATCTATCTATCTATCTATCTATCTATCTATCTATCTATCTATCTATCCATACATTAGTACATCTCTATATGCTCTTCACTCTATCAATCTATCTCACTCAATCTATCTATCTATCTATCTATCTATCTATCTATCTATCATCTATCTATCTATCTATCTATCTATCTATCTATCTATCTATCTATCTATCTATCTATCTATCCATACATTAGTACATCTCTATATGCTCTTCACTCTATCAATCTATCTCACTCAATCTATCTATCTATCTATCTATCTATCTATCTATCTATCTATCTATCATCTATCTATCTATCTATCTATCTTTCTATCTATCTATCTATCTATCATCTATCCAATAATCCATCTCTCCCTTTCTCTCTATCTCTGTCTATTTATCTATCTATCCATCCATCCGTCTGTCTGTCTGTCTGTCTGTCTGTCTGTCTATCTATCTATCTATCTATCTATCTATCTATCTATCTATCTATCTATCTATCTATCTATCTATAATCTATCCAATAATCCATCTCTGCCTGTCTCTCTATATCTATCTATCTATCTATCTATCTATCTATCTATCTATCTATCTATCTATCTATCTATCTATCTATCCATTAAGCCATCTCTGTCTGCCTGT
>NC_138210.1:6868433-6870933 GCF_964194415.1 Vipera berus | reverse complement strand
ATCTATCTATCTAACCCTCTATCTATCTATCTACCTATCATCTATCCAATAATACATCTCTACCTTCCTCTCTATTTCTCTCTATCTATCAATCTATTTATCTATCTACCTATCTATCTTTCAATCCGTCTGACTTTCTCTATCTATCAATCCATCTATCTATCCATTAATCCATGTCTGTCTGCTTCTATCTTTCTATCAATCTATCCATCCATTAACCCATCTCTGTCTGTCTCTATCTATCTATCTATCCATTATCTGTATCTATCTATCTATCTATCTATCTATCTATCTATCTATCTATCTATCTATCTATCTATCTATCTATCTATCTATCCATACATTAGTACATCTCTATATGCTCTTCACTCTATCAATCTATCTCACTCAATCTATCTATCTATCTATCTATCATCTATCTATCTATCTATCTATCTATCTATCTATCTATCTATCTATCTATCTATCTATCTATCCATACATTAGTACATCTCTATATGCTCTTCACTCTATCAATCTATCTCACTCAATCTATCTATCTATCTATCTATCTATCTATCTATCTATGTAACCATCCATCAATTCATCCATCCATCCATTAATCCATCTCTGTCTGCCTGTCTCTATCTATCTATCTATCTATCTGTCTGTCTGTCTGTCTGTCTGTCTGTCTATCTATCTATCATTTATCTATCCATTTATCAATCTCTGTCTGCTGGGTCTCTCTCTCCCTCTCTCTCTCTCTCTCATCTATCCATTAATACATCTCTGCCTGTCTCTCTATCTCTATCTATCTATCTTTCTATGTATCTACAGTATCTATCTATCTATCTATCTATCTATCTATCTATCTATCTATCTATCTATCTATCTATCTATCTATCTATCTATCTTTCTATGTATCTACAGTATCTATCTATCTATCTATCTATCTATCTATCTATCTATCTATCTATCTATCTATCTATCTATCTATCTCTCTATGTAACCATCCATCAATTCATCCATCCATCCATCCATCCATCCATTAATCCATCTCTGTCTGCCTGTCTCTCTATCTATCTATCTATCTATCTATCTATCTATCTATCTATCTATCTATCTCTATATCTATCTTTCTTTCTTTCTATCTATCTATCATCAATCAATCTCTTTCAGCCTATCTCTCTATCTCTATCTATCTATCTATCTATCTATCTATCTATCTATCTATCTATCATCTATCAATTGATTAATACTTCTCTTTCTGCCTATCAATCTCTATCTATGTATCTCTCTATCTATCTATCTATCCGTCTGTCTGTCTGTCTCTATGTATCTATCCATTATCTCTATCTATCTATCTATCTATCTATCTATCTATCTATCTATCTATCTATCTATCTATCTATCTATGTAACCATCCATCAATTCATCCATCCATCCATTAATCCATCTCTGTCTGCCTGTCTCTATCTATCTATCTATCTGTCTGTCTGTCTGTCTGTCTGTCTGTCTATCTATCTATCATTTATCTATCCATTTATCAATCTCTGTCTGCTGGGTCTCTCTCTCCCTCTCTCTCTCTCTCTCATCTATCCATTAATACATCTCTGCCTGTCTCTCTATCTCTATCTATCTATCTATCTATCTATCTATCTATCTATCTATCTATCTATCTATCTATCTATCTATCTATCTATCTATCTATCTATCTTTCTATCTATCTACAGTATCTATCTATCTATCTATCTATCTATCTATCTATCTATCTATCTATCTATCTATCTATCTCTCTATGTAACCATCCATCAATTCATCCATCCATCCATCCATCCATCCATTAATCCATCTCTGTCTGCCTGTCTCTCTATCTATCTATCTATCTATCTATCTATCTATCTATCTATCTATCTATCTATCTATCTATCTCTATATCTATCTTTCTTTCTTTCTATCTATCTATCATCTATCAATCTCTTTCAGCCTATCTCTCTATCTCTATCTATCTATCTATCTATCTATCTATCTATCTATCTATCTATCTATCTATCTATCATCTATCAATTGATTAATACTTCTCTTTCTGCCTATCAATCTCTATCTATGTATCTCTCTATCTATCTATCTATCCGTCTGTCTGTCTGTCTCTATGTATCTATCCATTATCTCTATCTATCTATCTATCTATCTATCTATCTATCTATCTATCTATCTATCTATCCATTAATCCATATCTGCCTGTCTCTCTATATCTATCTATCTAACCCTCTATCTATCTATCTACCTATCATCTATCCAATAATACATCTCTACCTTCCTCTCTATTTCTCTCTATCTATCAATCTATTTATCTATCTACCTATCTATCTTTCAATCCGTCTGACTTTCTCTATCTATCAATCCATCTATCTATCCATTAATCCATGTCTGTCTGCTTCTATCTTTCTATCAATCTATCCATCCATTAACCCATCTCTGTCTGTCTCTATCTATCTATCTATCCATTATCTGTATCTAT
>NC_138210.1:6855933-6858433 GCF_964194415.1 Vipera berus | reverse complement strand
AATCTATTTATCTATCTACCTATCTATCTTTCAATCCGTCTGACTTTCTCTATCTATCAATCCATCTTGTTGTTGTTGTTAGCTGCGAAGTCGTGTCCGACCCATCGCGACCCTATGGACAACATTCCTCCAGGCCTTCCTGTCCTCTACCATCTTCTGGAGTCCATTTAAGCTCACGCCTACTGCTTCAGTGACTCCATCCAGCCACCTCATTCTCTGTCGTCCCCTTCTTCTATTGCCCTCGATCTTTCCCAGCATTAGGCTTTTCTCCAGTGAGTCCTTCCTTCTCATTAGGTGGCCAAAGTATTTGAGTTTTAGCTTCAGGATCTGGCCTTCTAAAGAGCAGTCAGGATTGATCTCCTCTAGGACTGACCGGTTTGATCGCCTTGCAGTCCAAGGGACTCGCAGGAGTCTTCTCCAGCACCATAGTTCAAAGGCCTCAATTCTTTGGCGCTCAGCCTTTCTTATGGTCCAACTTTCACTGCCATACATTGCAACTGGGAAGACCATAGCCTTGACTATACGCACTTTTGTTGACAGGGTGATGTCTCTGCTTTTTAGTGTGCTGTCTAGATTTGCCATGGCTTTCCTCCCCAGGAGCAAGCGTCTTTTAATTTCTTGGCTACAGTCCCCATCTGCAGTGATCTTGGAGCCCAGGAAAATAAAATCTGTCACTACCTCCATTTCTTCCCCATCTATTTGCCAGGAATTGAGAGGGCCAGATGCCATGATCTTGGTTTTCTTAATGTTAAGTTTCAACCCAAGTTTTGCACTCTCCTTCTTCACCCGCAACAAGAGGCTCTTTAGTTCTTCTTCACTTTCTGCCATTAGAGTGGTATCATCTGCGTATCTTAGGTTGTTGATATTTCTTCCGGCAATCTTAATTCCAACTTTTGATTCATCTAGCCCTGCCTTTCTCATGATGTGCTCTGCATATAAGTTAAATAGGCAGGGCGACAGTATACAGCCTTGCCGGACTCCTTTCCCAATTTTGAACCAATCAGTGGTTCCGTGTCCAGTTCTCACTGTTGCTTCTTGACCCGCATATAGGTTTCTCAAGAGACAAATAAGATGGTCTGGTACTCCCATCTCTTTAAGAACTTGCCACAGTTTGTTATGATCCACACAATCAAAGGCTTTAGCATAGTCAATGAAGCAGAAGTAGATGTTTTTCTGGAACTCCCTAGCTTTCTCCATGATCCAGCGTATGTTGGCAATTTGATCTCTAGTTCCTCTGCCTCTTCGAAATCCTGCCTGTACTTCTGGTAGTTCTCGATCCACATACTGCTGAAGTCTAGCTTGTAGGATTTTAAGCATGACTTTACTAGCATGAGAAATGAGTGCAATGGTGCGATAGTTTGAACATTCTTTGGCACTGCCTTTCTTTGGAATTGGAATGTAAACTGATCTTTTCCAATCCTGTGGCCACTGTTGAGTTTTCCAAATTTGCTGGCAAATTGAGTGTAGCACTTTTACTGCACTGTCTTTTAAGATTTTGAATAGCTCAGCTGGAATACTGTCACCTCCACTAGCTTTGTTGTTGCTCAGCTTTTCTAAGGCCCACTTCACTTCACATTCTAGGATGTCTGGCTCGAGGTCAGTGACCACCTCATTGTGATTATCAGGGACATTAAGCTCATTCTTGTATAGTTCTTCTGTGTAATTTTGCCACCTCTTCTTAATCTCTTCTGCCTCTGTTAGGTCCCTGCCATTTTGGTCCTTTATCATGCCCATTTTTGCATTAAACGTTCCCTTCATCTCTCCAATTTTCTTGAAAAGATCTCTGGTCCTCCCTATTCTATTGTTTTCTTCTATTTCTTTGCACTGTTCATTTAAGAAGGCATTCTTATCTCTTCTAGCTATTCTCTGGAATTCTGCATTCAATTGGGCATATCTATGTTTTTCTCCCTTGCCTTTCGCTTCCCTCCTTTCCTTAGCTATTTGCAAAGCTTCCTCAGACAGCCATTTTGCTTTCTTGCATTTCTTTTTCTTTGGGATGGTTTTGGTTGCTACCTGTTGTACAATGTCGCGAACCTCTGTCCATAGTTCTTCAGGCACTCTGTCTATCAGATCTAATTCCTTAAATCTATTTGTCACCTCTACTGTATATTCAACAGGGATATGATTTAATTCATACCTGAGTGGCCTAGTGCTTTTCCCTACTTTCTTCAGTTTAAGCTTAAACTTTGCAAGGAGAAGCTCATGGTCTGAGCCACAGTCAGCTCCTGGTCTTGTTTTTACTGACTGTATAGAGCTTCTCCATCTTTGGCTGCAGAGCATATAGTCAATCTGATTTCTGTGATGACCGTCTGGTGATGTCCATGTGTAGAGCCGTCTCTTGGGTTGTTGGAAAAGAGTGTTTGCTATGACCATCGTATTCTCTTGACAAAATTCTATCAGCCTGTGCCCTGCTTCATTTTGTACTCCAAGGCCAAACTTGCCTGTTATTCCAGTTATCTTTTGGCTTCCTACTTTAGCATTCCAATCCCCCATGATGATA
>NC_138210.1:6838433-6845933 GCF_964194415.1 Vipera berus | reverse complement strand
CACTCTCTCTCTCTCTCCCAATAATCTATCAATAATCTATCCAATAATGCATCTCTGCCTATCTCTCTATCTGTATTTATCCATCTATATATCCATCTATCCAGTGCTTTTTTTTGTAAAAGAATAAGGTGCCGGAACTCAAAGATGTCATGCAACCCACCTTGCCTACATTACAAAGTTCCATTCAAAAAACGTGCTGGAACTCCGTTCTGAGCGTTCTATGAGAAAAAAAGCCCTTCATCTATTCGTCCGTCCATCTGTCTCTATCTATCTATGTATCTTTCTGTCTGTCTATCTATCTATCTATCTATCTATCTATCTATCTATCTATCTATCTATCTATCTATCTTTTTTTTTATTAAAAAGTTTTAACATACAATTTTTCCCTTAAAAAATCCCCCCTCCCCCCCTTCTCCCTCCCCCCCTTCCTCTCCCCCCTCCCCCCCTCCCCCCCAACTTCCCAGAGCTAAATACAAGGTATATATAAAAAAAAACAATCATAAACAACCATATACTAACAACCATAAACTCTAAAATCTATCACTCTCTAGCTTATATAGGATAAAACAAACCTTAGTAATATTAAATATATATAAATATATATAAAAAAACTAATATAGAAAAAATAAATAAATAAAGAAAGAAGACTTATTCAAATATAAAACTTCTTAACCCTATACTTATTCTGAGTAAACTCAAGCCATTTTCTCCCTTCCATACTATAGCGTTCCTGCGAGTAATCTTTCAAATAGGCCGAAATCTTCACCATTTCGACCAGGTCGGAAACCTTTAAAATCCACTCTTCTATGGTCGGCAGTTCCTCTTTCCAGTACTATCCTATCAAAAATCTTGCTGCCGTAATTAAATTCAACATCAACTTAGTATATTCCATCAGACTTTTATCCAAAAAGCCTTAACCTTTTTACAAGTCTACCATATATGAAAATATGAAAATATATTACGTCTTTATCACTGCACCTCCAACATTTAGGCTAATAATTCAGATACATGCTTAGCTTTTTAAAATCTAAATACCATCTATAAAACATTTTGTAAAAATTCTCTCTTAGATTTCAAACTTATATAAATTTTACATTCCTCACCCAAATCTTTTCCCACCTCCCACTACTTGGCTGTAAGTACGTTGTGAAAGTTCCATAGACTTCTGCTGATCTTGTTCTTTTATCTTTTTTGATCGTTTTAAAGCAGCACGCGTCACCCGCTGTTCTCTGGGATCATCCAAAAGTGTTATAACTTGATCTCCTCCAGCACCATTCTCCTCTGTCTGTCCATCTTCAGCCTCTTGATATTCTCCTTCTCCAGATCCCTTTGCAGCTTCCAGAAGTGTTAATGGGGTTGCTTTTAAAACATTATTGTAAAAATCACGCGCTTGCATCACAGTAACCAGACGGTACCTTTTACCTTCATGCATCACCATCAACCCAGCTGGAATCTCCCATCTGAACCTTATATCTCGTTGCTTGAGCTCTTGCACAAGAAATGTAAAATCCTTCCTTCTCCTTAAAATCTTTGGAGGAATTTCTTTTAGAACCAGAACTTCTTGATCAGCAATCACGACTTTGGTATCATAGGCAGCTTGTATAACTTCATCTCTAATTTCCCTTTTTGCAAAATAAACCACCACATCTCTAGGCAGCTTTCTCTGTCTAGCAATCCATGAGTTCACACGATACACTTTATCCATGCCTCCTTTTATTTCAGATGCTGGCTGATTCAATACCACTTCGAGAGCCTCAGAAACCAGCTGCTTTAGATCTTCCTTAATATTCTCCTTTAGACCTCTGATTCTAATGGCAAACTGCATCTGGAAATATTGAGCAAGACTCAATTCTCTATCCATTTTGTCTCTTAAATCTTCATTCTCCAATACTTTTGCTTCTAATATGGCATTCTTTTGAGTCAAATCTTTAACTTTTTCATCCAAATCTTCCACACATTCAGCCACTTTATACACTGAAGACAAAATGTCTACCTTCATCACGCTGAACTTCTGCTCCATCCTCTCTTCTATTCTCTCCTCCAATTTCTCCAATTTCTCCTCCATCTGTGCAAATTTATCACCCATTGATTGATTAATTGATTCCAAAAGTTTATCCAGAGCATCTCGTAAGTCCTTCGATGTCACTACATCAGGAGGATATAATGCCTGCAATGATGATTGTTGCACCGGGGAAGTTCCAGCACTCCGAAGAGTTTTAGGGGGAGGCTTAGCCGCCATCTTTTACTTTCAATTGTGACGCACTTTCACTTAGAGTTTTAAAAGTCCATCAAGCTCGAGAGTAGAATAAAATAATCCTCTTCACCTTTTCCTCTTGTACCGCTCTGCCTGCTCTTTTTATTCCATAGTCTTTCCTTCAGGCAGGGGTGGTCGCAGACGCCTGGCTCTGCTCCATAAAGTCAGGAGCAGAGGCGCTGGCCAGCTGGGAGCGACCCAGGCTACGGGGGAGTTCGATCCTTCGGCCGCCCAAGCTGCAAGCTCAGGCGGCCCCGGAGAACTCAACCCCTACCTGGGGCCTCACCCCCTCCTCTTCTCCCGAGGAGGGGGCTTCAAATTCGCCCGAACAGCTGATCGGCGCTGTTTCGGGCGAAAATCACTCAGCTGAGCCGCGGGCAGCCCGGGAAGGCTGTCTCCATCGCCGCGCAGCCACCGGAAGTCCCAGCTATCTATCTATCTATCTATCTATCTATCTATCTATCTATCTATCTATCTATCTATCTATCTATCTATCTATCTATCTATCTATCTTTCTATCTATCTATCTATCTATCTATCTATCTATCTATCTATCTATCTATCTATCTATCTATCTATTTGTTTTTTGAGGTTTTCGCAGGTGTTTATATGTGGATCTTCGGTCATTCGGGTTTCTTCCCGCGTAGAACTAAAGGTGTAGGTGCAACGTTTCGACGGAATCCCATCCGTCATCATCAGGCTGGAGGCTTCAGCTTCCTTCTTCTGGGAGAAGCATGTGGTAGTGGCTGTTTGTTCCTCTTTGTTAAACTGCCAGAGGGGGTGTGTTCTGTGGGTGGAGGTGTGCTCTGATTGGGTGGGGGATTAAGTGTGTTCTGATTGGGTCGGAGTGTGTTTTGAATGGTGGGTGTGTTCTGATTGGGTGGGAGTGTGTTTTGAGTGGATGGGCTGGTCTCAGCTGCCAGCCTTAGACCTGAGCTGATGAGTTGTGCTTCTTTTGTTCGGCTTCGTGTTTGTGGTGGTGCCATGTTTTTATAGTGGGTGTCAGTTTGCTTATTGTGTGGTTTGGAGGGGTTTAAAGTGGCTGATGTTGCAGCTGTAGTTAGGTTTCTGTTTTGTGGTTGTGCCTCGTTATCATTGTGGGTTCGGATTTGCTTTTTGAATGGTTGTGTGGTGGTGATGTCATGTGATGTTATCATGAGTTCTTGGTGGTTGGGACTCGTCTGTCAATCAAGGCGGGTTTCCAAATGGCTGGTAGGCGAGAGGTATCATCTCGTTTGTTCATGCTGTGGGGGGGGGCGTTTTTCTATCTCAATGGCTTCTCTGATTATTCTGTTGTTAAAATGTTCAATTTTGGCGATAGTTTTGGTTTTTTTTAAATCAATTTCATGTCCCGTGGCTTCAAAGTGTTGGACCAGGGATGAAGTTTGTTCTCCCTTTCTGAGTGAGTTTTTGTGCTCTTCAATGCATGCACTTATTCTTCTGTTGGTCTGTCCGATGTATGTGGTGGGGCAGGTGGTGCATGGGATTTCGTATACTCCTTGGTTTTCTAACCCAATTATGTCCTTGGGGTTTCTTAGGATGGTGGATATTTTTCTGTCTGTGTAGAATGCTGTTTTGATGTTGTGTTTTTGGAGGACCTTGCTGATTCTGTCTGTGGTCCCTTTTAAGTATGGGAGGAGGGGTTTGCCATTTTCTTGTTCTCTGTCTTGGGTTTTTGTGGGTGTCTTTCTTCGGATTAAGTTGGTAATCGTGTTTCTTTGGAATCCATTGGCTGTTAGTACATTAGTGAGAGTGTGTAGTTCGGTTTTTAGGTGTTGTTCGTCAGCTAGGTGTTTTGTTCTTGGCTACGGAGTTGATCTGTGCTGGGTGGTGGTGTGAGAGTGCATTCAGATAGCGGTTTGTGTGTGTTTTTTTTATGGTAGATAGTGTGTCCTAGGGAGCCGTTGGATTTCTTGTAGACTAAGACATCAAGGAAGGGAAGTTGATTGTTAGCTTCTGTTTCCATGGTGAATTGTATTTTGGGGTGTAGGCTATTGAGGTGTGTGAGGAAGTCATCCAGTTTTTCTTTGCCATGTGGCCAGATTACGAAGGTGTCATCTACGTATCTGAGCCAGAGTTTGGGTTTGTGGTTGGATTTTTCTAGAGCGAGGGTTTCAAAGTGTTCCATGTAGAGGTTTGCGATGACAGGTGAAAGGGGTGATCCCATGGGTGCTCCTTCCATTTGTTTGTATCTTTGTCCATTGTAGATGAAGTATGTGTTAGATAGGCAGTGGTTGGTCAGATCTAGGATGTGTTTTGGGGGGTTGTATTTATTTAGGATAGCTGTCAAGGCTTCTTTGATTGGCACTTGGGTGAAGAGGGATACGACATCGAAGCTCACAAGTAGGTCACAGGGCTGTAAGTTTAGTTTACTTATGATCTCTATGAATTGGAATGAGTTTTGTACGTGTGAGGTGATGGAATTTGCGTAAGGCTGTAGTTGTTTGGCAAGAAATTTGGCTAGATTTTGTAGAGGTGAGCCTATGGAGCTGACTATGGGTCTGAGTGGGGTTCCTTCTTTGTGTATCTTGGGCAGGCCATAGAGCTTAGGACATCTGGATGATTTTTCTCTGGGAATGATTGTTTTCTGGATCTCTTCACTGATGGGGGTGGCTTTTATTTTGGATTTTGTGGTTTTTTCCAGGTAGGTGGTGGGATCTGTCTTGAGGAGTTTGTATGTGGACTCTCGGAGTAGGTTGGATAATTTGGTATGGTAGTCAGATGAGTTCATTACCACCGTGGCGTTGCCTTTGTCTGCTGGCAGAATGATTATGCTGGTGTCATTTTTTAGGTTAAGTAGTGCTGTCTGTTCCTCTTTGGGTAAGTTGCTTTTGGGTGGTTTGCTGGTGCAGAGGATGTTGGTAACTTCTGTCGATCTGTATCTATCTGTCTGTCTGTCTGTCTGTCTGTCCGTCCATCAGTCCATCTATCTATCTATCTATCTATCTATCTATCTATCTATCTATCTATCTATCATCTATCCAATAATCCATCTCTCCCTTTCTCTCTATCTCTGTCTATTTATCTATCTATCCATCCATCCGTCTGTCTGTCTGTCTGTCTGTCTGTCTGTGTATCTATCTATCTATCTATCTATCTATCTATCTATCTATCTATCTATCGATAATCTATCCAATAATCCATCTCTGCCTGTCTCTCTATATTTATCTATCTATCTATCTATCTATCTATCTATCTATCTATCTATCTATCTATCTATCTATCTATCTATCCATTAAGCCATCTCTGTCTGCCTGTCTCTATCTATATGTGTGTGTGTGTGTCTGTCTGTCTGTCTATCGATCCATCTGTCTATCTGTCTATCTATCTGTCTGTCTGTCTGTCTGTCTATCTATCTATCTATCTATCTATCTATCTATCTATCTATCTATCTATCTATCTATCCATACATTAGTACATCTCTATATGCTCTTCACTCTAAATCAATCTATCTATCTATCTATCTATCTATCTATCTATCTATCTATCTATCTATCTATCTATCTATCCATACATTAGTACCCCCTTCATGGATTACTGCCTTGTCGTGGCGAAGGGGCTTGCGTAATTCAATGAAGCTATGAGCTATGCCGTGCAGGGCCACCCAAGACGGACAGGTCATAGCTGAGAGTTCTGACAAAACGTGATCCACTGGAGAAGGAAATGGCAACCCACTCCAGTATCTTTGCCATGAAAACCCTATGGACAGTACCAAAAGGCAAAACGATATGACGCTGGAAGATGAGCCCCTCAGGTCGGAAGGCGTCCAATATGCTACTGGGGAAGAGCAGAGGGCTAGTACTAGTAGCGCCAGAAAGAATGAAGCGACTGGGCCAAAGCCGAAAGGACGCTCAGCTGTGGATGTGTCTGGTGGTGAAAGGAAAGTCCGATGCTGTAAAGATTTTTTCTCCATAGGAACCTGGAATGTAAGATCCATGAATCAAGGAAAGCTGGACGTGGTCAAACAAGAGATGACAAGACTGAACATCGACATCTTAGGTATCAGCGAACTAAAATGGACAGGAATGGGTGAATTTAATTCAGATGACCACCAGGTATACTACTGCGGGCAAGAATCCCTCAGAAGAAATGGAGTAGCCTTCATAGTCAATAAAAGAGTAGGAAAATCAATACTGGGATACAATCCTCAAAATGACAGAATGATCTCAGTTCGAATCCAAGGCAAACCATTCAATATCACAGTAGTCCAAGTCTATGCCCCAACCACCAGTGCTGAAGAGGATGAAATTGACCGGTTCTATGAAGCCCTACAGCACCTTATAGAACTAACACCAAAAAATGATGTCCTTATCATCATGGGGGATTGGAATGCTAAAGTAGGAAGCCAAAAGATAACCGGAATAACAGGCAAGTTTGGCCTTGGAGTACAAAATGAAGCAGGGCACAGGCTGATAGAATTTTGTCAAGAGAATACGATGGTCATAGCAAACACTCTTTTCCAACAACCCAAGAGACGGCTCTACACATGGACATCACCAGACGGTCATCACAGAAATCAGATTGACTATATGCTCTGCAGCCAAAGATGGAGAAGCTCTATACAGTCAGTAAAAACAAGACCAGGAGCTGACTGTGGCTCAGACCATGAGCTTCTCCTTGCAAAGTTTAAGCTTAAACTGAAGAAAGTAGGGAAAAGCACTAGGCCACTCAGGTATGAATTAAATCATATCCCTGTTGAATATACAGTAGAGGTGACAAATAGATTTAAGGAATTAGATCTGATAGACAGAGTGCCTGAAGAACTATGGACAGAGGTTCGCGACATTGTACAACAGGTAGCAACCAAAACCATCCCAAAGAAAAAGAAATGCAAGAAAGCAAAATGGCTGTCTGAGGAAGCTTTGCAAATAGCTGAGGAAAGGAGGGAAGCGAAAGGCAAGGGAGAAAAACATAGATATGCCCAATTGAATGCAGAATTCCAGAGAATAGCTAGAAGAGATAAGAATGCCTTCTTAAATGAACAGTGCAAAGAAATAGAAGAAAATAATAGAATAGGGAGGACCAGAGATCTTTTCAAGAAAATTGGAGAGATGAAGGGAACGTTTAATGCAAAAATGGGCATGATAAAGGACCAAAATGGCAGGGACCTAACAGAGGCAGAAGAGATTAAGAAGAGGTGGCAAAATTACACAGAAGAACTATACAAGAATGAGCTTAAGGTCCCTGATAATCACAATGAGGTGGTCACTGACCTCGAGCCAGACATCCTAGAATGTGAAGTGAAG
>NC_138210.1:6800933-6833433 GCF_964194415.1 Vipera berus | reverse complement strand
CATTAGTACATCTCTATATGCTCTTCACTCTATCAATCTATCTCACTCAATCTATCTATCTATCTATCATCTATCTATCTATCTATCTATCTATCTATCTATCTATCTATCTATCATCTATCCAATAATCCATCTCTCCCTTTCTCTCTATCTCTGTCTATTTATCTATCTATCCATCCATCTGTCTGTCTGTCTGTCTGTCTGTCTGTCTGTCTGTCTGTCTGTCTATCTATCTATCTATCTATCTATCTATCTATCTATCTATCTATCAATCAATCTATCTATCTATCTATCATCTATCTATCTATCTTTCTATCTATCTACAGTATCTATCTATCTATCTATCTATCTATCTATCTATCTATCTATCTATCTATCTATCTATCTATCTATCCATTAAGCCATCTCTGTCTGCCTGTCTCTATCTATATGTGTGTGTGTCTGTCTGTCTGTCTATCGATCCATCTGTCTATCTGTCTATCTATCTATCTGTCTGTCTGTCTGTCTGTCTGTCTATCTATCTATCTATCTATCTATCTATCTATCTATCTATCTATCTATCTATCTATCTATCTATCTATCTATCCATCTGTCTATCTGTCTATCTATCTATCTGTCTGTCTATCTATCTATCTATCTATCTATCTATCTATCTATCTATCTATCTATCTATCTATCTATCTATCTATCTATCTATCTATCTATCCATACATTAGTACATCTCTATATGCTCTTCACTCTAAATCAATCTATCTATCTATCTATCTATCTATCTATCTATCTATCTATCTATCTATCTATCTATCTATCTATCTATCTATCTAACCATCCATCAATTCATCCATCCATCCATTAATCCATCTCTGTCTGCCTGTCTCTATCTATCTATCTATCTATCTATCTATCTATCTATCTATCTATCTATCTATCTATCTATCTATCTGTCTGTCTGTCTGTCTGTCTGTCTGTCTGTCTATCTATCTATCTATCTATCATTTATCTATCCATTTATCAATCTCTGTCTGCTGGGTCTCTCTCTCCCTCTCTCTCTCTCTCATCTATCCATTAATACATCTCTGCCTGTCTCTCTATCTCTATCTATCTATCTATCTATCTATCTATCTATCTATCTATCTATCTATCTATCTATCATCTATCTATCTATCTATCTATCTATCTATCTATCTATCTATCCATACATTAGTACATCTCTATATGCTCTTCACTCTAAATCAATCTATCTATCTATCTATCTATCTATCTATCTATCTATCTATCTATCTATCTATCTATCTATCTATCTAACCATCCATCAATTCATCCATCCATCCATTAATCCATTTCTGTCTGCCTGTCTCTATCTATCTATCTATCTATCTATCTATCTATCTATCTATCTGTCTGTCTGTCTGTCTGTCTGTCTGTCTGTCTGTCTGTCTGTCTGTCTGTCTATCTATCTATCTATCTATCTATCATTTATCTATCCATTTATCAATCTCTGTCTGCTGGGTCTCTCTCTCCCTCTCTCTCTCTCTCATCTATCCATTAATACATCTCTGCCTGTCTCTCTATCTCTATCTATCTATCTATCTATCTATCTATCTATCTATCTATCTATCTATCTATCTATCAATCAATCTATCTATCTATCTATCATCTATCTATCTATCTTTCTATCTATCTACAGTATCTATCTATCTATCTATCTATCTATCTATCTTTCTATCTATCTATCTATCTATCTATCTATCTATCTATCTATCTATCTATCTATCTATCTATCCATACATTAGTACATCTCTATATGCTCTTCACTCTATCAATCTATCTCACTCAATCTATCTATCTATCTATCATCTATCTATCTATCTATCTATCTATCTATCTATCTATCTATCTATCTATCTATCTATCATCTATCCAATAATCCATCTCTCCCTTTCTCTCTATCTCTGTCTATTTATCTATCTATCCATCCATCTGTCTGTCTGTCTGTCTGTCTGTCTGTCTGTCTGTCTGTCTGTCTGTCTATCTATCTATCTATCTATCTATCTATCTATCTATCTATCTATCTATCTATCAATCAATCTATCTATCTATCTATCATCTATCTATCTATCTTTCTATCTATCTACAGTATCTATCTATCTATCTATCTATCTATCTATCTATCTATCTATCTATCTATCTATCCATTAAGCCATCTCTGTCTGCCTGTCTCTATCTATATGTGTGTGTGTCTGTCTGTCTGTCTATCGATCCATCTGTCTATCTGTCTATCTATCTATCTGTCTGTCTGTCTGTCTGTCTGTCTATCTATCTATCTATCTATCTATCTATCTATCTATCTATCTATCTATCTATCTATCTATCTATCTATCTATCTATCTATCTATCTATCCATCTGTCTATCTGTCTATCTATCTATCTGTCTGTCTATCTATCTATCTATCTATCTATCTATCTATCTATCTATCTATCTATCTATCTATCTATCTATCTATCTATCTATCCATACATTAGTACATCTCTATATGCTCTTCACTCTAAATCAATCTATCTATCTATCTATCTATCTATCTATCTATCTATCTATCTATCTATCTATCTATCTATCTATCTAACCATCCATCAATTCATCCATCCATCCATTAATCCATCTCTGTCTGCCTGTCTCTATCTATCTATCTATCTATCTATCTATCTATCTATCTATCTATCTATCTATCTATCTATCTGTCTGTCTGTCTGTCTGTCTGTCTGTCTGTCTGTCTGTCTGTCTATCTATCTATCTATCTATCATTTATCTATCCATTTATCAATCTCTGTCTGCTGGGTCTCTCTCTCCCTCTCTCTCTCTCTCATCTATCCATTAATACATCTCTGCCTGTCTCTCTATCTCTATCTATCTATCTATCTATCTATCTATCTATCTATCTATCTATCTATCTATCTATCTATCTATCTATCTATCTATCTATCATCTATCTATCTATCTTTCTATCTATCTACAGTATCTATCTATCTATCTATCTATCTATCTATCTATCTATCTATCTATCTATCTATCTATCTATCTATCTATCCATACATTAGTACATCTGTATATGCTCTTCACTCTAAATCTATCTATCTATCTATCTATCTATCTATCTATCTATGTAACCATCCATCCATCCATCCATCCATCCATTAATCCATCTCTGTCTGCCTGTCTCTCTATCTATCTATCTATCTATCTATCTATCTATCTATCTATCTATCTCTATATCTATCTTTCTTTCTTTCTATCTATCATCTATCAATCTCTTTCAGCCTATCTCTCTATCTCTATCTATCTATCTATCTATCTATCTATCTATCTATCTATCTATCTATCTATCTATCATCTATCAATTGATTAATACTTCTCTTTCTGCCTATCAATCTCTATCTATGTATCTCTCTATCTATCTATCTATCCGTCTGTCTGTCTGTCTCTATGTATCTATCCATTATCTCTATCTATCTATCTATCTATCTATCTATCTATCTATCTATCTATCTATCTATCCATTAATCCATATCTGCCTGTCTCTCTATATCTATCTATCTAACCCTCTATCTATCTATCTACCTATCATCTATCCAATAATACATCTCTACCTTCCTCTCTATTTCTCTCTATCTATCAATCTATTTATCTATCTACCTATCTATCTTTCAATCCGTCTGACTTTCTCTATCTATCAATCCATCTATCTATCCATTAATCCATGTCTGTCTGCTTCTATCTTTCTATCAATCTATCCATCCATTAACCCATCTCTGTCTGTCTCTATCTATCTATCTATCCATTATCTGTATCTATCTATCTATCTATCTATCTATCTATCTATCTATCTATCTATCTATCTATCTATCTATCTATCCATACATTAGTACATCTCTATATGCTCTTCACTCTATCAATCTATCTCACTCAATCTATCTATCTATCTATCTATCATCTATCTATCTATCTATCTATCTATCTATCTATCTATCTATCTATCTATCTATCTATCTATCTATCCATACATTAGTACATCTCTATATGCTCTTCACTCTATCAATCTATCTCACTCAATCTATCTATCTATCTATCTATCTATCTATCTATCTATCTATCTATCATCTATCTATCTATCTATCTATCTATCTATCTATCTATCTATCTTTCTATCTATCTATCTATCTATCTATCATCTATCCAATAATCCATCTCTCCCTTTCTCTCTATCTCTGTCTATTTATCTATCTATCCATCCATCCGTCTGTCTGTCTTTCTGTCTGTGTATCTATCTATCTATCTATCTATCTATCTATCTATCTATCTATCTATCTATCGATAATCTATCCAATAATCCATCTCTGCCTGTCTCTCTATATCTATCTATCTATCTATCTATCTATCTATCTATCTATCTATCTATCTATCTATCCATTAAGCCATCTCTGTCTGCCTGTCTCTATCTATATGTGTGTGTGTCTGTCTGTCTGTCTATCGATCCATCTGTCTATCTGTCTATCTATCTATCTGTCTGTCTGTCTGTCTGTCTATCTATCTATCTATCTATCTATCTATCTATCTATCTATCTATCTATCTATCTATCTATCTATCTATCCGTCTGTCTATCTATCTGTCTGTCTGTCTGTCTATCTATCTATCTATCTATCTATCTATCTATCTATCTATCTATCTATCTATCTATCTATCTATCTATCCATACATTAGTACATCTCTATATGCTCTTCACTCTAAATCAATCAATCTATCTATCTATCTATCTATCTATCTATCTATCTATCTATCTATCTATCTATCTATCTATCTATCTATCTAACCATCCATCAATTCATCCATCCATCCATTAATCCATTTCTGTCTGCCTGTCTCTATCTATCTATCTATCTATCTGTCTGTCTGTCTGTCTGTCTGTCTGTCTGTCTGTCTGTCTGTCTGTCTGTCTGTCTATCTATCTATCTATCTATCTATCATTTATCTATCCATTTATCAATCTCTGTCTGCTGGGTCTCTCTCTCCCTCTCTCTCTCTCTCATCTATCCATTAATACATCTCTGCCTGTCTCTCTATCTCTATCTATCTATCTATCTATCTATCTATCTATCTATCTATCTATCTATCTATCTATCTATCTATCATCTATCTATCTATCTTTCTATCTATCTACAGTATCTATCTATCTATCTATCTATCGATAATCTATCCAATAATCCATCTCTGCCTGTCTCTCTATATCTATCTATCTATCTATCTATCTATCTATCTATCTATCTATCTATCTATCTATCTATCTATCTATCTATCTATCTATCCATTAAGCCATCTCTGTCTGCCTGTCTCTATCTATATGTGTGTGTGTCTGTCTGTCTGTCTATCGATCCATCTGTCTATCTGTCTATCTATCTATCTGTCTGTCTGTCTGTCTGTCTATCTATCTATCTATCTATCTATCTATCTATCTATCTATCTATCTATCTATCTATCTATCTATCTATCTATCTATCTATCTATCCATCTGTCTATCTATCTATCTGTCTGTCTGTCTATCTATCTATCTATCTATCTATCTATCTATCTATCTATCTATCTATCTATCTATCTATCTATCTATCTATCTATCTATCCATACATTAGTACATCTCTATATGCTCTTCACTCTAAATCAATCAATCTATCTATCTATCTATCTATCTATCTACCTATCATCTATCCAATAATACATCTCTACCTTCCTCTCTATTTCTCTCTATCTATCAATCTATTTATCTATCTACCTATCTATCTTTCAATCCGTCTGACTTTCTCTATCTATCAATCCATCTATCTATCCATTAATCCATGTCTGTCTGCTTCTATCTTTCTATCAATCTATCCATCCATTAACCCATCTCTGTCTGTCTATCTATCTATCTATCCATTATCTGTATCTATCTATCTATCTATCTATCTATCTATCTATCTATCTATCTATCTATCTATCTATCTATCTATCTATCTATCTATCTATCCATACATTAGTACATCTCTATATGCTCTTCACTCTATCAATCTATCTCACTCAATCTATCTATCTATCTATCATCTATCTATCTATCTATCTATCTATCTATCTATCTATCTATCTATCATCTATCCAATAATCCATCTCTCCCTTTCTCTCTATCTCTGTCTATTTATCTATCTATCCATCCATCCGTCTGTCTGTCTGTCTGTCTGTCTGTCTGTCTGTCTGTCTATCTATCTATCTATCTATCTATCTATCTATCTATCTATCTATCTATCTATCTATCGATAATCTATCCAATAATCCATCTCTGCCTGTCTCTCTATATCTATCTATCTATCTATCTATCTATCTATCTATCTATCTATCTATCTATCCATTAAGCCATCTCTGTCTGCCTGTCTCTATCTATATGTGTGTGTGTCTGTCTGTCTGTCTATCGATCCATCTGTCTATCTGTCTATCTATCTATCTGTCTGTCTGTCTGTCTGTCTGTCTGTCTATCTATCTATCTATCTATCTATCTATCTATCTATCTATCTATCTATCTATCCATCTGTCTATCTGTCTATCTATCTATCTGTCTGTCTATCTATCTATCTATCTATCTATCTATCTATCTATCTATCTATCTATCCATACATTAGTACATCTCTATATGCTCTTCACTCTAAATCTATCTATCTATCTATCTATCTATCTATCTATCTATCTATCTATCTATCTATCTATCTATCTATCTATCTAACCATCCATCAATTCATCCATCCATCCATTAATCCATCTCTGTCTGCCTGTCTCTATCTATCTATCTATCTATCTATCTGTCTGTCTGTCTGTCTGTCTGTCTGTCTGTCTGTCTGTCTGTCTGTCTGTCTGTCTATCTATCTATCTATCTATCATTTATCTATCCATTTATCAATCTCTGTCTGCTGGGTCTCTCTCTCCCTCTCTCTCTCTCTCATCTATCCATTAATACATCTCTGCCTGTCTCTCTATCTCTATCTATCTATCTATCTATCTATCTATCTATCTATCTATCTATCTATCTATCTATCTATCAATCTATCTATCTATCTATCATCTATCTATCTATCTTTCTATCTATCTACAGTATCTATCTATCTATCTATCTATCTATCTATCTACCTATCATCTATCCAATAATACATCTCTACCTTCCTCTCTATTTCTCTCTATCTATCAATCTATTTATCTATCTACCTATCTATCTTTCAATCCGTCTGACTTTCTCTATCTATCAATCCATCTATCTATCCATTAATCCATGTCTGTCTGCTTCTATCTTTCTATCAATCTATCCATCCATTAACCCATCTCTGTCTGTCTATCTATCTATCTATCCATTATCTGTATCTATCTATCTATCTATCTATCTATCTATCTATCTATCTATCTATCTATCTATCTATCTATCTATCTATCTATCTATCTATCTATCCATACATTAGTACATCTCTATATGCTCTTCACTCTATCAATCTATCTCACTCAATCTATCTATCTATCTATCATCTATCTATCTATCTATCTATCTATCTATCTATCTATCTATCATCTATCCAATAATCCATCTCTCCCTTTCTCTCTATCTCTGTCTATTTATCTATCTATCCATCCATCCGTCTGTCTGTCTGTCTGTCTGTCTGTCTGTCTGTCTGTCTGTCTGTCTATCTATCTATCTATCTATCTATCTATCTATCTATCTATCTATCTATCGATAATCTATCCAATAATCCATCTCTGCCTGTCTCTCTATATCTATCTATCTATCTATCTATCTATCTATCTATCTATCTATCTATCTATCTATCCATTAAGCCATCTCTGTCTGCCTGTCTCTATCTATATGTGTGTGTGTCTGTCTGTCTGTCTATCGATCCATCTGTCTATCTGTCTATCTATCTATCTGTCTGTCTGTCTGTCTGTCTGTCTGTCTATCTATCTATCTATCTATCTATCTATCTATCTATCTATCTATCTATCTATCTATCTATCTATCTATCTATCTATCTATCCATCTGTCTATCTGTCTATCTATCTATCTGTCTGTCTATCTATCTATCTATCTATCTATCTATCTATCTATCTATCTATCTATCTATCTATCTATCTATCCATACATTAGTACATCTCTATATGCTCTTCACTCTAAATCAATCTATCTATCTATCTATCTATCTATCTATCTATCTATCTATCTATCTATCTAACCATCCATCAATTCATCCATCCATCCATTAATCCATCTCTGTCTGCCTGTCTCTATCTATCTATCTATCTATCTATCTGTCTGTCTGTCTGTCTGTCTGTCTGTCTGTCTGTCTGTCTGTCTGTCTGTCTGTCTGTCTATCTATCTATCTATCTATCATTTATCTATCCATTTATCAATCTCTGTCTGCTGGGTCTCTCTCTCCCTCTCTCTCTCTCTCATCTATCCATTAATACATCTCTGCCTGTCTCTCTATCTCTATCTATCTATCTATCTATCTATCTATCTATCTATCTATCTATCTATCTATCTATCTATCTATCTATCTATCAATCTATCTATCTATCTATCATCTATCTATCTATCTTTCTATCTATCTACAGTATCTATCTATCTATCTATCTATCTATCTATCTATCTATCTATCTATCTATCTATCTATCTATCTATCTATCTATCCATACATTAGTACATCTCTATATGCTCTTCACTCTAAATCAATCAATCTATCTATCTATCTATCTATCTATCTATCTATCTATCTATCTATCTATCTATCTATCTATCTATCTATCTATCTATCTAACCATCCATCAATTCATCCATCCATCCATTAATCCATTTCTGTCTGCCTGTCTCTATCTATCTATCTATCTATCTATCTATCTATCTATCTATCTGTCTGTCTGTCTGTCTGTCTGTCTGTCTGTCTGTCTGTCTGTCTGTCTGTCTGTCTATCTATCTATCTATCTATCATTTATCTATCCATTTATCAATCTCTGTCTGCTGGGTCTCTCTCTCCCTCTCTCTCTCTCTCATCTATCCATTAATACATCTCTGCCTGTCTCTCTATCTCTATCTATCTATCTATCTATCTATCTATCTATCTATCTATCTATCTATCTATCTATCTATCATCTATCTATCTATCTTTCTATCTATCTACAGTATCTATCTATCTATCTATCTATCGATAATCTATCCAATAATCCATCTCTGCCTGTCTCTCTATATCTATCTATCTATCTATCTATCTATCTATCTATCTATCTATCTATCTATCTATCTATCTATCCATTAAGCCATCTCTGTCTGCCTGTCTCTATCTATATGTGTGTGTGTCTGTCTGTCTGTCTATCGATCCATCTGTCTATCTGTCTATCTATCTATCTGTCTGTCTGTCTGTCTGTCTGTCTATCTATCTATCTATCTATCTATCTATCTATCTATCTATCTATCTATCTATCTATCTATCTATCTATCTATCTATCTATCTATCTATCTATCCATCTGTCTATCTATCTATCTGTCTGTCTGTCTATCTATCTATCTATCTATCTATCTATCTATCTATCTATCTATCTATCTATCCATACATTAGTACATCTCTATATGCTCTTCACTCTAAATCAATCAATCTATCTATCTATCTATCTATCTATCTATCTATCTATCTATCTATCTATCTATCTATCTATCTATCTATCTATCTAACCATCCATCAATTCATCCATCCATCCATTAATCCATTTCTGTCTGCCTGTCTCTATCTATCTATCTATCTATCTGTCTGTCTGTCTGTCTGTCTGTCTGTCTGTCTGTCTGTCTGTCTGTCTATCTATCTATCTATCTATCTATCATTTATCTATCCATTTATCAATCTCTGTCTGCTGGGTCTCTCTCTCCCTCTCTCTCTCTCTCATCTATCCATTAATACATCTCTGCCTGTCTCTCTATCTCTATCTATCTATCTATCTATCTATCTATCTATCTATCTATCTATCTATCTATCTATCTATCTATCTATCTATCTATCTATCTATCTATCTATCTATCATCTATCTATCTATCTTTCTATCTATCTACAGTATCTATCTATCTATCTATCTATCTATCTATCTATCTATCTATCTATCTATCTATCTATCTATCTATCCATACATTAGTACATCTGTATACGCTCTTCACTCTAAATCAATCTATCTATCTATCTATCTATCTATCTATCTATCTATCTATCTATCTATCTATCTATCTATGTAACCATCCATCAATTCATCCATCCATCCATTAATCCATCTCTGTCTGCCTGTCTCTATCTATCTATCTATCTATCTATCTATCTATCTATCTATCTATCTGTCTGTCTGTCTGTCTGTCTGTCTGTCTGTCTGTCTGTCTGTCTGTCTATCTATCATTTATCTATCCATTTATCAATCTCTGTCTGCTGGGTCTCTCTCTCCCTCTCTCTCTCTCTCTCATCTATCCATTAATACATCTCTGCCTGTCTCTCTATCTCTATCTATCTATCTATCTATCTATCTATCTATCTATCTATCTATCTATCTATCTATCTATCTATCTATCTATCTATCATCTATCTATCTATCTATCTTTCTATCTATCTACAGTATCTATCTATCTATCTATCAATCTATCTATCTATCTATCTATCTATCTATCTATCTATCTATCTATCTATCTATCTATCTATCTATCCATACATTAGTACATCTGTATATGCTCTTCACTCTAAATCTATCTATCTATCTATCTATCTATCTATCTATCTATCTATCTATCTATCTATCTATCTATCTATCTATCTATCTATCTATGTAACCATCCATCAATTCATCCATCCATCCATTAATCCATCTCTGTCTGCCTGTCTCTATCTATCTATCTATCTATCTATCTATCTATCTATCTATCTATCTATCTATCTATCTATCTATCTGTCTGTCTGTCTGTCTGTCTGTCTGTCTGTCTGTCTGTCTGTCTATCTATCATTTATCTATCCATTTATCAATCTCTGTCTGCTGGGTCTCTCTCTCCCTCTCTCTCTCTCTCTCATCTATCCATTAATACATCTCTGCCTGTCTCTCTATCTCTATCTATCTATCTATCTATCTATCTATCTATCTATCTATCTATCTATCTATCTATCTATCTATCTATCTATCTATCTATCTATCTATCTATCTATCTATCTTTCTATCTATCTACAGTATCTATCTATCTATCTATCTATCTATCTATCTATCTATCTATCTATCTATCTATCTATCTATCTCTCTATGTAACCATCCATCAATTCATCCATCCATCCATCCATCCATCCATTAATCCATCTCTGTCTGCCTGTCTCTCTATCTATCTATCTATCTATCTATCTATCTATCTATCTATCTATCTATCTCTATATCTATCTTTCTTTCTATCTATCTATCATCTATCAATCTCTTTCAGCCTATCTCTCTATCTCTATCTATCTATCTATCTATCTATCTATCTATCTATCTATCTATCTATCATCTATCAATTGATTAATACTTCTCTTTCTGCCTATCAATCTCTATCTATGTATCTCTCTATCTATCTATCTATCCGTCTGTCTGTCTGTCTCTATGTATCTATCCATTATCTCTATCTATCTATCTATCTATCTATCTATCTATCTATCTATCTATCCATTAATCCATATCTGCCTGTCTCTCTATATCTATCTATCTAACCCTCTATCTATCTATCTACCTATCATCTATCCAATAATACATCTCTACCTTCCTCTCTATTTCTCTCTATCTATCAATCTATTTATCTATCTACCTATCTATCTTTCAATCCGTCTGACTTTCTCTATCTATCAATCCATCTATCTATCCATTAATCCATGTCTGTCTGCTTCTATCTTTCTATCAATCTATCCATCCATTAACCCATCTCTGTCTGTCTCTATCTATCTATCTATCCATTATCTGTATCTATCTATCTATCTATCTATCTATCTATCTATCTATCTATCTATCTATCTATCTATCTATCTATCTATCCATACATTAGTACATCTCTATATGCTCTTCACTCTATCAATCTATCTCACTCAATCTATCTATCTATCTATCTATCTATCTATCTATCTATCTATCTATCTATCTATCTATCAATCTATCTATCTATCTATCATCTATCTATCTATCTTTCTATCTATCTACAGTATCTATCTATCTATCTATCTATCTATCTATCTATCTATCTATCTATCTATCTATCTATCCATACATTAGTACATCTCTATATGATCTTCACTCTAAATCAATCAATCTATCTATCTATCTATCTATCTATCTATCTATCTATCTATCTATCTATCTATCTATCTATCTATCTATCTATCTATCTATCTATCTATCTATCTATCTAACCATCCATCAATTCATCCATCCATCCATTAATCCATTTCTGTCTGCCTGTCTCTATCTATCTATCTATCTATCTATCTATCTATCTGTCTGTCTGTCTGTCTGTCTGTCTGTCTGTCTGTCTGTCTGTCTGTCTGTCTGTCTGTCTGTCTGTCTATCTATCTATCTATCTATCTATCATTTATCTATCCATTTATCAATCTCTGTCTGCTGGGTCTCTCTCTCCCTCTCTCTCTCTCTCATCTATCCATTAATACATCTCTGCCTGTCTCTCTATCTCTATCTATCTATCTATCTATCTATCTATCTATCTATCTATCTATCTATCTATCATCTATCTATCTATCTTTCTATCTATCTACAGTATCTATCTATCTATCTATCTATCGATAATCTATCCAATAATCCATCTCTGCCTGTCTCTCTATATCTATCTATCTATCTATCTATCTATCTATCTATCTATCTATCTATCTATCTATCTATCTATCTATCTATCTATCTATCCATTAAGCCATCTCTGTCTGCCTGTCTCTATCTATATGTGTGTGTGTCTGTCTGTCTGTCTATCGATCCATCTGTCTATCTGTCTATCTATCTATCTGTCTGTCTGTCTGTCTGTCTGTCTATCTATCTATCTATCTATCTATCTATCTATCTATCTATCTATCTATCTATCTATCTATCTATCTATCTATCTATCCATCTGTCTATCTATCTATCTGTCTGTCTGTCTGTCTATCTATCTATCTATCTATCTATCTATCTATCTATCTATCTATCTATCTATCTATCTATCCATACATTAGTACATCTCTATATGCTCTTCACTCTAAATCAATCAATCAATCAATCTATCTATCTATCTATCTATCTATCTATCTATCTATCTATCTATCTATCTATCTATCTATCTAACCATCCATCAATTCATCCATCCATCCATTAATCCATTTCTGTCTGCCTGTCTCTATCTATCTATCTATCTATCTGTCTGTCTGTCTGTCTGTCTGTCTGTCTGTCTGTCTGTCTGTCTGTCTGTCTGTCTATCTATCTATCTATCTATCTATCATTTATCTATCCATTTATCAATCTCTGTCTGCTGGGTCTCTCTCTCCCTCTCTCTCTCTCTCATCTATCCATTAATACATCTCTGCCTGTCTCTCTATCTCTATCTATCTATCTATCTATCTATCTATCTATCTATCTATCTATCTATCTATCTATCTATCTATCTATCTATCTATCTATCTATCTATCATCTATCTATCTATCTTTCTATCTATCTACAGTATCTATCTATCTATCTATCTATCTATCTATCTATCTATCTATCTATCTATCTATCTATCTATCCATACATTAGTACATCTGTATACGCTCTTCACTCTAAATCAATCTATCTATCTATCTATCTATCTATCTATCTATCTATCTATCTATCTATCTATCTATCTATCTATCTATCTATCTATCTATGTAACCATCCATCAATTCATCCATCCATCCATTAATCCATCTCTGTCTGCCTGTCTCTATCTATCTATCTATCTATCTATCTATCTATCTATCTGTCTGTCTGTCTGTCTGTCTGTCTGTCTGTCTGTCTGTCTGTCTGTCTATCTATCATTTATCTATCCATTTATCAATCTCTGTCTGCTGGGTCTCTCTCTCCCTCTCTCTCTCTCTCTCATCTATCCATTAATACATCTCTGCCTGTCTCTCTATCTCTATCTATCTATCTATCTATCTATCTATCTATCTATCTATCTATCTATCTATCTATCTATCTATCTATCTATCTATCATCTATCTATCTATCTATCTTTCTATCTATCTACAGTATCTATCTATCTATCTATCAATCTATCTATCTATCTATCTATCTATCTATCTATCTATCTATCTATCTATCTATCTATCTATCTATCTATCTATCTATCCATACATTAGTACATCTGTATATGCTCTTCACTCTAAATCTATCTATCTATCTATCTATCTATCTATCTATCTATCTATCTATCTATCTATCTATCTATCTATCTATGTAACCATCCATCAATTCATCCATCCATCCATTAATCCATCTCTGTCTGCCTGTCTCTATCTATCTATCTATCTATCTATCTATCTATCTATCTATCTATCTATCTATCTATCTATCTATCTATCTATCTATCTATCTGTCTGTCTGTCTGTCTGTCTGTCTGTCTGTCTGTCTGTCTGTCTGTCTATCTATCTATCATTTATCTATCCATTTATCAATCTCTGTCTGCTGGGTCTCTCTCTCCCTCTCTCTCTCTCTCTCATCTATCCATTAATACATCTCTGCCTGTCTCTCTATCTCTATCTATCTATCTATCTATCTATCTATCTATCTATCTATCTATCTATCTATCTATCTATCTATCTATCTATCTATCTATCTATCTATCTATCTATCTATCTATCTATCTATCTTTCTATCTATCTACAGTATCTATCTATCTATCTATCTATCTATCTATCTATCTATCTATCTATCTATCTATCTCTCTATGTAACCATCCATCAATTCATCCATCCATCCATCCATCCATCCATCCATTAATCCATCTCTGTCTGCCTGTCTCTCTATCTATCTATCTATCTATCTATCTATCTATCTATCTATCTATCTATCTATCTATCTATCTATCTATCTCTATATCTATCTTTCTTTCTTTCTATCTATCTATCATCTATCAATCTCTTTCAGCCTATCTCTCTATCTCTATCTATCTATCTATCTATCTATCTATCTATCTATCTATCATCTATCAATTGATTAATACTTCTCTTTCTGCCTATCAATCTCTATCTATGTATCTCTCTATCTATCTATCTATCCGTCTGTCTGTCTGTCTCTATGTATCTATCCATTATCTCTATCTATCTATCTATCTATCTATCTATCTATCTATCTATCTATCCATTAATCCATATCTGCCTGTCTCTCTATATCTATCTATCTAACCCTCTATCTATCTATCTACCTATCATCTATCCAATAATACATCTCTACCTTCCTCTCTATTTCTCTCTATCTATCAATCTATTTATCTATCTACCTATCTATCTTTCAATCCGTCTGACTTTCTCTATCTATCAATCCATCTATCTATCCATTAATCCATGTCTGTCTGCTTCTATCTTTCTATCAATCTATCCATCCATTAACCCATCTCTGTCTGTCTCTATCTATCTATCTATCCATTATCTGTATCTATCTATCTATCTATCTATCTATCTATCTATCTATCTATCTATCTATCTATCTATCTATCTATCTATCTATCTATCTATCCATACATTAGTACATCTCTATATGCTCTTCACTCTATCAATCTATCTCACTCAATCTATCTATCTATCTATCTATCATCTATCTATCTATCTATCTATCTATCTATCTATCTATCTATCTATCTATCTATCTATCTATCTATCTATGTAACCATCCATCAATTCATCCATCCATCCATTAATCCATCTCTGTCTGACTGTCTCTATCTATCTATCTATCTATCTATCTATCTATCTATCTATCTATCTATCTATCTATCTATCTATCTATCTATCCATACATTAGTACATCTCTATATGCTCTTCACTCTAAATCAATCAATCTATCTATCTATCTATCTATCTATCTATCTATCTATCTATCTATCTATCTATCTATCTATCTAACCATCCATCAATTCATCCATCCATCCATTAATCCATCTCTGTCTGCCTGTCTCTATCTATCTATCTATCTATCTATCTATCTATCTATCTATCTATCTATCTATCTATCTGTCTGTCTGTCTGTCTGTCTGTCTGTCTGTCTGTCTGTCTGTCTGTCTGTCTATCTATCTATCTATCTATCATTTATCTATCCATTTATCAATCTCTGTCTGCTGGGTCTCTCTCTCCCTCTCTCTCTCTCTCATCTATCCATTAATACATCTCTGCCTGTCTCTCTATCTCTATCTATCTATCTATCTATCTATCTATCTATCTATCTATCTATCTATCATCTATCTATCTATCTTTCTATCTATCTACAGTATCTATCTATCTATCTATCTATCGATAATCTATCCAATAATCCATCTCTGCCTGTCTCTCTATATCTATCTATCTATCTATCTATCTATCTATCTATCTATCTATCTATCTATCTATCCATTAAGCCATCTCTGTCTGCCTGTCTCTATCTATATGTGTGTGTGTCTGTCTGTCTGTCTATCGATCCATCTGTCTATCTGTCTATCTATCTATCTGTCTGTCTGTCTGTCTGTCTGTCTATCTATCTATCTATCTATCTATCTATCTATCTATCTATCTATCTATCTATCTATCTATCTATCTATCCATCTGTCTATCTATCTATCTGTCTGTCTGTCTGTCTATCTATCTATCTATCTATCTATCTATCTATCTATCTATCTATCTATCTATCTATCTATCCATACATTAGTACATCTCTATATGCTCTTCACTCTAAATCAATCAATCAATCTATCTATCTATCTATCTATCTATCTATCTATCTATCTATCTATCTATCTATCTATCTATCTATCTAACCATCCATCAATTCATCCATCCATCCATTAATCCATTTCTGTCTGCCTGTCTCTATCTATCTATCTATCTATCTGTCTGTCTGTCTGTCTGTCTGTCTGTCTGTCTGTCTGTCTGTCTGTCTGTCTGTCTATCTATCTATCTATCTATCTATCATTTATCTATCCATTTATCAATCTCTGTCTGCTGGGTCTCTCTCTCCCTCTCTCTCTCTCTCATCTATCCATTAATACATCTCTGCCTGTCTCTCTATCTCTATCTATCTATCTATCTATCTATCTATCTATCTATCTATCTATCTATCTATCTATCTATCTATCTATCTATCTATCTATCATCTATCTATCTATCTTTCTATCTATCTACAGTATCTATCTATCTATCTATCTATCTATCTATCTATCTATCTATCTATCTATCTATCTATCTATCTATCTATCTATCTATCTATCTATCTATCCATACATTAGTACATCTGTATACGCTCTTCACTCTAAATCAATCTATCTATCTATCTATCTATCTATCTATCTATCTATCTATCTATCTATCTATCTATCTATCTATCTATCTATGTAACCATCCATCAATTCATCCATCCATCCATTAATCCATCTCTGTCTGCCTGTCTCTATCTATCTATCTATCTATCTATCTATCTATCTATCTATCTATCTATCTGTCTGTCTGTCTGTCTGTCTGTCTGTCTGTCTGTCTGTCTGTCTGTCTGTCTGTCTATCTATCATTTATCTATCCATTTATCAATCTCTGTCTGCTGGGTCTCTCTCTCCCTCTCTCTCTCTCTCTCATCTATCCATTAATACATCTCTGCCTGTCTCTCTATCTCTATCTATCTATCTATCTATCTATCTATCTATCTATCTATCTATCTATCTATCTATCTATCTATCTATCTATCTATCATCTATCTATCTATCTATCTTTCTATCTATCTACAGTATCTATCTATCTATCTATCAATCTATCTATCTATCTATCTATCTATCTATCTATCTATCTATCTATCTATCTATCTATCTATCTATCTATCTATCTATCTATCCATACATTAGTACATCTGTATATGCTCTTCACTCTAAATCTATCTATCTATCTATCTATCTATCTATCTATCTATCTATCTATCTATCTATCTATCTATCTATCTATCTATGTAACCATCCATCAATTCATCCATCCATCCATTAATCCATCTCTGTCTGCCTGTCTCTATCTATCTATCTATCTATCTATCTATCTATCTATCTATCTATCTATCTATCTATCTGTCTGTCTGTCTGTCTGTCTGTCTGTCTGTCTGTCTGTCTGTCTGTCTATCTATCTATCATTTATCTATCCATTTATCAATCTCTGTCTGCTGGGTCTCTCTCTCCCTCTCTCTCTCTCTCTCATCTATCCATTAATACATCTCTGCCTGTCTCTCTATCTCTATCTATCTATCTATCTATCTATCTATCTATCTATCTATCTATCTATCTATCTATCTATCTATCTATCTATCTATCTATCTATCTATCTTTCTATCTATCTACAGTATCTATCTATCTATCTATCTATCTATCTATCTATCTATCTATCTATCTATCTCTCTATGTAACCATCCATCAATTCATCCATCCATCCATCCATCCATCCATCCATTAATCCATCTCTGTCTGCCTGTCTCTCTATCTATCTATCTATCTATCTATCTATCTATCTATCTATCTATCTATCTATCTATCTATCTCTATATCTATCTTTCTTTCTTTCTATCTATCTATCATCTATCAATCTCTTTCAGCCTATCTCTCTATCTCTATCTATCTATCTATCTATCTATCTATCTATCTATCTATCTATCATCTATCAATTGATTAATACTTCTCTTTCTGCCTATCAATCTCTATCTATGTATCTCTCTATCTATCTATCTATCCGTCTGTCTGTCTGTCTCTATGTATCTATCCATTATCTCTATCTATCTATCTATCTATCTATCTATCTATCTATCTATCTATCTATCTATCTATCTATCTATCTATCCATTAATCCATATCTGCCTGTCTCTCTATATCTATCTATCTAACCCTCTATCTATCTATCTACCTATCATCTATCCAATAATACATCTCTACCTTCCTCTCTATTTCTCTCTATCTATCAATCTATTTATCTATCTACCTATCTATCTTTCAATCCGTCTGACTTTCTCTATCTATCAATCCATCTATCTATCCATTAATCCATGTCTGTCTGCTTCTATCTTTCTATCAATCTATCCATCCATTAACCCATCTCTGTCTGTCTCTATCTATCTATCTATCCATTATCTGTATCTATCTATCTATCTATCTATCTATCTATCTATCTATCTATCTATCTATCTATCTATCTATCCATACATTAGTACATCTCTATATGCTCTTCACTCTATCAATCTATCTCACTCAATCTATCTATCTATCTATCTATCATCTATCTATCTATCTATCTATCTATCTATCTATCTATCTATCTATCTATCTATCTATGTAACCATCCATCAATTCATCCATCCATCCATTAATCCATCTCTGTCTGACTGTCTCTATCTATCTATCTATCTATCTATCTATCTATCTATCTATCTATCTATCTATCTATCTATCTATCCATACATTAGTACATCTCTATATGCTCTTCACTCTAAATCAATCAATCTATCTATCTATCTATCTATCTATCTATCTATCTATCTATCTATCTATCTATCTATCTATCTATCTAACCATCCATCAATTCATCCATCCATCCATTAATCCATCTCTGTCTGCCTGTCTCTATCTATCTATCTATCTATCTATCTATCTATCTATCTATCTATCTGTCTGTCTGTCTGTCTGTCTGTCTGTCTGTCTGTCTGTCTGTCTGTCTGTCTGTCTGTCTATCTATCTATCTATCTATCATTTATCTATCCATTTATCAATCTCTGTCTGCTGGGTCTCTCTCTCCCTCTCTCTCTCTCTCATCTATCCATTAATACATCACTGCCTGTCTCTCTATCTCTATCTATCTATCTATCTATCTATCTATCTATCTATCTATCTATCTATCTATCTATCAATCTATCTATCTATCTATCTATCTATCTATCTATCTATCTATCTATCTATCTATCATCTATCTATCTATCTTTCTATCTATCTACAGTATCTATCTATCTATCTATCTATCTATCTATCTATCTATCTATCTATCTATCTATCTATCTATCTATCTATCCATACATTAGTACATCTGTATATGCTCTTCACTCTAAATCAATCTATCTATCTATCTATCTATCTATCTATCTATCTATCTATCTATCTATCTATCTATGTAACCATCCATCAATTCATCCATCCATCCATTAATCCATCTCTGTCTGCCTGTCTCTATCTATCTATCTATCTATCTATCTGTCTGTCTGTCTGTCTGTCTGTCTGTCTGTCTGTCTGTCTGTCTGTCTGTCTATCTATCTATCATTTATCTATCCATTTATCAATCTCTGTCTGCTGGGTCTCTCTCTCCCTCTCTCTCTCTCTCATCTATCCATTAATACATCTCTGCCTGTCTCTCTATCTCTATCTATCTATCTATCTATCTATCTATCTATCTATCTATCTATCTATCTATCTATCTATCTATCTATCTATCTATCCATACATTAGTACATCTCTATATGCTCTTCACTCTATCAATCTATCTCACTCAATCTATCTATCTATCTATCTATCTATCATCTATCTATCTATCTATCTATCTATCTATCTATCTATCTATCTATCTATCTATCTATCTATGTAACCATCCATCAATTCATCCATCCATTCTTTAATCCATCTCTGTCTGACTGTCTCTATCTATCTATCTATCTATCTATCTATCTATCTATCTATCTATCTATCTATCTATCTATCTATCTATCTATCCATACATTAGTACATCTCTATATGCTCTTCACTCTAAATTAATCAATCAATCAATCAATCTATCTATCTATCTATCTATCTATCTATCTATCTATCTATCTAACCATCCATCAATTCATCATTTCATCAATTCATTCATCATCATCATCCATCAATTCATTCATTTTTCTTTCTCCATCTATGTACCATCAACGAGTGATCCTCTGGATATATTTGCAACATCGGCCCTGAGAGACTATTCGAGCGCAATATGATCTATCGTTATTCCGAAGCGGACTTGTATGCCCTTAGGGCGGTTCCTGCCTCATGGGCGCGACCTGTCGCCTGTTTCCATACTCCCCTTAATGACGGGTCCAAGCTTTGGGACTCCGAGAGGTGGTTGGGCTTGGACAGGGGCCTCGAGTTAAGACGCGCTAAGAGGCCCCTGATAAGATTCTTAGCCGGTTATTTTAAGAGGTTAGGGAGGGGGAGGAAGGGGAGGGTGGGGAAGGAATTTGTAACCGGCACTCAGTCTGGACCTGTTAGAGGTCCCGACGGGACGGGGTCGGGGGAGGTGGCTGCTGGCGCTGGGAATGTGGGGGTGGGGCATCGAATCCCCACGGCGATAGGGTATGGCAGCAGGTGTTTGCGCGGAGGGCCATATCAACATCTGGGATCGCGCCCCCGCTATCTCCGAGCGGTGGCGCGCTCCGACCCTCCGGTTAGCACCCTCCTACCCGGGGATGAGGGTGATCAGGCCCCTGAGCTCAGGTTGGTCTATTTTAACGCTAGATCCGTAGTTAACAAAGCTCCCCTCATCCGTGATCTGATCGAGGAGGAATGTGCGGATCTAGCGTGCATCACGGAAACTTGGTTGGGTTCGGAGGGAGGGGTGCCTCTCACCGAGTTATGCCCGCCAGGTTTCCGGGTGCTGCACCAGCCACGGGCTCAGGGCAGGGGTGGTGGGGTGGCAGTGGTTATTCGGGAGACTTTGTGTCCCCGGGAGGCCACCATTGTCCAGATGGCCGGGAGTGAATCCCTCCTCTTGAGATGTGGTCCTCGGGTTCAGTTGGGCTTGTTGCTCACATACCTGGCGCCCAGCTGTGTGGCAACAGCCCTGCCTGAGCTGCTCGACACCCTCTCAGGGTTGGCGGTGGAGTTCCCCAGGCTTATTGTCCTGGGTGACTTCAACCTGCCATCACTGGGGGGGTCGTCGGAGTTAGCTCGGGAGTTCATGGCTTCCATGACAGCCATGGGCCTGACCCAGGTTATTGAGGGCCCTACTCACGAGGGGGATCATACTCTCGACCTGGTGTTCCTGTCTGGACAGTGGTTGGATGATCTGGGAGGGGGTTCTCCGTCCATCACCCCTCTGTCTTGGTCAGATCATCACCTCCTGAGGCTGGTTTTCCGTCATGCCATCCCCCGCCGCTGGGCGGCGGAACCGACCAGGTGGTTCCGCCCCAGGCGCCTAATGGACCCGGACCGGTTCCAGAGGGCGCTTGGGCCGATACCTATCACCCTTACCCACAGCCCAGTCGATGCTCTGGTGGAGGCCTGGGAAACGGCTGCCACCAGGGCACTCGACTGTGTTGTACCCATGCGACCTCTGACTTGGCGCAGATCCCGTTGGGCTCCATGGTTCTCTGTGGAGCTCCGGGAGATGAAGCGTCGGAGACGAGGTCTAGAGAGCGGTTGGAGATCCAGCCGATCCGAATCCGACCGATTGCAGTTAAGAACCTTCATAAGGTCTTATCTTGCGGCGATAAGGACGGCGAAGTCTAACTACTTTGCCGCCCTTATCGCGTCCGCAGATAATCGCCCGGCCGCCCTGTTTAGGGTGACTCGCTCCCTCCTTAACCAGGAGGTGAGGGAGGATCCCTTGCAGGGACGAGCCGAGGAGTTTAGTCATCATCTGACGGACAAAATCGCTCGGATCCGGACCGGCTTGGACTCTGACTGGGCAGAGTCTGATGTGGAGGAATCAGGCGGTCTTGAGCACGTTATCTGGACTGAGTTCGACCCTGTTTCCCCTGATGATGTGGACAGGATCATGGGGAGACTGAGCTCCACCACCTGTTTGTTGGATCCGTGCCCCTCCTGGCTAGCTTATGCGGCTCGGGTGGGAACACGAGGCTGGTTCCATGCAGTAATAACTGCTTCTTTGAAGGAGGGTGTCTTCCCTGCCGCCTTGAAGGAGGCGGTGGTGAGACCCCTCCTCAAGAAGCCTGCTTTGGACCCGGCTGTTTTAAACAACTATCGTCCAGTCTCCAACCTTCGCTTCCTGGCGAAGGTTGTTGAGAGTGTGGTGGCGCATCAGCTCCCTCTGTTCCTGGAGGAAACTGATTATCTGGACCCGTACCAATCGGGCTTCAGGCCCGGACACAGCACGGAGACGGCATTGGTCGCGCTGGTGAATGATCTCTGGAGGGCTAGGGACAGGGGTTGCTCCTCTGTCCTGGTCCTATTAGATCTCTCAGCGGCCTTCGATACCATCGACCATGGTATCCTGCTGCGGCGTCTCAGGGGGTTGGGAGTGGGAGGCACCGTCCTACGGTGGTTCTCCTCCTACCTCCAGGGCCGCTCGCAGTCGGTGTTGACAGGAGGGCATAGATCCGCCCCGAGGTCTCTCATTTGTGGAGTCCCTCAGGGGTCGGTTCTCTCGCCCCTCCTGTTCAACATCTACATGAAGCCGCTGGGCGAGATCATTCGTGGTTTTGGGGTGGGGTATCACCAGTACGCTGATGATACCCAACTTTTTCTTTCCACCCCGAACCAACCCAGTGATGCCCTCTCCGTGATGTCCCGGTGCCTGGAGGCGGTTCAGGTCTGGATGGGGAGAAACAGGCTTCGTCTCAATCCCGCCAAGACTGAGTGGCTGTGCATATCGGCGTCTCGGGTTAACCAAGTTATTCCACCTTTAACGATGGGGGGTGAGGTGTTACCCCCCGTTGATAGGGCTCGCAACTTGGGCGTCCTCCTGGATTCACGGCTCAATTTTGAAGATCACATAGGAGCCGTGACCAGGGGGGCTTTTGCACAGGTTCGCCTGGTGCGCCAGTTGCGTCCCTATCTGGACCGAGACGCCCTACGCACAGTCACTCATGCGCTTGTGACCTCCCGTTTGGACTACTGTAACGCTCTCTACATGGGGCTGCCCTTGAAGACCACTCGGAGGCTTCAACTGGTGCAGAATGCGGCCGCGCGAGTTGTAATGGGGGTCTCCCGATACTCCCATGTAACACCTCTACTCCGCGAGCTGCATTGGCTTCCGGTTGCCCTCCGGGTGAAATTCAAGGTGCTGGTTATCACCTATAAAGCCCTACATGGCCTGGGTCCGGGTTATTTGAGGGAACACCTGCTGCCGGCATCAAACGCCCTTCGCCCAGTGCGCTCTCACAGGGAGGGTCTGCTCAGGGTTCCGCCGGTGAGAGATTGCCGGCGGGTGACACCCAGGGATAGGGCCTTCTCAGTGGGAGCGCCTGCCCTCTGGAACCAGCTGCCGGTAGAGTTGAGGACTGCTCCCGACCTCCGATCATTCCGCCGGGGCCTGAAGACCTGGCTCTTTGAGCTCTCGGGCCCAGGCTGAGGAGAAAATTTTAACTGGGGTTTTAATGTACAGGGTGAATTTAATGCTTTTTAATTGGTTTTAACTTTTGTATGTTTTGATTTTTAATTCCCTGTAAACCGCCCTGAGTCCTCAGGGAAAGGGCGGTATATAAATGCAAATATTATTATTATTATTATTATCCATCCATCCATTAATCCATCTCTGTCTGCCTGTCTCTATCTATCTATCTATCTGTCTGTCTGTCTGTCTGTCTGTCTGTCTGTCTGTCTGTCTGTCTGTCTGTCTGTCTATCTATCTATCTATCATTTATCTATCCATTTATCAATCTCTGTCTGCTGGGTCTCTCTCTCCCTCTCTCTCTCTCTCTCATCTATCCATTAATACATCTCTGCCTGTCTCTCTATCTCTATCTATCTATCTATCTATCTATCTATCTATCTATCTATCTATCTATCTATCTATCTATCTATCTATCTATCTATCAATCAATCTATCTATCTATCATCTATCTATCTATCTTTCTATCTATCTACAGTATCTATCTATCTATCTATCTATCTATCTATCTATCTATCTATCTATCTATCTATCCATACATTAGTACATCTGTATATGCTCTTCACTCTAAATCAATCGATCTATCTATCTATCTATCTATCTATCTATCTATCTATCTATCTATCTATCTATCTATCTATCTATGTAACCATCCATCAATTCATCCATCCATCCATTAATCCATCTCTGTCTGCCTGTCTCTATCTATCTATCTATCTATCTATCTATCTATCTGTCTGTCTGTCTGTCTGTCTGTCTGTCTGTCTGTCTGTCTGTCTATCTATCTATCATTTATCTATCCATTTATCAATCTCTGTCTGCTGGGTCTCTCTCTCCCTCTCTCTCTCTCTCATCTATCCATTAATACATCTCTGCCTGTCTCTCTATCTCTATCTATCTATCTATCTATCTATCTATCTATCTATCTATCTATCTATCTATCTATCTATCTATCTATCTATCTATCTATCTATCTATCTATCTATCTATCTATCTTTCTATCTATCTACAGTATCTATCTATCTATCTATCTATCTATCTATCTATCTATCTATCTATCTATCTATCTATCTATCTCTCTATGTAACCATCCATCAATTCATCCATCCATCCATCCATCCATCCATTAATCCATCTCTGTCTGCCTGTCTCTCTCTCTCTATCTATCTATCTATCTATCTATCTATCTATCTATCTATCTATCTATCTATCTATATCTATATCTATCTTTCTTTCTATCTATCTATCTATCATCTATCAATCTCTTTCAGCCTATCTCTCTATCTCTATCTATCTATCTATCTATCTATCTATCTATCTATCTATCTATCTATCATCTATCAATTGATTAATACTTCTCTTTCTGCCTATCAATCTCTATCTATGTATCTCTCTCTCTATCTATCTATCCGTCTGTCTGTCTGTCTCTATGTATCTATCCATTATCTCTATCTATCTATCTATCTATCTATCTATCTATCTATCTATCTATCCATTAATCCATATCTGCCTGTCTCTCTATATCTATCTATCTAACCCTCTATCTATCTATCTACCTATCATCTATCCAATAATACATCTCTACCTTCCTCTCTATTTCTCTCTATCTATCAATCTATTTATCTATCTACCTATCTATCTTTCAATCCGTCTGACTTTCTCTATCTATCAATCCATCTATCTATCCATTAATCCATGTCTGTCTGCTTCTATCTTTCTATCAATCTATCCATCCATTAACCCATCTCTGTCTGTCTCTATCTATCTATCTATCCATTATCTGTATCTATCTATCTATCTATCTATCTATCTATCTATCTATCTATCTATCTATCTATCTATCTATCTATCCATACATTAGTACATCTCTATATGCTCTTCACTCTATCAATCTATCTCACTCAATCTATCTATCTATCTATCTATCATCTATCTATCTATCTATCTATCTATCTATCTATCTATCTATCTATCTATCTATCTATCTATGTAACCATCCATCAATTCATCCATCCATCCATTAATCCATCTCTGTCTGACTGTCTCTATCTATCTATCTATCTATCTATCTATCTATCTATCTATCTATCTATCTATCTATCTATCATTTATCTATCCATTTATCAATCTCTGTCTGCCTCTCTCACTCTCTCTCTCTCTCCCAATAATCTATCAATAATCTATCCAATAATGCATCTCTGCCTATCTCTCTATCTGTATTTATCCATCTATATATCCATCTATCCAGTGCTTTTTTTTGTAAAAGAAAAAGGTGCCGGAACTCAAAGATGTCATGCAACCCACCTTGCCTACATTACAAAGTTCCATTCAAAAAACGTGCTGGAACTCCGTTCTGAGCGTTCTATGAGAAAAAAAGCCCTTCATCTATTCGTCCGTCCATCTGTCTCTATCTATCTATGTATCTTTCTGTCTGTCTATCTATCTATCTATCTATCTATCTATCTATCTATCTATCTATCTATCTATCTATCTATCTATCTATCTATCTATCTATCATCTTTTTTTTTTATTAAAAAGTTTTAACATACAATTTTTCCCTTAAAAAATCCCCCCTCCCCCCCTTCTCCCTCCCCCCTCCCCCCCTCCCCCCCAACTTCCCAGAGCTAAATACAAGGTATATATAAAAAAAAACAATCATAAACAACCATATACTAACAACCATAAACTCTAAAATCTATCACTCTCTAGCTTATATAGGATAAAACAAACCTTAGTAATATTAAATATATATAAATATATAAAAAAAAAACTAATATAGAAAAAATAAATAAATAAATAAAGAAGACTTATTCAAATATAAAACTTCTTAACCCTATACTTATTCTGAGTAAACTCAAGCCATTTTCTCCCTTCCATACTATAGCGTTCCTGCGAGTAATCTTTCAAATAGGCCGAAATCTTCACCATTTCGACCAGGTCGGAAACCTTTAAAATCCACTCTTCTATGGTCGGCAGTTCCTCTTTCCAGTACTATCCTATCAAAAATCTTGCTGCCGTAATTAAATTCAACATCAACTTAGTATATTCCATCAGACTTTTATCCAAAAAGCCTTAACCTTTTTACAAGTCTACCATATATGAAAATATGAAAATATATTACGTCTTTATCACTGCACCTCCAACATTTAGGCTAATAATTCAGATACATGCTTAGCTTTTTAAAATCTAAATACCATCTATAAAACATTTTGTAAAAATTCTCTCTTAGATTTCAAACTTATATAAATTTTACATTCCTCACCCAAATCTTTTCCCACCTCCCACTACTTGGCTGTAAGTACGTTGTGAAAGTTCCATAGACTTCTGCTGATCTTGTTCTTTTATCTTTTTTGATCGTTTTAAAGCAGCACGCGTCACCCGCTGTTCTCTGGGATCATCCAAAAGTGTTATAACTTGATCTCCTCCAGCACCATTCTCCTCTGTCTGTCCATCTTCAGCCTCTTGATATTCTCCTTCTCCAGATCCCTTTGCAGCTTCCAGAAGTGTTAATGGGGTTGCTTTTAAAACATTATTGTAAAAATCACGCGCTTGCATCACAGTAACCAGACGGTACCTTTTACCTTCATGCATCACCATCAACCCAGCTGGAATCTCCCATCTGAACCTTATATCTCGTTGCTTGAGCTCTTGCACAAGAAATGTAAAATCCTTCCTTCTCCTTAAAATCTTTGGAGGAATTTCTTTTAGAACCAGAACTTCTTGATCAGCAATCACGACTTTGGTATCATAGGCAGCTTGTATAACTTCATCTCTAATTTCCCTTTTTGCAAAATAAACCACCACATCTCTAGGCAGCTTTCTCTGTCTAGCAATCCATGAGTTCACACGATACACTTTATCCATGCCTCCTTTTATTTCAGATGCTGGCTGATTCAATACCACTTCGAGAGCCTCAGAAACCAGCTGCTTTAGATCTTCCTTAATATTCTCCTTTAGACCTCTGATTCTAATGGCAAACTGCATCTGGAAATATTGAGCAAGACTCAATTCTCTATCCATTTTGTCTCTTAAATCTTCATTCTCCAATACTTTTGCTTCTAATATGGCATTCTTTTGAGTCAAATCTTTAACTTTTTCATCCAAATCTTCCACACATTCAGCCACTTTATACACTGAAGACAAAATGTCTACCTTCATCACGCTGAACTTCTGCTCCATCCTCTCTTCTATTCTCTCCTCCAATTTCTCCAATTTCTCCTCCATCTGTGCAAATTTATCACCCATTGATTGATTAATTGATTCCAAAAGTTTATCCAGAGCATCTCGTAAGTCCTTCGATGTCACTACATCAGGAGGATATAATGCCTGCAATGATGATTGTTGCACCGGGGAAGTTCCAGCACTCCGAAGAGTTTTAGGGGGAGGCTTAGCCGCCATCTTTTACTTTCAATTGTGACGCACTTTCACTTAGAGTTTTAAAAGTCCATCAAGCTCGAGAGTAGAATAAAATAATCCTCTTCACCTTTTCCTCTTGTACCGCTCTGCCTGCTCTTTTTATTCCATAGTCTTTCCTTCAGGCAGGGGTGGTCGCAGACGCCTGGCTCTGCTCCATAAAGTCAGGAGCAGAGGCGCTGGCCAGCTGGGAGCGACCCAGGCTACGGGGGAGTTCGATCCTTCGGCCGCCCAAGCTGCAAGCTCAGGCGGCCCCGGAGAACTCAACCCCTACCTGGGGCCTCACCCCCTCCTCTTCTCCCGAGGAGGGGGCTTCAAATTCGCCCGAACAGCTGATCGGCGCTGTTTCGGGCGAAAATCACTCAGCTGAGCCGCGGGCAGCCCGGGAAGGCTGTCTCCGTCGCCGCGCAGCCACCGGAAGTCCCAGCTATCTATCTATCTATCTATCTATCTATCTATCTATCTATCTATCTATCTATCTATCTATCTATCTATTTGTTTTTTGAGGTTTTCGCAGGTGTTTATATGTGGATCTTCGGTCATTCGGGTTTCTTCCCGCGTAGAACTAAAGGTGTAGGTGCAACGTTTCGACGGAATCCCATCCGTCATCATCAGGCTGGAGGCTTCAGCTTCCTTCTTCTGGGAGAAGCATGTGGTAGTGGCTGTTTGTTCCTCTTTGTTAAACTGCCAGAGGGGGTGTGTTCTGTGGGTGGAGGTGTGCTCTGATTGGGTGGGGGATTAAGTGTGTTCTGATTGGGTCGGAGTGTGTTTTGAATGGTGGGTGTGTTCTGATTGGGTGGGAGTGTGTTTTGAGTGGATGGGCTGGTCTCAGCTGCCAGCCTTAGACCTGAGCTGATGAGTTGTGCTTCTTTTGTTCGGCTTCGTGTTTGTGGTGGTGCCATGTTTTTATAGTGGGTGTCAGTTTGCTTATTGTGTGGTTTGGAGGGGTTTAAAGTGGCTGATGTTGCAGCTGTAGTTAGGTTTCTGTTTTGTGGTTGTGCCTCGTTATCATTGTGGGTTCGGATTTGCTTTTTGAATGGTTGTGTGGTGGTGATGTCATGTGATGTTATCATGAGTTCTTGGTGGTTGGGACTCGTCTGTCAATCAAGGCGGGTTTCCAAATGGCTGGTAGGCGAGAGGTATCATCTCGTTTGTTCATGCTGTGGGGGGGGGCGTTTTTCTATCTCAATGGCTTCTCTGATTATTCTGTTGTTAAAATGTTCAATTTTGGCGATAGTTTTGGTTTTTTTTAAATCAATTTCATGTCCCGTGGCTTCAAAGTGTTGGACCAGGGATGAAGTTTGTTCTCCCTTTCTGAGTGAGTTTTTGTGCTCTTCAATGCATGCACTTATTCTTCTGTTGGTCTGTCCGATGTATGTGGTGGGGCAGGTGGTGCATGGGATTTCGTATACTCCTTGGTTTTCTAACCCAATTATGTCCTTGGGGTTTCTTAGGATGGTGGATATTTTTCTGTCTGTGTAGAATGCTGTTTTGATGTTGTGTTTTTGGAGGACCTTGCTGATTCTGTCTGTGGTCCCTTTTAAGTATGGGAGGAGGGGTTTGCCATTTTCTTGTTCTCTGTCTTGGGTTTTTGTGGGTGTCTTTCTTCGGATTAAGTTGGTAATCGTGTTTCTTTGGAATCCATTGGCTGTTAGTACATTAGTGAGAGTGTGTAGTTCGGTTTTTAGGTGTTGTTCGTCAGCTAGGTGTTTTGTTCTTGGCTACGGAGTTGATCTGTGCTGGGTGGTGGTGTGAGAGTGCATTCAGATAGCGGTTTGTGTGTGTTTTTTTTATGGTAGATAGTGTGTCCTAGGGAGCCGTTGGATTTCTTGTAGACTAAGACATCAAGGAAGGGAAGTTGATTGTTAGCTTCTGTTTCCATGGTGAATTGTATTTTGGGGTGTAGGCTATTGAGGTGTGTGAGGAAGTCATCCAGTTTTTCTTTGCCATGTGGCCAGATTACGAAGGTGTCATCTACGTATCTGAGCCAGAGTTTGGGTTTGTGGTTGGATTTTTCTAGAGCGAGGGTTTCAAAGTGTTCCATGTAGAGGTTTGCGATGACAGGTGAAAGGGGTGATCCCATGGGTGCTCCTTCCATTTGTTTGTATCTTTGTCCATTGTAGATGAAGTATGTGTTAGATAGGCAGTGGTTGGTCAGATCTAGGATGTGTTTTGGGGGGTTGTATTTATTTAGGATAGCTGTCAAGGCTTCTTTGATTGGCACTTGGGTGAAGAGGGATACGACATCGAAGCTCACAAGTAGGTCACAGGGCTGTAAGTTTAGTTTACTTATGATCTCTATGAATTGGAATGAGTTTTGTACGTGTGAGGTGATGGAATTTGCGTAAGGCTGTAGTTGTTTGGCAAGAAATTTGGCTAGATTTTGTAGAGGTGAGCCTATGGAGCTGACTATGGGTCTGAGTGGGGTTCCTTCTTTGTGTATCTTGGGCAGGCCATAGAGCTTAGGACATCTGGATGATTTTTCTCTGGGAATGATTGTTTTCTGGATCTCTTCACTGATGGGGGTGGCTTTTATTTTGGATTTTGTGGTTTTTTCCAGGTAGGTGGTGGGATCTGTCTTGAGGAGTTTGTATGTGGACTCTCGGAGTAGGTTGGATAATTTGGTATGGTAGTCAGATGAGTTCATTACCACCGTGGCGTTGCCTTTGTCTGCTGGCAGAATGATTATGCTGGTGTCATTTTTTAGGTTAAGTAGTGCTGTCTGTTCCTCTTTGGGTAAGTTGCTTTTGGGTGGTTTGCTGGTGCAGAGGATGTTGGTAACTTCGAGTCCGCATATAATGGTTTCCGTGGGAATGTGTTTGGGAGCGACTGCAAAATTAAATCCTTTAGACAGGACGTTGGTTTCGGCTTTGGTGAGAATCCTATCTGAGATGTTGTGCACAGTTTGTTTCATGTGTTGCTGTGAGAGAGGAGGGGTTTGTTTCTGGCGTTCCTTTAGTCTTCGGAGTTTATTGGTGTGTGCGTCTGTTTTGTAGGCAGTCTCTGTTTCAGCTCTCCAGACAGCGATTTGTTTGAATTTGTCCCAAAGTGTGGGGTGGATCTTGTTGCTGAGTTTGAGGTGAAGTGTGAGGAGGTCTCTGTTGATTCGGTCCAGGAGGAATCTTTTTGTGTGGAGTTCATTTCTGATTAGGGCCAGTTCAGTTCTTATCAGGATGCGTTTGATGGCTGCAGAGTTGGAGTGGAATTTCAATTGGAAGGATGTGGGGATTAAATTTTGATCTCGGCAGTTGCGTAGGAATGTGAGGTCACACAGAATGGAAGCTCTTCGTACTTCGAGTTTTTCGTAGGTCCTAGTTAGCTGGTGGATTTCCTCCCCGTAGAGGTAAGATATTTGTTTTTTGAGGTTTTCGCGAGTGTTTATATGTGGATCTTCGGTCATTCGGATTTCTTCCCGCGTAGAACTAAAGGTGTAGGTGCA
>NC_138210.1:6415933-6795933 GCF_964194415.1 Vipera berus | reverse complement strand
TCTCTCTCTATATATATATATATATATATATATATATATATATATATATATATATATATATATATATATATATATATATATATATATATATAGAGAGAGAGAGAGAGAGAGAGAGAGAGAGAGAGAGAGGGAGAGAGAGAGAAAGAACCTGTGGCTCAGGAAGTTAAAACAACTGCCTAATATATAATCAGCCCAGGTTCGAATCTCAGATAAAGGGTATGACTGACTGATGAGAACATAAAGAGTTCGAAATGATCATCTCAGCCTCCCAAAATTCTTTATTAGCAATTTGAATAATTTGCACAAATAATGAGCTGTCATAGTTGACTATATCCTGTGGATAAGCCTTGAGACAGGCCAAAGCAGGAATGAAAGAGTTAATTAGCAAGGTACATTCAAAAAGCCTTGACAAATACTTAACACACATTTGCCGTGCCTCCTAGCTAATAAAAAGAGAGAAAGAACCTGTGGCTCAGGAAGTTAAAACAACTGCCTAATATATAATCAGCCCAGGTTCGAATCTCAGATAAAGGGTATGACTGACTGATGAGAACATAAAGAGTTCGAAATGATCATCTCAGCCTCCCAAAATTCTTTATTAGCAATTTGAATAATTTGCATATATATATATATATATATATATATATATATATATATATTTGTTTTCGTAGATTCTCGCGGGTGTCTGTATGTGTAGGTCTAGAGTCTCGGGTTTCTTCCCGCGTTCCTTTCATCTTCAGAAAGTTGTGGCGACGTTTCGACGAAATCCCATCCGTCATCATCAGGCCGGAGTATTCCTCCTGCTGCTTTCAGGAGCAATGCGTGGTCTGTCTGTTCCTTTCCTTCCAACTGCCGGTGGGGCTGTGTTCCGACTGGGTGGAGGCGTGGCTGCTTTCTGATTGGGTGGGGGTGTCTTCATACTACCAGCAGATAAAGGCAATGCTACAGTGGTAATGGACACATCAGACTATGAAGAGAAACTGTCCAACTTACTCAAAGAAACTACATACAAACCTATATATACAGATCCCACAACCTATCTAGAAAAGACCACCAAGAAAAAGATAAAATCAACTTCTATAAGCCAAGAAATCCAACAAACAATCATTCCTAGGGAGAAGTCATCCAGATGCCCAAAACTATATGGCCTCCCCAAAATACACAAAGATGGAATCCCACTAAGACCCATAGTAAGTTCTATAGGCTCACCACTACAAAACTTAGCTAAATACCTAGCAAAACAATTACAACCTCTAGCAGAAATGGCAGCTTCATATGTCCAAAACTCATACCACTTTATAGAATTAGTGAAAAATCTACAGATAGACCAAAAAGACTTGCTAGTCAGCTTCGATGTGGTATCACTATTCACCCGGGTGCCAGTCCAAGAAGCTCTATCAACAATAAGAAGCAAATACCAACCACCTAACCATATTATAGAACTAGCAGAACACTGCTTATCAAACACATACTTCATACACAGAGGCCAGAGATACAAACAAATAGAAGGCGCACCAATGGGATCCCCTCTATCACCAGTTATCGCCAACCTTTTCATGGAAGAATTTGAAACTAACGCTCTAGAAAAGACTACAAACAAACCAAAACTGCGGCTCAGATATGTGGATGACACCTTCGTGATCTGGCCCCACGGAAGAAAGGAGCTAGAAAACTTCCTAACACACCTGAATAGCCTACATCCCAAAATAAAATTCACCATGGAGATTGAAACAAACAACCAGTTACCTTTCCTGGATGTACTTATATACAAAAAACAAAACGGAACCCTAGGACACACAGTCTACCGAAAGAAAACACACACCAACCGTTACCTCAATGCGCAATCACATCATCACCCAGCACAAATAAATTCAGTAGCCAAAACACTAATAACAAGAACCAGACGCCTTGCAGATGAAACACATATACAAACAGAACTACACACCCTGACAGACATATTGACAGCAAACAAGTTCCAAAAAAACAAAATCACCAATATAATTCAGCAGCAGACTCCGAAACAGAAAAACATCCAAGAAGAAGAACAGAACAACGGACGAGCCATCTTGCCCTACATAAAAGGAACAACCGACAAAATCAGTAAAGTACTACGCAAACATAACATCAAAACCGCATTTAACACTGACAGAAAGATATCAACCATCCTGAGAAATCCCAAAGACAAAATAGAACTGGAAAACCAGGGCATATACCAAATCCCATGCGCCTCCTGTCCAGCAACATACATCGGACAGACTAACAGAAGAATAGAGGTACGTGTAGAAGAACATAAGAACTCAGTACAGAAGAAAGATCGCACATCTTCACTAGTACAACACATAAACACTACGGGACACAACATCAATTTTGAAGGTACAAAAACAATCGCCAAAATAGAACATCTCAATAGCAGAATAATCAGAGAAGCCATTGAAATAGAAAAACACCCAGACAGTATGAACAAGCGAGACGACACCTCCCGCCTACATGCCATTTGGAAACCAGCATTGATAGACAAACGAATTTCAGCAAACAAGGATTTAAAAAACCAACAAACAACCCCAAATGCCACCAGCCCCAGCAAGACTCATCCACACCCAGAACAAAAACTCTCCCACACAGAAGATAGAACAAGTCAAGCAAAAGTGCTATCACCCAAGCAGAAGAACGCACACACGAACCTGACTGACCCATACCAGAGATGCATGGCGGGTCCTCGAACTCGGAGCCAAGCCAAACCTCTGGAGGCCACTACACAGCCCACTCCTCAAGACACCAAATCACAACACTCAGGATATTACGACACAACAAAAAACCCCACCCATTCAGAACACACCCCACCCAATCAGAAGACAGCCACGCCTCCAACCAATCGGAAGACAACCACACATCCACCCAATCAGAAGACAGCCATGCCTCCACTCAATCAGAAGACAACCACGCCTCCACCCAGTCGGAAGACACCCCCACCCAATCAGAAAGCAGCCACGCCTCCACCCAGTCGGAACACAGCCCCACCGGCAGTTGGAAGGAAAGGAACAGACAGACCACGCATTGCTCCTGAAAGCAGCAGGAGGAATACTCCGGCCTGATGATGACGGATGGGATTTCGTCGAAACGTCGCCACAACTTTCTGAAGATGAAAGGAACGCGGGAAGAAACCCGAGACTCTAGACCTACATATATATATATATATATATATATATATATATGTGTGTGTGTGTGTGTGTGTGTGTGTGTGTGTGTGTGTGTGTGTAAATTACTAACAAAGAATTTAAAGGGAAACTGAGATGCATTTCTGACTCTTTAGTCTTCATCAGTCAGCTATACCGTTCTGCGATTCGAACCTGGGCTGATTGCATACTAGGCAGTGTTTTTTGCCTCTAAGCCACAAGGTCTCTCTCGCTTTTTGTTAGCTTTTTTCTGCAAGGGAAGATATGTTTCAAGTGTTAACTATTTAGATTACCTTGCTAGGCCCCAAACATGGAGCAAATCTTTATTTCCTGTTTTCAGCCTATCTTGAAGGCCATCGAACAGGCTGTAGTCACACTGGACAGTTCATATATTTGTGTAAATTACTAACAAAGAATTTAAAGGGAAACTGAGATGCATTTCTGACTCTTTAGTCTTCATCAGTCAGCTATACCCTTCTGAGATTCGAACCTGGGCTGATTGCATACTAGGCAGTGTTTTTTGCCTCTAAGCCACAAGGTCTCTCTCGCTTTTTGTTAGCTTTTTTCTGCAAGGGAAGATATGTTTCAAGTGTTAACTATTTAGATTACCTTGCTAGGCCCCAAACATGGAGCAAATCTTTATTTCCTGTTTTCAGCCTATCTTGAAGGCCATTGAACAGGCTGTAGTCACACTGGACAGTTCATATATTTGTGTAAATTACTAACAAAGAATTTAAAGGGAAACTGAGATGCATTTCTGACTCTTTAGTCTTCATCAGTCAGCTATACCCTTCTGCGATTCGAACCTGGGCTGATTGCATACTAGGCAGTGTTTTTTGCCTCTAAGCCACAAGGTCTCTCTCGCTTTTTGTTAGCTTTTTTCTGCAAGGGAAGATATGTTTCAAGTGTTAACTATTTAGATTACCTTGCTAGGCCCCAAACATGGAGCAAATCTTTATTTCCTGTTTTCAGCCTATCTTGAAGGCCATCGAACAGGCTGTAGTCACACTGGACTACAGCCGGGCTTGTGTTGTACGCGGCGTTCCGGCGTGACTGCAGGAGTGGTACCGCGTGGCCGTGGAGCTGGACGTGGGGTTGCAGGACGTGCGGGGACGGTTCGAACCTCTCCCTGGAAGCCGACGGCCGGCCGAGAAGACAAAAGTGGAGGAGCGGCCTGTGGGGGCGTCTACGCGACCTCCCTCCCAGCCAGTACGGGCTGTCCTGCGGTGTTTCAGGTGCGATCAACCAGGGCACCGGGCAGCCGATTGCCCACTGCCTCCTGCCCGGCCAGCCCCTTCTGTCTCCTCAGCACGGGGGACCGGAACCTGGAGGTCCGCGGAGCGGATGCGAGCTGCTCACCAATTAGGCGAGGATGTCTCTAGGCCAACCGCTCCTGTCCGGGTGGAGACGCTGGCGGAAACACAGCCCGCACAGCACGAGAGTCCGGAGGAACTGGACCTAGACGAGGACCCAATGGTGAGTGCTCCGGTTTGTCCCTTTGTATTCCCTGTGGTGCTGGTCAGTCCCCGTACGGGTCAAAAGAAAACGTACAAGGCCCTCGTCGATTCAGGTAGCACCCGGTGCCTTATGAGCCAGGCAGTGGTGGCTGGACTGGGGGTCACGATGAGGCGGCTGGCCAACCCCCTACGCTTTTAACAGGTGGATGGGTCTCTCTTGGGGGGGGGCACCCATCACTCACGTCACCGAACCAATCCGGTTGGAGATGGGCGATCACTGGGAGACTTTGCGGTTTATATTGGTACCATCCATGACCGAGGCAGTCATTCTAGGGCTCACATGGTTGGACCGGTAGGGCCCCACGATCTGGTGGGAGGGGGGTTGCCGCCATCTCCGGTTGGGGTTGGGCCCACAGCCTCCGCAGGAGCACACCTTCCTGGAACCACTACACACGGGGGAACGAGAGAGGGCCTGCGCGGGTGGGTTAGTGCAAGAGGCCCAGGTACCCCGAGATTACTCTGACCTGCTGGACGTGTTCGACGAGCGAGAGTGTGACACGCTGCCGCCTCACCGCTCCACGGACTGCGCCATCGAGCTGGAACCTGGTGCCAAGCTGCCAAAACCCCGGATGTACGCTATGTCCCCGAAAGAAATGCAGGAACTCCGGCGGTACATCGACAAAAACCTGGAGCGGGGGTTCATCCAGCCAGCACGGTCTAGGACGGCGGCGCCCGTGCTGTTCCGTGAGAAAAAGGACGGTGGGCTTAAGCTGTGCGTGGACTATCGCGGTGTGAACGCAGTGTGCGTTGAGCACCTTTACCCGCTCCCGTTAATGAAAGACCTGTTGGCCCATCTGGCTAAAGGCCAGATCTTTACCAAACTGGACCTCAGAGACGCCTACTATCGCATCCGTATCAAGGCAGGGGACGAGTGGAAGACGGCATTCAACTGTCCTCTGGGGAGTTTCCAGTTTCGGGTGATGCCGTTCGGACTACAGGGTGCCCCTGCTGTCTTCATGCAATTGATTAACCAAGTCTTGCATGAATTCTTATACCGCGGGGTCCTGGTCTATTTGGACGACGTCCTGGTCTACACAGAGACGTTGGAAGAGCACGTCGCCTTGGTCAGGCGGGTGTTGGCTAAGTTGCGGGACGCACGGCTCTTTGTCAAACTGTCCAAATGCGAGTTCCACAGAACACAACTCGATTATTTAGGGTACAGGATTTCCGCAGGGGGGGGTGGAAATGGACCCAAAGAAGGTAGAAGCCATCCAGCAATGGCAGGCTCCGCGGACGCGGCGTCTCTAGGGCTCACATGGTTGGACCGGTGGGGCCCCACGATCTGGTGGGAGGGGGGTTGCCGCCATCTCCGGTTGGGGTTGGGCCCACAGCCTCCGCAGGAGCACACCTTCCTGGGACCACTACACACGGGGGAACGAGAGAGGGCCTGCGCGGGTGGGTTAGTGCAAGAGGCCCAGGTACCCCGAGATTACTCCGACCTGCTGGACGTGTTCGACGAGCGAGAGTGTGACACGCTGCCGCCTCACCGCTCCACGGACTGCGCCATCGAGCTGGAACCTGGTGCCAAGCTGCCAAAACCCCGGATGTACGCTATGTCCCCGAAAGAAATGCAGGAACTCCGGCGGTACATCGACAAAAACCTGGAGCGGGGGTTCATCCAGCCAGCACGGTCTAGGACGGCGGCGCCCGTGCTGTTCCGTGAGAAAAAGGACGGTGGGCTTAGGCTGTGCGTGGACTATCGCGGTGTGAACGCAGTGTGCGTTGAGCACCTTTACCCGCTCCGTTAATGAAAGACCTGTTGGCCCATCTGGCTAAAGGCCGGATCTTTACCAAACTGGACCTCAGAGACGCCTACTATCGCATCCGTAGGGGGGGTGTCCAGTACCTAATCAGGTGGAAGGGATATCCCGTTGAAGAAGCAACATGGGTAGGGGAAGCTGATGTACATGCCCCTCGGTTGGTGTGGGCATTCCACCGGTCGCACCCTGGCAAACCAAGGGGGGGACGGGGGGACGCCGCGGGCCAGGTGGACAGTTGCTTACCTCTTATGTCTCCCCCTGCAGGAGGGGCCCTGGTAGAAGGGGCGGCATGTCGAGCCCCGCGGGCCCGACGCTCACCGGCGCTGCGGGCTCGACAGTCTTCGGCGCCCACCACCTGCTCCGGCACTCACCGCTTGCTCCCGCTCACCATCTGTTCCGACGTCTTTGGCGAGGCCCGGCTGCGGCGGCGACGGCGGCCTGCTAGACTCTGCGCTGGGCCCATGGCCAGAGTTTCAGCGGTGTGCGCGTGCGCTCTGCGGCTCGACTCCACCCTGCCGGCTACGGTGGCCTCGCAGGGCCTTGGGCCCACAACAGCTGTGCCTTCGCTGGAAGCGTCGGGGAGAGGAATGCCCACCCTGCCGGCTACGGTGGCCTCGCAGGGCCTTGGGCCCGCAACAGCTGTGCCTTCGACTCCTGGGCCGCTGGCGGACCTAAAACAGCGAACTGGACCGGAACGGGGGAGCGAAGCTGTTAGGTCAGGGAAGAGAAGCCCGGCCGGGGCTCGCTGGGCCTGCAAAGGGGGGGAGAGCAGCAGGGTGGGGCAGTGCTAGAAGCGTCAGGGAGAGGGATGCCGGTTCTGGGGACGGGTGTGGGGGTGGCATCTGGCGGCGACGGGGCGGATGAACGCGAGGGAGCTCACCTGGGGGGTGGAGGGTGCCGGGTGTCGGGACGCATCACAAAGGGAGGTGCTTGGGAGGAACGGATCTTAAGTAGAGGAGGGGCGGATGTGGGCGCGGCCGGGTGGGCCGTGGGCATGTACAAGCAGCATGTATTTAACAGCGTTGGGTGCAGGTAGCAGCCAACGCTGGCTTTGTTCCTTTTGGAGTTTGTTTGCTTTGCTCAATAAACCGTTCCTGAGAACTCAGCACTCGTCTCAGTTGCTTGTCTTTCCTGCTCTCCGGACGAGGTTTGAGACTATCCTTCTATCCTTCTATCTATCTATCATTTATCTATCTATTTATCAATCTCTGTCTGCTGGGTCTCTCTCTCTCTCTCTCTCTCTCTCTCTCTCTCTCTCTCTCTCTCTATATATATATATATATATATATATATATATATATATATATATATATATATATATATATATATATATATATATATATATATATCCCTCTATCTATCTATCTATCTATCAACTATCCAATAATAAATCTCTGCCTGTCTCTCTATCTCTATCTATCTATCTTTCTATCTGTCTATCTATCATCTATCTACCGTTAATCAATCTCTGTCTGACTGTCTCTATCTATTTATCTATCCATCTATCTATCTATCTATCTATCTATCTATCTATCTATCTATTTATCTATCTATCTATCTACATATCATCTATCCAATAAAACATCTCTGCCTCTCTCTCTCCAGTAATACATCTGTCTTTCTTTCTCTCTGTCTCTCTCTCTCCATTATCTATCTATAATCTATCCAATAATGCATCTCGGCCTATCTCTCTATCTGTATCTATCTATCTATCCATCTATCCGGCCATCCGTCCGTCCGTCTGTCTCTATCTATCTATCTCTCTATCCATTAATCCATCTCTGTTTGCCTGTCTCTATCTATCTATCTATCTATCTATCTATCTATCTATCTATCTATCCGTATCTATCTATCTATCTATCTATCTATCTATCTATCTATCTATCTAACTATCTATCTATCTATCTATCTGTTTATCTATCTATCTAACTACGTATCTATCATCTATCCAATAATACAGCTCTGCCTTTCTCTCTATCTCTATCTATCTATCTATCTATCTATCTATCTATCTATCTATCTATCATCTATCAATTCATTAATCCATCTCTTTCTGCCTATCACTCTATCTCTATCTATGCATCTATCTATGTATCTATGTATCTATGTATCTATCTCTCTATCTATCCGTCTGTCTGTCTGTCTGTCTCTATCTATCTATCCATTATCTGTATCTATCTATCTATCTATCTATCTATCTATCTATCTATCTATCTATCTATCTATCTATCCATTAATCCATCTCTGTCTGCCTCTATCTATCTCTCTATCAATCTATCCATCCATTAATCCATCTCTCTCTGCCCTTCACTCTATATCTATCTGTCTCTCTGTCTCTCTGTCTCTCTGTCTATCTGTCTCTCTGTCTGTCCGTCTCTATCTATCTATCTATCTATCTATCTATCTATCTATCTATCTATCTATCCATTAATCCATCTCTGTCTGCCTCTATCTATCTCTCTATCAATCTATCCATCCATTAATCCATCTCTCTCTGCCCTTCACTCTATATCTATCTGTCTCTCTGTCTCTCTGTCTATCTGTCTCTCTGTCTGTCCGTCTCTATCTATCTATCTATCTATCTATCTATCTATCTATCTATCTATCTATCTATCATTTATCTATCCTTTTATCAATCTCTCTCTGCCGGGTCACTCTATTTCTCTCTCTCTCTCTCTCTCTCTCTCTCTCTCTCTCTCTCTCTCTCTCTCTCTCTCTCTCTCTCTCTTCTATCATTTATCTATCCATTAATCCATCTTTGTCTGCCTGTCACTCTATAACTCTCTATCTCTCTCTGTATCTATGTATCTATCTATGTATCTATCTATGTATCTATGTATCTATCTATCTATCTATCTATCTATCTATCTATCTATCTATCATCTATCAAATAATACATCTCTGTCTGTCTATCTCTCTCTCCAATAATACATCTATCTATCTCTCCATTACTCCATCACTGTCTCCCTGTCTCTTTCTATCTGTCTATCTATCTCTCATCTCTCTATATTAATGGTGGAAATAACGATGGATCATAAACAGATACTGATGGTAGCAATATATGCACCAAATGCTAAACAAGAACAATTTTACCAAAAACTATATAAAAAAATTAGATTTAAACTATAAAAATCTTTGTATAATGGGAGACTTTAATACAATAACAGATGGAATTTTGGACTACAAAAGCGCCAAACAAGGGAAAAGGAGGAAATATATTACCTAAAGCGTTTTTAAAAATGACAGAAGAACTCTGTATCCAAGATATATGGAGAGAAAAAAATCCAAAGAAATTACAATATACATTTTACTCAAATAGACATATGTCATGGTCTAGAATTGATATGATATGGACATCTTTGGAACTTAATACGATGATACAAGAAATTGAGATAGAAACTAATGTTTGGGCAGATCATAACCCAATAAAGATGACTTGGAGAGTAACTAAGAAAAAATTAAGATGGTCCTTGAATAAATCTATACTGAAAGAAAAAGAATTTAAACAACTAGCGACAAAGGAAATGGATTTTTTCTTCAAAATAAACAAGAAAGAAGAAACATCGCTTCAAAATGTGTGTGATACAGCTAAAGCATATTTCAGAGGGTTGGCTATAACTTATATCTCTAAAAAGAATAAAAAAAGAAACAACTACAGATACAGTTGAAAGAAGAAGTCAGAAAGTTAGAATCAGAATTACAAATAGATCCATAAAATAAAATACTTAAGAAACAAATATAGATAATACAACATAAATTAAATTTAGCCGAGATGGAAATAATGGCTCAACAGATTAAAAGGGCTAAACTGAACTTCTTTGAAAATGCCAACAAGCCGGGGAGATGGTTAGTATATAGACTGAAAAAAGAAAAAGAGAAACAAATGATAAACAAGCTGCAAGGTCCAAAACGTGAATTACAGTTTCAAAATGATACTGTCATGGTTCCGATGAATGAGACAGTTAAAAAAATGCAGGCATTGTTTATCTAAAAAGTCTTAATAATTTTTGTAGTAAGCCGCAGTCAAACCATCTGTACCTGGCGCTTTGTCGACCTTCAACTCCTTAATTGATGTAAATATTTCTTCTTCTGTAATCAATTGATTAATCTCCTCTTTTTGTACTTGCGTAAGAACCGGGATGCTAGCATTCTCCAAATACTCATCAATATCTTTTTCATTAATCTTCTCCTTAGCATATAATTTAGAATAAAAATCCACAAAGGCTTCCTTAATAAAATCCTGTTGAAACACTACCTTCCCCTTATGTTCAATTTTATCTATGTTAGAAGCTCTCTGCTTTTTCCTTAGTCTATAAGCCAGCCATCTACCTGGCTTATTAGCATTGCAAAAAGTATTATGCCTGGCAAACCTCAAGTTAGTTGCCACTTGATCAGCCATTAATTTATCAAATTGTCCTCTTAATAGCTTGATAGCCTCCTTAGTCTTCACATCCAATGGATTCAAAATCAAGGCCTTCTCTTTTTCCTTAATTTCATTCTCCAATTCTTTCCTTCTAGCTTCCAAAGTACGTCTGTGTTTATTATTCATGTATATCAGCACCCCTCTCATATATGCCTTGCTAGCATCCCAGACCATGTCCATAGACGTATCCTTATTCATATTAATTTCAAAAAAATCCTTCATCCGTTGTTTACATTCTTCCACATTTTTCTGATTTCTAAACAAGTTCTCATTTACGCGCCACGAGCGCCTATCTCTATTGTCCTTATTGATCTCTAACCATACTGGACTATGGTCAGAAATAGCTCTTGCACAGATCTTTACCTTCTTAATCCTAGAAAAAAAGTCATTAGTCAGCAAAATGAAGTCAATCCTAGAAAAAGATTGATGTCTATCAGAAAAAAAAGTACAAAAATTTGTACTTACTACAAAAATTTACAATTAGAGATGGTTAAACCGTTAAAGCAATTGTTCCAGACAATCCAGAGAGGGGGAAAGGTGCCTCCATCTTGGAGAACTGCTTTCATCTCTCTGATCCCGAAGGAAGACCAAGATGCTACTCAAGTAAAAAACTATAGACCGATATCACTATTAAATACAGACTACAAGATATTTGCTAAGGTGCTGGCTAATAGACTGATGAGGGTTCTGCAACGGGTGATTCATGGGGATCAAACTGGGTTTATTAGTGGTAGGCAAATGAAAAATAACGTGAGGCATATAGTTGATGTGTTGGAATTTTTGGAAAGGAACAACCAGATCCCTGCGGCGCTAATTTTCTTAGATGCTGAAAAAGCTTTTGATCAATTGAATTGGCAATTTTTGATGAAAGTTTTAGATAAAATGAACTTTGGGGATAAATTTTTGCAACCAATTAGGGCATTATATCAAAAACAAACAGCTCGAATAATAGTTAACAATAGTTTGTCAGAAGTATGTAGTATTGAGAAGGGTACAAGGCAAGGGTGCCCGCTATCGCCTTTATTATTTGTGTTAACATTGGAGATATTATTGGTAAAAATACAAAATTCGGAAAGAATTAAGGGTATACGGATTAGAGATCAGGATTATAGATTGAGAGCGTTTGCAGATGATCTGGTTGTTACAGTGACCCAGCCGGAGAGCTCTGTTGTGGACCTGATGGAGATAATAATGCAATATGGGAAGGTTTCTGGATTTAAAGTTAATGTACAAAAAACTAAAATTTTGGCCAAAAACATGACAGCATCGCAAAAGGCCCTTCTAGAAGGGTTAACTGGATTTGAGATTGTCAAAAGGGTCAAATATTTGGGGGTGCTTTTGTCGCCCTCGAATACAAAATTATATAAAAATAATTATGAAAAATTATGGGGAAAAATTCAAAAAGAAATGGAGAGTTGGGAAAAATTGCAATTGTCTTTACTGGGAAGAATTGCAGCAGTGAAAATGAATGTCCTGCCTAAATTTTTGTTTTTATTTCAAATGATACCGATTCTTAAGAAAGATTCTAACTTGGAGGAATGGCAGAGAGGTATCAATAAATTTGTTTGGGCAGGGAAAAGACCATGAGTCAAACTTAAGATTATGCAGGATACTCGTGAAAGAGGTGGTCTTAAAATGCCTAATCTTAAATTATATTATGAAGCTGCTGCGTTAGTAGGTATAAGTGATTGGATTAATTTGACACAAGACAGATTATTAAATCTTGAGGGCCACGACTTGTTGTTTGGTTGGCATGCATATTTGTTGTATGATAAGAAGGTAGATAATGTGTTTAGAGTGCATATTTTAAGACAGGCATTGCTGAGAGTTTGGAAGAAGTACAGACATAAGCTAGACTGCAAGATACCATTGTGGGCAATTCCAAAACACGCAATAGAAAATATACATGCTGGTTTCAAACATGATGTGACTACGTACAAGGAGATTCTAAACTTGGAAAGAAATGTCTGGTGTTTGAAACCATATAGTCTCTTGCGAGATGAGAAGATTGTTCAGAATTGGTTTCAATATACTCAGCTACGGGCCAGGTGGAAAGAAGATCAGAAAAATGGTTTTACAATGACTGATGAAAATCTGATAAAGCAAATCAGAAATCAGGGTCCAGCACATATTAAACGGATATATCTTGCATTGATAGAGATTGACTCAGAAACAGAACTTGTTAAGGATTGTATGATAAAATGGGCCCAAAATATCCAAGAAGTTATTACAATGGACATGTGGGAAAAGATTTGGGTGAGGAATGTAAAATTTACACAAGCTCAAAATCTAAGAGAGAACTTTTATAAAATGTTTTATAGATGGCATTTAGATCCTAAAAAGCTGGCAAGTATGTATCCGAATTATCAACCAAAATGTTGGAGGTGTGGTGATGAAGATGCAACATATTTTCATGTATGGTGGACTTGTAAAAAGGTTAAGGCCTTTTGGATAAAAATTTGGTGGAATATGCAGAAGATTTTCAAGCAAAGGATAAAGTTTTGTCCGCAACTCTTCTTGCTGGGAATAATTACAGATGCTACGGTTGTGGACACTAAGTTGATGTTGAATTTAATCACGGCAGCAAGACTTTTAATAGGTCAGTATTGGAAGAAAGAGGAACTGCCGACTATAGAAGAATGGACTTTAAAGGTTTCCGACCTGGCAGAGATGGCAAAGATTTTGGCTTACTTGAAAGATCACTCGCAAGAACGTTATATTATGGAATGGAGAAAATGGGTTTAGTACATTCAGAACAAATATAGGGTTAAGAAGTTTCATGTAGCATTTGAATAAGTCTTCCTTCGTTTTTTTCTTTCTTTATTTCCTTTCTTTTTTCTTTTCTATATATATTTAATATCATTAAGATTTGTATTATCCTGTATAAGCTAGAGAGTGATGGATTTTAGAGTTTATGGTTGTTAGTATATGGTTGCTTATGATTGGTTTTTTTTTTCTATACCTTGTATTTAGCTCTGGGAAGTCGGGGGGGGGAGGGGGGGAGGGGTAGGGAGGGAGGGAGAGGGGAGGGGGAGGGGGGACTGTTAAAGATAAACTGTATGTTAAAACTTTTCAATAAAAAAAAAAAGTCTTAATAATGAAATGAAACATCAGCACTCATGGAGGGATGCCAGAATCTGAAATCTCCTCCCCCCAAAACCCATCGTAACATACACAATCCCCGCCCTTATCTACATGTCATAAATCACATTATCCAATTAGTTTTACATATGAGGTTTCACTTCCCATTCTGTATGTGGGCTTTTCTTATCTTCTCAAAACATCTGGTTGACGTTTCCCCCCAAAGCAAAGCAATTAAAGTAACAGGCTATCTCTTATATTGTCAGTGCAAAAATATGTCAATGTTTGCAGCATTGACATCTGGCCCCCCTTACAAAAAGAACACATCCTGTAATGTAAACAAACACAAGTTAGGAGCTGGCTTTTGGTTTGTTGGGGTGTTTCTCATAAAATGTTTTGATAAGTCTGTCAGCTTTCACATCGCTAGATTTCACCCAAATGGCTTCAGACAATGGGTATCCCTTCCATTGTACTAGGTACTGCAATTTTCCCTTAAAGATTCTAGAGTCAAGAATATGTTTTACTTCATAATGGGTCTGACCTGCTACTACAAGGGGTCCAGGAGCTTTCTTAGGGGGAGGTGACCGGGCTGATGATTTTCACAATGGGGAAAGGCCCCAAGAATTTTGGTCCCAATTTCTTGCTGGGTAATTTGAGCCGTAAAAATTTAGTTGACAGATAAACCTTTTCCTCCACTTGGAATGTTCTTTGGGGAGCTCTCTTTTCATCAGCTTGTTTTTTATAAGTTTCAGAAGTCTTTTTTAATGACGTTTTCGTGTTTCTCCAAACCTCTTCCCACCCCCTCACCCATTGATCAAGTGTCTGGGAAGCAGAGGGCACCTGAGGATAGTCAGGCATCGGGCTGAACTCTTTTCCTGTGGCTACTCTGAAAGGCATGTAGCCAGTGCTGCTGTGAACAGAATTATTGTAGGCCACTTCAGCGATAGGGAGGTCAGTCCAGTTTGTCTGTTGGTAGGAAACATAGCATCTGAGGTATTGCTCCACCATTTTGTTAGCGGATTCTGGAGCCCCACTGGTAGCTGGATGAAAAGCAGATGATAAGCCTTGGGGTTATCCAATTAATTTAAGGAAATTCCTCCAAACCTTCACTGTGAACTGCACTCCTCTATCTGAAATTATTCGTTTAGGGGTGCCATGCAGTCGGTAGATATGTTTCAGGAACAATTTAGTCAGTCGTTGTGCGGATGGGAGTCTTTTACAGGCGATAAAGTGAGCCTGTTTCGAAAACAGATCTAGCACAGTCCAGATGACAGTATTTCCTCTACTGTTGGGTAGGTCTACAATAAAGTCCATAGCTATTTCTTCTCATGGTTGAGAAGGGTCTGCTACCGACTGCAGTAGCCCAGGGGTTTTCTCTGGAATTCTTTTCATGGTGACACATACGGTACAACTCTTGATATAGTTTTCCACATCTCGTTTTAGTCCCGGCCACCAAAATTGCTGGCGGATGAGGTGTAGAGTTTTTAAATATCCGAAGTGTCCAGCCTGTTTTACATCATGGCTGTGTCTGTGAGCATTGAGACGGTGGGTTTCAGGTAGATACAATTTCCCCCCCATGTATGCCAAACCATCCCTGCATGTTAGGGAGGTTTGATTATCTTTGAACCATTGATCGGTAAGTAGCTCTTGTTTTATCTTCTTCGCTCCCGGGTCATCAGGATTAGGGGTTCTACAAGGTGTGAGTTGTGCTGCAGGTTGTGAACTGGGGATAATTGCCTCATAAACCTCTTCGTGTTCACTTTCATACTGTGGCAGTTGGGATAGTGCATCAGCTAGGACGTTTTTCCTTCCCGGTATGTACTTTAAAGTTAAAATGGTTAAAGTACTGTGCCCATCGCACTTGCTTTGGGGACAATTTGCGGGGAGTTTTTAGTGCCTCTAAATTTTTGTGATCTGTCCATACTTCAAAAGGCACCTTGCTCCCTTCTAAACAGTGTCACCAGTTTAATAGCCCCCACCTAATTGGGAAGGCCTCCTTCTCCCAGACTGTCCATCTCCTCTTGCCTTCCGTGAATTTCTTAGAGGTGTAGACACAAGTTTGTAGGACTCCACTCTTATTCTTTTGTAGTAACACAGCTCCAACTGCCATGTCGCTGGCATCTGCTTGAATTACAAAGGGCTCCCCGGGGCAGGGGTGCTTTAGGACCGGTTCAGCCACAAATAGTCTTTTTAAATTCTCAAAAGTTTGGCATTTAATAGTTTCTTTAACACTTCTCTGACCAGTTTTACGTGGTCAGTCATATTCGTACTGTATATCAGGATGTCATCAAGATACACCAGAACTGCTTTGTATAAATGTTCATGTAGGACCTCATTAATCAACTGCATAAATACAGCTGGGCCCCCCTGCAGTCCAAATGGCATGACTTTGAATTGGTAGCTTCCCAAGGGGCAGTTGAAGGCCGTTTTCCACTCATCCCCCTCCTTTATTCTTACCCGTTAATATGCTTCTCTCAGGTCTAACTTGGTGAAGGTACTCCCCTTCGCCAGGTGGGTTAGTAAGTCTTTCAGGAGGGGGAGAGGGTATTTATTTTCCACACTCACAACATTTAGACCCTTATAGTCTATGCAGAGACAAAGAGACCCAATCTTTTTTTTCTTTGAACAACATAGGGGCTCCCACAGTAGACTTGGCCCGTTCAATGAATCCCCTTGCTAGGTTTGTATCCACATATCACTGCATCTCCTCCATTTCAAGGGGGGACATAGCATACATTCTTGGTCATGGAAGTTTGGCCCGCAGGAACAGTTCAATGGAACAATTTTTAACATTCCATATAGACCTATTTATTACTTTTAATAAGTTTTTAGCTTATCTACATTGTTCACTCTTACATGACCTTTATACACAAATCAATATTCAAATTAGCTATTAGTATTTATACTGCTAAATTTTAATGACCAAAAATTTTTCTTTATCTCAGTTCATAACAATGCCTTGTGTTCAACATGCACATCTTATCTATTTAAGTACGTTCTGTTTTAGATTTCAATAAGATGGTCAAAACTCCATTCTTCTTGAGTCTTATTCTGGCTTTTTTCCTTCGCCAAATCATCTTCCATGTCCTTGTTTTTGAGTCATCAAACCAGTCTCCTTGTAATATCATGTATATTAATTGATATTGGCAAAACCATCCGGTCACTATTTTTTTGAGAGTACTTGTAGCTGTAGTGCAGGGGTCAGCAACCTGAAACACTGAAAGAGCCACTCGGAACCGGTTCCCTCAAAAAAACCCCAAACACCTGGGAGCTGCAAAATGTGCGCACACATGCGCACGCAGGTGCACATGCGCAGAACAGGGGGCTTGATTGAAGGGTGGAGCCTAAGGCGAGACATGCACCAGCCCTGCCCCCCGTCCAGTTCTGGTATGGATGGCTCTGCCGCCCTGGTTTGTCCTCCCCTCGGAAAAGACTGCTCTCCCCCCGGCCTGCACTCTCCCTCTCTGAGAAGAATCAGAGTGCGAGGAGTTTTTCTTCACAGCTCGCACCTCCTTCTTCAGGAAATCCTTCGGCAAGCCAAGCCTGCATGCCCTATTGTTGCGGCCAAAATATGTATGTAGTCAATAGTACTCTTATTACTCCTTGCAACCGGACCTCTTTGCAGCTCAACACTACATAAGACCACTCCAATGTCACTGCATCCAGATCTGAGGTCTGAGGGTTGCCTCCGGCTTAGCATCTTCTGCAACTTCACATGCACAACCACTTGCTCTTTCACACCCTGCCACTGCCCAGCAACCGAGGCAACCAAGGTGGTAATCTCCCTGGTGTTCTGGTGCTTGCCCGCCTCCCCTCCCTCGCCTGCAAACTCCCACTGCCCCCGCCTCTCCGCCAGGCAATACCTGCCAGCCCCCATATACCTCATGAGTTGCCCTCCAGACTTGGTCCACTCAGGAACGGCGCAAACCCGCCGCCCCTCCCTCAGTCCCCTTTCCGCTGCTCTCCTTCTGGCCATCGCTTCGGCACATGCACAGCCAGCCCAGGTCCCTTTTCCACAGCAGTCACTTTGTTACCTGCCAAACTTCCAACTCCCGCCCACACCCGGCTCTTGGGGCACTGCTTGCAGCAGAGCAGCCAACTGGCACCTCTTACTACATGGTGCCTCCCATGGACAGCCCCCTCTGCTTTCCTCCGGCCGGGCAGAGCGCCACTCACCAACCGAGCGGTATCCCAGGATCATGACTGTTGAGGAATTGTTGTGCAGAGATCTCCTTGTGCTACCAAAGAGTTGCACAGACAAGGAAGGGTACTGAGAGCAGCAAGAATCACACAGTAAACACAAGAGTACACTGAGTTGTAAAAGCAAAAAGTGGTTTACTTTAAGGTGGTGTAAAAACAAAAATGCACAGTCAAAAATAAACAGTCCAGGTCATTCACAATACTAACAGTCCAAGAAGTAATCCAAAATACAAAGTCTTAATTCAGATTATAAAATATTTGCAACAATAATTGCAGATAGATTAAAAATTTACTTAAACCAATTCATACATACAGACCAGAATGGGTTCCTTCCCACTAGACAAATAAAAGATAATCTCAGAATTATATTAAATGTTCTGGAGTATTATGAAAGCCGACCAGATAAACAATTAGCTTTAATATTTATCGATGCTCTAAAAGCATTTGATAGGGTTGGCTCCAGGCCTGGAAATATTAAGAAGGAAATATGGTATTTGGTTTTACATATCTTAACGGCGGCAAGGATGGGGTATGCTCAATTTTGGAAGGCAAATCATACCCCGCCGGATGAAGTTATAATTAGGAGAATACTTGATTGTGCAGAAGCAGACACATTGACCAAGAAGTTGAAGGGTAAAGAAGAGACACCAGCATTTCTATCATGGAATAAATGGTATATTTGGATGGATAAAAGATTAAAGAAATGAGGGTGGCTTGGAGGTTGGTCAAAAATGAAGTGATATAGTTTTTGTTAATGAATAAGCTTTGGAGTTGAATGGTTATAAGAGACTTAATGAGTGGAATATAATTTTTTTTTAATTCCATTTATATCCCGCCCTTCTCCGAAGACTCAGGGCGGCTTACAAGCTTAGCAGTAGCCTTCATTCTGTGTATATGCCTGCTTATTAGGGCTTTCACACAGCCCCCAAGCGGCATTATTACAAAGTCAGCTTAATTGCCCCCAACAATCTGGGTTCTCATTTTACCTACCTCGGAAGGATGGAAGGCTGAGTCAACCTTGAGCCTGGTGGGACTCGAACCTGCACTAATTGCAGGCAGCTGGTGTTACTTAAGGAGGCATTAGCCCACTGTGCCACCAAGGCTCTCTTATTAGTTTAGAAGTAGATATAATGTGAAATTTTTGAAATGGTTTTCAATTTTTTGATTTCTTCGTTTTTTGTATATTGTAAATGTTTTTTTTTGTCTTTGTTGGTGTATGGTGTGTTTTTAACATGAAATGTAAATAAAGATTCATTTATAAAAAAACAAAAACAAAATACAAAGTCTTCTTACCGGTCCAGAGGTTTCTCATACACCTTAAGATCCTGCAAAGACTTCAACTCCCTGTTCATTGCAGATTTCCATGATGCCTGTTCCTTTTCAGGATACATCCTGATCTCATCATAGAAGGCTCTAAACTAACTTGACATATTGCACTAGCTTCATAACGATCAGGTGGACGTCTGATGCGCGTTGAACGCCAAGGAATTACAGGGCGTTCCTCTGATTCATCTTTTATCTCCCCTATCTCCTCTTCATCTTTTATATTTACAGGAGATGTCTTATCATTACTAGTTACATTATCAGAGGAGTCCTCAAACACTAGAGGATCAGTATTAAGTTTCTTGCTCTAACATATCTCAACCAACGTGCTCAAGGAATTTGGCACGTGCACTATTATATACATTAGTTGTGCCTTGTTCCCAGAAACGATAGGATCTATGATTAGCTTTGTAACCTACGAAGTATAATTGCCTAGCCCTATGTTGGCCTTTACTCCTGAGTTGTGCAGGAATGTGGACCCAAGCTGGGGTGCCAAACGTGTGCAGATAATCAAGGTTTGGTTTTCTAAGGTATATATGTGCACCCACACTGTCTCGAACATAAAGCCTTCGCAAAACGCCCCAACACCTAGCAGCAGACTCCTCACCACGAATATGGACAAGCTGCTGGTCATTCAGTGTTAGTCCAATAATGCAAAGAGCTTTCTCATTGTTTTGTTTAAAGTCGTCTATCTTCTTTGCATCCTCTTCGTTATTTGCATCCCAAGCAGTAGTATCTGGTGGGTTATTTACTACAGTCCATAGTCCTTCCTTGCGCAAAAGCAAGCAGCATTTCGTGGACCAGGATACATAGTTTGACCCATCCAACTGGGTTATCCAGGAGATGCCTGACAACAGTTCTTGTGCCATTTTACACCAAATAGCTAACACAAACTCAGCTAGGAATACTGTGTGTACTAACTCTCAGTACAGGCCTGGGCCCATAACCAGTGTTGAGGAATTGTTGTGCAGAGATCTCCTTGTGCTACCAAAGAGTTGCACAGACAAGAAAGGGTACTGAGAGCAGCAAGAGTCACACAGTAAACACAAGAGTACACTGAGTTGTAAAAGCAAAAAGTAGTTTACTTTAAGGTGGTGTAAAAACAAAAATGCACAGTCAAAAATAAACAGTCCAGGTCATTCACAATAGTAACAGTCCAAGAAGTAATCCAAAATACAAAGTCTTCTTACCGGTCCAGAGGTCAATACACAGTTCAGGTAACAGAGCAAAAACAGTAATAGTAGAGAGCAGTGAATTCAGAGAGAGAAAGAAGCTACGTTACTAGCTCCCTCTTATGGCCATGAGAACACTTACACACCTATTGGCCAATTAACATTTTAAAGACATAACATCATGGTTAATATATTTTCAACCCAACATTGTAGGCTAATACCATATGCCTAACAATGACCTTTTGGTAGCGCACAAATGGCATTGCCCAGCAGCGGCTCCACGGCCAACCGAGCGCGCGGGGAGAAGGGTAGTAGTAGGGTGGGGAACAGGAAAGGGTGGGTTACCAGGGACGCCGCAACTACAAACACCCATGTGACCAAAACACTGGCCTAGAGCCGCCGCTTCTGATTAGGCCGGGGCAGAGAGGTGCGTGTGCCTTGCTGACTTCTCCGTTACATTCACGAAAAGTGGACAGCCCTTTTTCCACCTGCTGTGCCTTCCTTGGGCTGCCCTCCTCCGACCATGCTGCTGCCACCTCACCCAACTCCCTCCCCACCCGTGTCTTTTGCAGCAGGGCCATCTGGCCCTTTTTCCATCTACTGCACCTTCCTCAGGCTCCCCTCCTCTGAACACACCCTTGCTGTCTCACCCGACTCCCTCCCCACCCCACTCTTTTGCAGCAGGGCCGTCCAGCCCTTTTTCCATCTGCTGCACCTTCCTCAGGCTCCCCTCCTCCGAACACACCGCTGCCACCTCCCCTGCCTCCCTCCCCACCCCACTCTTTTGCAGCAGGGCCATTCGGCCCTTTTTTCATCTGCTGCGCCTTCCTCGGGCTGCCCTCCTCCACTGTTTTGCCCAGTGAGGTGGGGAGGGAGTCGGGTGAGACGGCAGCGGTGTGTTTGGAGGAGGGGAGCCTGAGGAAGGCGCATGTCAGGTTTCCGACATATGAGCTTTTCAAGTGACTCTGAGGCATTGTTTACCTTAAAAGTCCTTTATTTGCCCAATATAAAGGTAAATGCTTGCTCGAAGGAAGCTGGAATCTGAAATCAATGCCCCCTTGCACAATATATTAAACACAATTCTCCACGTTTCTATTTTTTCATTAATCACATTCTCTAATTAATTTAAAGAATCAGTTTCTCTTCCGTTAGACAAGCCAAGTTCTTATCTTCTTTAATTTCAGACGGCATTGAGGTACACTCTTCCTCCTCCCAGCCTTAACCCTATCTCTTAAAGCAATACAAAAGTTTAACATATGAAATAGCTGCTTCTTCATCTCTTGTCAAGCAAGAACATTCGATGTTAGCAGCATTGACATCCGGTCCCCCTTACAAAAAGGACATATCCTGTAATGTAAACAAAACACAAGTTAGGAGCTGGCTTTTGGTTGGTTGGGGTGTTTCTCATAAAACCTTTTGATAAGTCTGTCAGCTTTCACATCACTAGATTTCACCCAAATGGCTTCAGACAATGGGTATCCCTTCCATTGTACTAGGTACTTCAATTTTCCCTTAAAAATTCTAGAGTCAAGAATACGTTTCAGTTCATAATGGGTCTGACCCGCTACTACTAGGGGACCAGGTACCTTTTTAGGGGGAGGTCTTAAAGTGGAGGCCCGAAAAGGTTTTAGTAAGCTGCAATGGAAAACCGGGTGAATTTTTCCCAAAAGTCTGGGGAGTTTCAATTCCACTGTGACTGGGTTAACAATAACAATGGGGAAAGGCCCCAAGAATTTTGGTCCTAATTTCTTATTAGGTAGTTTAAGGCGTAGGTATTTGGTCGACAAATAGACCTTTTCCCCAACTTGGCATGTTCTTTGGGGAGCTCTCTTTTTGTCAGCTTGCTTTTTATAGGTCTCAAAAGTCTTTTTTAAGGCCACCTTTGTATTTTTCCAAACTTCTTCCCAACCCCTCACCCAATGATCAAGAGTCTGGGAAGTGAAGGGTAACTGAGGGTATTCCGGTATAGGGTTGAATTCTTTCCCTGTGGGTACACGGAAAGGAGTGTAGCCGGTGCTGGTATGTACTGAATTATTGTAAGCCACCTCTGCAAAAGGGAGGAGGTCAGTCCAGTTTGTTTGTTGGTAAGAGACGTAGCATTTAAGGTATTGTTCTACCATTTTGTTGGCAGATTCTGCAGCTCCATTAGTAGCCAGGTGAAAAGCAGTTGATAGGCCTTGAGATGATCCAATTAATTTAAGAAAGTCTCTCCAAAATTTCGCTGTGAACTGCACCCCTCTGTCTGAAATTATTCACTTAGGGGTGCCATGTAGTCGGTAGACATGTTTTAGGAACAACTTAGTCAGGCGTTGAGCCGATGGAAGTCCTTTGCAGGCGATAATTGCCTCGTTAACATCGTGTTCGCTTTTGTACTATGGCAATCGGTAGAGCGCATCAGATAGAAAGGTTTTTTTTCTGGTATGTACTTTAGAGTAAAGTTAAAACGGTTGAAGTACTGTGCCCATCACACTTGTTTTGGGGACAATTTGCAGGGAGTTTTTAGTGCCTCTAAATGTTTGTGATTTGTCCATACTTCAAAAGGCACCTTGATCCCTTCTAAATAGTGCTGCCAGTTTAATACCCCCCACCTAATAGCGAAGGCCTCCTTCTCCCAGACTGTCCATCTGCTCTCGCTTTCAGTAAATTTCTTAGAGGTGTAAGCACAAGGTTGCAGGACCCCACTTTTATTCTTTTGCAATAACACCGCTCCAACTGCCACGTCGCTGGCATCTGCTTGAATTACGAAGGGCTGCCCTGGGCAGGGTTGCTTTCGGACCGGTTCAGCCACAAATAGTCTTTTTAAATTCTCAAAAGCTTTCTGACAACTCATATTCCATGCTAGTGGTTGGCCAGGTCGCGGTTTTCCCCCTCCCTTGCCCATTTTGAGTAGTTCTGTAGGAGGTAGAGGAATCTCAGCAAAAGAGGGAATAAATTGACGGTAGAAGTTGGCAAACCCTAGGAAGTTCTGGAGCTGTTTGCAGGTCTTTGGGGGGGTCTGCCATTCAATTATGGTTTTTACTTTGGCTGGGTCCATTTCGATACCCTCATTGGAAATTCTATAGCCAAGATAATCTAATCGGGTTTGGTGAAATTCACATTTCAACAATTTGACATAAAGTTTGGCATTTAATAGTTTCTTTAACACTTCTCTGACCAGTTTTCTGTGGTCAGTCATATTCGTACTGTATATCAGGATGTCATCAAGATATACCAGAACCCCTTTGTATAAATGATCATGTAGGACCTCATTGATCAACTGCATAAATACATCTGGGGCCCATTGCAGTCCAAATGGCATGACTTTGAACTGGTAGCTTCCCAAGGAGCAGTTGAAGGCTGTCTTCAACTCATTCCCCTCCTTTATTCTCACCCGGTAATATGCTACTCTCAGGTCTAATTTAGTGAAGACACTCCCCTTCGCCAGGTGGGTTAGTCTTTCAGGAGGGGGAGAGGGTATTTATTTTCCACACTCACAGTGTTAAGGCTCTTATAGTCTACGCAGAGACGAAGAGACCCAACCTTTTTCTCTTTGAACAACACAAGGGCACCATGGTTGACTTGGCCCACTCGATGAATCCCCTCACTAGGTTTGTATCCACATATCGCTGCATCTCCTCCATTTCAAGGGGGCGTACATTCTTGGTCGGGGGAGTTTGGGCCCTGGTAACAGTTCAATGGAACAATCATTGGGATGGTGAGGAGGCAAGGTATCGCATTCTTTCTCACTAAATGCCTCCGCTAGGTCCTAGTATTCACTGGGTATGAGCGGCTTGCTGGGTGGCTGTAAGGCAGCCATGTGCGCACGCTCATTGGGTGGGCTAAATTCTCCCGTAACATCTGTTGAATCAATGGGATCAGGCCCTATGGGTAGTCTCACAGTTCTCATTCCCTTTTCCCACCAGATAAATGGCTTCCATTTGGCTAGCCAGACTAGTCCTAGGATCACAGTCTCAGACATTTTTGGAGCTACCAGGAAGCGAATAAACTCCCAGTGCTCACCTATTTCTAGGCATAAGGGCTCAGTTAATTGCGTGACTAAAGTCCCTCCCATTAGGGAGCCATCGGCTTGCTCAAACCTCACAGGTTTGGAGAGCGGCTTAGCCTGTATGCCCAGTCTCAACGCACATGACAGGCTAATGATGCATCGGGAGTAGCCAGTATCGACTAGCACTTTTAGGTCTACTTGTGCCCCTGACATAGGGATCATGAGTTTAGCAGGCAGGTTCTCCTCATATCTCCTGGGCTGCTCGCAGTCGGTGTTGACGGAAGGGCAGAGATCCACTCCGAGGCCTCTTGTTTGTGGAGTTCCTCAGGGGTCGGTTCTCTCGCCCCTGCTGTTCAACATCTACATGAAGCCGCTGGGTGAGATCATTCGTGGTTTCGGGGTGGGGTATCATCAGTACGCTGATGATACCCAACTTTTTCTTTCCACCCCGAACCAACCCAGCGATGCCCTCGCCGTGATGTCCCGTTGCCTGGAGGCGGTCCAGGTCTGGATGGGGAGAAACAAGCTTCGTCTCAATCCTGCCAAGACTGAGTGGCTGTGCATATCGGCATCTCAGGTTAACCAGACCATTCCACCTTTAACGATGGGGGGTGAGGTGTTACCCCCCATTGATACGGCTCACACCTTGGGCATCCTCCTTGACTCCCGGCTCAATTTTGAAGACCATTTAGGAGCCGTGACCAGGGGGGCTTTTGCTCAGGTTTGCCTGGTGCGCCAGCTGCGACCCTACCTGGACCGAGATGCCCTACGCACAGTCACTCATGCGCTCGTGACCTCCCGTTTAGACTACTGAAACACTCTTTACATGGGGCTGCCCTTGAGGACCACTCGGAGGCTTCAGCTGGTGCAGAATGCGGCCGCGCGAGTTGTGATGGGAGTTTCCTGATACTCCCATGTAACACCTCTACTCCGTGAGCTGCATTGGCTTCCGGTTGCCCTCTGGGTGAGATTCAAGGTGCTGGTAATGACCTATAAAGCCCTAAATGGCTTGGGTCCGGGATATCTGAGGGAACACCTGCTGCCGGCATCAAGCTCCCTTCGTCCAGTGTGCTCCCACAGGGAAGGACTTCTCAGGGTGCCGCCGGTAAAAGATTGCCGGCGGTTAACACCCAGGGGGAGGGCCTTCTCAGTGGGTGCGCCTGCCCTCTGGAACCAGCTGCCCGTGGAGCTTAGGACTGCCCCCGACCTCCGTTCATTCTGCCGGGACCTGAAGACCTGGCTCTTCGAGCTCTCTGGCCCAGGCTGAGAATTTTAATTTTAATTTTAATTGGGGTTTTTTACTTTTTCAGGGACTGTTGTAATTATTTTTAATTGTTTTTAACTTTTGTATTTCTTGTTTAAAATACCCTGTAAACCGCCCTGAGTCCTGTGGGAAAGGGCGGTATATAAATCCAATTAAATTAAATTAAATTAAATCTGGGCTCTGACTTCGGCGCAGCTTCAAGTGGGAGAGGCTTTTTATAGCGGGCAAGCTGAACATCTAATTTCACCGCTGCCTGGTACCATTCATGCAGCTGGTCGGGCACAGCTCGGTAGATACATGCCTGAGAAAGGTGGTTGTCTAACCCTTCTCTAAAAAGATGAATTATTGATTGCTCAGGCCATCTCTCTATCCGACCTGCCATCTTTTGAAACTCCCGCACGTACTCTAGGGCAGGCTGGCCAGCTTGCTTTATCTTATGGATTAGTTCTTCCGCTTTGAGGGCAATGGATGGGTCCTCAAATCTTTCCCACAGCCCGAGGAGTAAAAGGTGGGGGTTCTCCAATTCAGGGGCCTGCTCATTATATAAATTGTTCAACCATTTGGATGCTTCTCCCTCTAGGCTGGACACAATCACATCGACCATAGCACCTGGGTCCAGGTAGAGGTGAGCCCAGCGATTCAAGTGAGAGCGTACTTGGTTGAGGAAAAAAATCAGTTTCTCTCGGTCCCCATAAAAGGTTGCTCTGAAGGGTGGGCTTATAAATGGTTGCTGAGGCCCCCATTGCTGCTGGCTCCAACCTGGTTGTTGGTTCAATGGCTGCTGGGGCCCCCATCACTGCTGGCTCCCCCTTGGTTGTTGGTTCAATGGTTGCTGGGTCCCCCACTGCTGTTGTTGTGCCCCCAGTTACTGCTGGCCCCCTCCTGGTTGTTGATTCAACGGCTGCCAGGGCCCCCACTGCTGCTGTTGGACCCCCAGATGCTGTCTACCCTATTAGTGCTGCTGTAGGCCCAGGGGTTCCACGTTTGGGCCCTGCTGCTGCCTCCCCTGCTGTGGTTGTCTGACGGGAGGGTGCTGTTGGTCGGCGTGACATTGTGGCACCACCTGCTGTTGTAGGCCCTTCAATGGTTGTTGGACAGATGCAGGTTGCTGTTGTCTACTCTGGATTTTGGCTGCAGGGAATAGTGGCGCCCTCGGCTGCTGATCTAGGGAGGACCAGAGATCTCTTCAAGAAAATTGGAAAGGTGAAGGGAACATTTCATGCAAAAATGGGCATGATAAAGGACCAAAATGACAGGGACCTAACAGAGGCAGAAGAAATTAAGAAGACGTGGCAAAATTACACAGAAGAACTACTGTATACAAGAACGAGCTTAACGTCCCTGATAACCACGATGAGGTGGTCACTGACCCCGAGCCAGACATCCTAGAATGTGAAGTGAAGTGGGCCTTAGAAAAGCTGAGCAACAACAAAGCTAGTGGAGGTGACAGTATTCCAGCTGAGCTATTCAAAATCTTAAAAGACGATGCAGTAAAAGTACTACACTCAATTTGCCAGCGAATTTGGAAAACTCAGCAGTGGCCACAGGATTGGAAAAGATCAGTTTACATTCCAATTCCAAAGAAAGGCAGTGCCAAAGAATGTTCAAACTATCATACCATTGCACTCATTTCACATGCTAGTAAAGTTATGCTTAAAATCCTACAAGCTAGACTCCAACAGTATGTTGATCGAAAACTACCAGAAGTACAGGGAGGATTTTAAAGAGGCAGAGGAACTAGAGATCAAATTGCCAACATATCCTGGATCATGGAGAAAGCTAGGGAGTTCCAGAAAAACATCTACTTCTGCTTCATTGACTATGCTAAAGCATTTGATTGTGTGGATCACGACAAACTGTGGCAAGTTCTTAAAGAGATGGGAGTACCAGACCATCTTATTTGTTTCTTGAGAAACCGATATGCGGGTCAAGAAGCAACAGTGAGAACCACTGATTGGTTCAAAATTGGGAAAGGAATCCGGCAAGGCTGTATACTGTCACCCTGCCTATTTAACTTATATGCAGAGCACATCATGAGAAAGGCAGGGCTAGATGAATCAAAAGTTGGAATTAAGATTGCCGGGAGAAATATCAACAACCTAAGATATGCAGATGATACCACTCTAATGGCAGAAAGTGAAGAGGAACTAAAGAGCCCCTTGTTGCGGGTGAAGAAGGAGAGTGCAAAAGTTGGCTTAAAACGTAACATTAAGAAAACCAAGATCATGGCATCCGGCCCTCTCAATTCCTGGCAAATAGATGGGGAAGAAATGGAGGTAGTGACAGACTTTATTTTCCTGGGCTCCAAGATCACTGCAGATGGAGACTGCAGCCAAGAAATTAAAAGACGCTTGCTCCTAGGGAGGAAAGCCATGGCAAATCTAGGCAGCACACTAAAAAGCAGAGACATCACCCTGCCAACAAAAGTGCGTATAGTCAAGGCTATGGTCTTTCCAGTTGCAATGTATGGCTGTGAAAGTTGGACCATAAGAAAGGCTGAGCGCCAAAGAATTGAGGCCTTTGAACTATGGTGCTGGAGAAGACTCCTGCAAGTCCCTTGGACTGCAAGGCGATCAAACCGGTCAGTCCTAGAGGAGATCAACCCTGACTGCTCTTTAGAAGGCCAGATCCTGAAGTTGAAACTCAAATACTTTGGCCACCTAATGAAAAGGAAGGACTCACTGGAGAAGAGCCTAATGCTGGGAAAGATTGAGGGCAAGAGAAGAAGGGGACGACAGAGAATGAGGTGGCTGGATGGAGTCACTGAAGCAGTACGTGTGAGCTTAAATGGACTCCAGAAGATGGTAGAGGACAGGAAGGCCTGGAGGAACGTTGTCCATAGGGTCGCGATGGGTCGGACACGACTTCGCAACTAACAACATCAGCTGATTTAGGCTCAGAGGTTGATGCCCCTCCTTCTGTGGGGGCTGCCACACTCCCCACTGATGACGGGGTCCTAGTTCCTCTTCTTCTTTGGGACTGGAGGCCCTAGCAGGGAACTCCAGGGGTTGGAGGGCCGTTAGCTCTGCCAAAAGGGGGCTGGGGGCCTCTTTTGGCAGGAGTTGTTCTGCGCTTCTCACTTCTAGTTCTTCAAACCTTTCTGCTAAATTGTCAATTGATTGGCTTTGGGCTGCAGACGTATATTTCTACTCATCCGAGTATTCAACCTCAGCTGACCTGGCCGCTTCCCACCGGTCTGGGGAGTACGATGTGCAGGATTTTCTTTGTTGTCATCCTACCTCATCTGCCCTTGAAGCCCTTGGGGATGGCAAGGCTGCTCTGAGGTGCCTGGAGTCTCCGCTGTGCTTAACCCACTCTGACGACCAGACCAATTCTGCTGGTTGTTTGGGTCTAGCTCCCAGCTGGGAGGATTGCTGAAACTCTTTCCCTGCCGGCTTTTTCGCTGGCCCTTCCCCTGCTGGGGTGGCTGCTGGTGCCGGGGAGCTGGCTTCAGGCAATTTTTATTTCTCCATGATGAGATCTTCCCAAACTCTTGCCAGACTGTCTCCCAAACTTGGAGACAGCGACAGGAGGTCGGGACTCCCTAGTTAGTTTGTAAAGTAGGCGGGTTCCAGCTTCATGTCAAGTTTCCGACGTATGAGCTTTTCAAGTGACTCTGAGGCATTGTTTACCTTAAAAGTCCTTTATCATTTATTTATTATTTATTTATTATTTGGATTTATATACCGCCCCTCTCCCGAAGGACTTGGGGCAGTGTACAGGGCAATTAAAACACTATATACAACACATAATATACAAATTTAAAATAAATTAAACCAAGTAGCCCTAAACAATAAAACACGTTCTAAAATTTAAAATTTAAAATCTAAAATCCCAGTCCCTCACTCCAGGCCGGCAAGTTCAAATAGCCAAGTCTTCAGGTCACGGCGAAAAGAGCGAAGGTCGGGAGCCATCCGGAGCTCAACAGGGAGCTGATTCCAGAGGGCAGGCGCGCCCTCAGAGAATGCTCTCCCCCTGGGGGCCGCGAATTGACATTCCCTGACCGATGGCACCTTGAGGAGGCCCTCTCTGTGGGAGCGCACAGGATGATGGGAAGTTAACGCCGGCAAAAGGTACTCCCGTAAATAATCAGGGCCCATGCTATTTAGGGCTTTATAGGTCATCACCAGCACCTTGAATCTCACCCGGAAGACAACTGGAAGCCAATGCAGCTTGCGGAGCAAAGATGTTACATGGGAGTATCGGGAGACCCCCATCACAACTCGCGCGGCTGCATTCTGCACCAGCTGGAGCCTCCGAGTGGTATTCAAGGGCAGCCCCATGTAGAGAGCGTTGCAGTAGTCTATCCGAGAGGTCACGAGTGCATAGGTGACTGTGCGTAGGGCATCTCGGTCTAAATAGGGCCGCAACTGGCACACCAGGCGAACCTGGGCAAAAGCCCCCCTGGTCACAGCTCCTATATGATCTTCTAAACTGAGCTGTGAGTCAAGGAGGACACTCAAGTTGCGAGCCCTATCTATGGGGGGTAACACCTCACCCCTTATAGATAAAGATGGAATAGAGTGGACAACCCGAGATGCCGGTATGCACAGCCACTCGGTCTTGTCGGGATTTAGATGAAGCCTGTTGCTCCCCATCCAGACCCTCACCGCCTCCAGGCAACGGGACATCACGGAGAGGGCTTCACCGGGTTGATCTGGGGTGGAAATAAAAAGCTGGGTATCGGATGCGACGCTGAAGACAGCCATCTCCGGGCTGTCCACTCCGCAGCTTTGTTGAATCACTGAAAACAGCGCCGATCAGCTGTTTTGGTGATTCGGAAGCCCCCTCCCCGGGAGAAGAGGAGGGGGTGAGGCCCCAGGTAGGGGTTGAGCTCTCCGGGGCCGCCTGAGCTTTAAGTTTGGGCGGCTGAAGGATTGAGCCCCCCCGAAGCCTGTGTTTGCTCCGGGCTGCGCAGCGTCTCTGCTCCGTGATTTTTGGAGCAGAGCCAAGCGTTAGCAACCACCCCTGCCAGAAGGAAAGACTCTTGAGTATGAAGACGCAGGCAGAGCGGTACAGGAGGTCAAGGTGAAGTGGACTCTTATCTTTACTCTCTAGCTCAATGGATTTTATGGCTTTAAAGTGAAAGTGCGCAGCAAGTGAAAGTGGGGGAAGATGGCGACGAAAGCCTCCAAAGTTCTTCGGAGTGCGGGGGCTTCCCCGGTGCAACAGACTTCATTGCAAGCTCTGCTTCCTCCTGCACCTGCTCCGGCATTGACGCTTAAGGATTTACAGGATGCCTTCGAAAAGCATTCACAATTAATGTCAGATATGATGGAAAAGCTGGAGGAGAAACTGGAGGAGAAGATGGAAGAAAAGTTTAAAGCAATGAGGGCAGACATCTTGTCTACAATTGAAGGTGTGGCTGTATGTGTGCAATGCTTGGATGAAAAAGTGGAGGATCTTAGTCAAAAGAATTCTATATTAGAAGCAAAAGTACTAGAGAATGAAAATATAAGGGATAAAATGGATGGAGATTTGAGCCTCGTCCAGTACCATCAGATGGAGTTTGCTATCAGAATCAGGGGCTTGAAAGAGAATCCTAAAGAAGATTTAAAGCAGCAGGTCTCTGAGGCTTTGGAAGTGGTACTGGGTCAGTCAGCAGTTGAAATTGAGGGAAGTATAGATAAAATCTTTCGTGTGAACTCATGGATTGCAAGGCAGAGGAAGCTACCTAGAGATGTGGTGGTTTACTTTACAAAGAGAGCAATTAGGGATGAAGTTATTCAAGTTGGTTATGATACTAAGTTTGTGGTTGCTGAGCAAGAAGTTCTGGTCTTAAAAGAGATTCCTCCAAAGATCTTAAGGAGAAGGAAAGATTTTGCCTTTCTAGCACAGGAACTTAAGAAATGTGACATCAAGTTTAGATGGGAGATTCCAGTGGGCATGGTGGTGATGCACGAAGGTAAAAGATATCGTCTGGTTACAGTGACTCAGGCACGTGATTTTTACAGTAAAGTTTTAAAAGCAACCCCTCTACCACTTCTGGAATCTGTAAAGGGAAATGGCGAGGGAAAGCCTCAAGATGCTGAAGGAATACAGATAGAGGAGAACGGTGCTGGAGGGGATCAAATTACAGTTTTATCGGCAGCTGTTGGAGAGCAGAGGATAACGCGTGCCGCCTTAAGACGAGTGAGACAAGAGCAAGAGCAAGATCAGCAGAAAGTTATGGAACCTCCAAAGCGTACTTACAGTGAAGCTGTGGGAGGGGCGCGGCCTAAGGAAGTTAAAGGGGTCCTGGCAGACGTGCTCCAGAAGCTTCGGGAGGCCAAGAATGGCGACTAAGTTCCTAACCTGGAATGTTAATGGATTAAATTCACCACAGAAGAGAAAGAAAGTTTTTCAATATTTAAAACAATTTAAGACTGATGTTACTTGTTTGCAAGAAACGCATATTAGGGTTATGGACCAAAAGTATTTGTTGAACTCAAGGCTGGGCACGCAATTTATTGCTTCTGCAATGAATAAGAAAAATGGAGTGGTTATCTATGTCAAGAGTACTCTGACAGCGGAACTAATTGAAGTAGATAAACAAGGAAGATATGTTATGATAGATTTGCTGCTAGAAGGCAAAAAAACGCTTTTAGTTGGACTGTATGCTCCTAATCAACAACAAACTGATTTTTTTAGTTTACTACATACAAAGATTACCCAGTTGGATTATAAATTGTTTATTTTTATGGGAGATTGGAATGGTGTCCTGGATGTACAGCTGGATAAAGCTGGTTTCTTTAAGCGTTCCCCGAGTCATGCTAGATTGCCTAAAGCTTTTTTTGAAATGAAGGACGACCTGGAATTGCGAGACATTTGGCGAGATACACACTTACATGAAAAGGATTATACTTTTTTTTCTGATAGACATCAATCTTTTTCTAGGATTGATTTTATATTACTGACTAATGATTTTTTTTCTAGGACTAAGAAGATAAAGATTTGTGCAAGAACTATATCTGACCATAGTCCAGTCTGGTTAGAGATCAATAAGGACAATAGAGATAGGCGCTCCTGGCGCGTAAATGAGAATTTGTTTAGAAATCAGAGAAATGTGGAAGAATGTAAAAAGCAGATGAAGGATTTTTTTGGAATTAATATGAATAAGGATACCTCTATGGACATGGTTTGGGATGCTAGCAAAGCCTATATGAGAGGGGTGTTAATATATATGAATAATAAATATAGACGTAATTTGGAAGTTAGAAGGAAAGAACTGGAGAATGAAATCAGGGAAAAAGAAAAGGCCCTAATTTTGAATCCATCGGATGTGAAGATTAAGGAGGTCATTAACCTGCTAAGAGGACAATTTGATAAGTTGATGGCTGATCAGGTGGCAACTAACCTACGATTTGCTAGGCATAATACTTTTTGCAATGCCAATAAACCAGGTAGGTGGTTAGCCTACAGGTTAAGGAAAAAACAAAGGGCTTCTAATATAGATAAAATTGAATACAAAGGAAAGGTTGTGTTTCAACAGGATCTTATCAAGGAAGCCTTTGTGGATTTTTATTCCAAATTATATGTTAAGGAGAAGATTAATGAAACAGATATTGATGTATATTTGAAGAATGCTAGCATCCCGGTTCTTACACAAGAACAAAAGGAGGAGATTAATCAATTGATAACAGAAGAAGAAATTCTTTTAGCAATTAAGAAATTGAAGGTGGACAAAGCGCCAGGTACGGATGGTCTGACCGCGGTCTAGTACAAAAATTTACAATTGGAGTTGATAAAGCCATTAAGGGAATTGTTTCAGACAATTCAGAGGGGGGGAAGGGTGCCTCCGTCTTGGAGAACTGCTTTTATCTCTTTGATTCCGAAGGAAGATCAAGATGCTACTCAAGTAAAAAACTACAGACCAATATCACTTTTAAATACAGACTACAAGATATTTGCTAAGGTGTTAGCTAACAGATTGATGAGGGTTCTGCAACAGATGATTCATGGGGATCAAACTGGGTTTATTAGTGGTAGACAAATGAAAAATAATGTGAGGCATATAGTTGATGTGGTGGAGTTTTTGGAAAGGAACAACCAGATCCCTGCGGCGCTAATTTTTTTAGATGCTGAAAAAGCTTTTGATCAATTGGATTGGCAATTTCTGATGAAAGTTTTAGATAAAATGAATTTTGGGGATAAATTTTTACAACCAATTAGGGCATTATATCAAAAACAAACTGCTCGAATAATAGTTAACAATAGCCTGACTGAAGTATGCAATATTGAGAAGGGCACAAGACAAGGGTGTCCGTTATCACCTTTATTATTTGTTTTAACATTGGAGATATTATTGATAAAAATACGGAACTCGGAAAAAATTAAGGGTATTCAAATTAGAGATCAGGATTATAGATTGAGGGCGTTTGCAGACGATCTGGTTGTTACGGTGACCCAGCCAGAAAACTCTGTTGTGGACCTGATGGAGATAATAATGCAATATGGGAAGGTTTCTGGATTTAAGGTTAACGTACAAAAAACAAAAATTTTGGCCAAAAATATGACAGCACCGCAAAAGGCCCTTTTAGAAGGCTTAACTGGATTTGAGATTGTTAAAAGGGTTAAATATTTGGGGGTGTATTTGTCACCCTCCAATGCAAAGTTATATAAAAATAATTATGAAAAGTTATGGTGAAAAATTCAAAAAGAATTGGAGAGCTGGGAAAAACTGCAATTGTCTTTGCTGGGAAGAATTGCAGCAGTGAAAATGAATGTCCTGCCTAAATTTTTATTTTTATTTCAAATGATACCGGTCCTTAAAAAAGACTCTAATTTGGAAGAATGGCAACGGGGTATCAATAAATTTGTGTGGGCAGGGAAAAGGCCACGAGTTAAACTTAAGATTATGCAGGATACTCGTGAAAGAGGTGGTCTTAAAATGCCTAATCTTAAATTATATTATGAAGCTGCTGCGCTGTCAGGAATAAGTGACTGGATTAATTTGACACAAGGGAGATTATTAAATCTTGAGGGCCACGACTTGTTATTTGGCTGGCATGCATATTTGTTGTATGATAAGAAGGTAGATAATGTGTTTAAAGTGCATATTTTAAGACAGGCATTGTTGAGAGTTTGGAAGAAGTATAGGCATAAGTTAGACTACAAGATGCCGTTGTGGGCAATTCCGAAACATGCAATAGAAAACATAAATGTTGGCTTCAAACATGATGTGACTACGTATAAGGAGATCTTAAGTTTGGAAAGGAACGTCTGGTGTTTGAAGCCGTACAATCTCTTGCGAGATGAGAAGATCGTCCAAACTTGGTTTCAATATACTCAATTACGTGCCAGGTGGAAAGAAGATCAGAAAATTGGTTTCTCAATGACTGATGAAAATTTGATAAAGCAAATTAGAAACCAGGGTCCAGCACATATTAAACGGATTTATCTTGCATTGATAGATATTGACTCAGAAACAGAACTTGTTAAAGACTGTATGATAAAATGGGCCCAGAATATTCAAGAAGTTATTACAATGGACACGTCGGAAAAGATTTGGGTGAGGAATGTAAAATTTACGCAAGCCCAAAACCTAAGAGAGAACTTTTATAAAATGTTTTATAGATGGCATTTAGATCCTAAAAAGCTTGCAAGTATGTATCCGAATTATCAACCTAAATGTTGGAGGTGTGGTGGCGAAGATGCAACGTATTTTCATATATGGTGGACCTGCAAAAAGGTTAAGGCTTTTTGGATAAAAATTTGGTGGAATATGCAGAAGATCTTCAAGCAAAGGATAAAGTTTTGTCCGCAATTGTTTTTATTGGGTATAATTACAGATGCTACTGTTGTGGACATTAAGTTGATGTTGAACTTAATCACAGCAGCAAGACTCTTAATAGGTCAATATTGGAAAAAGGAGGAACTGCCGACTATAGAAGAATGGACTCTAAAGGTTTCTGACCTGGCAGAAATGGCAAAGATTTCGGCTTACTTGAAAGATCACTCGCAAGAACGTTATATTATGGAGTGGAAAAAGTGGATTGATTATATCCAGAACAAGTATGGGACTAAAAAGTTTCATTTAGCATTTGAATAAGTTTTCTTTTTTCTTTTTCTTTTTTCTTTTTATATGTAATATTAGTATTGCTTGTAGTCATTTCATATGAGCTAGAGGGCGATAGAATTAATAGTTTATTGTTGTTAGCATATGGATGTTTATGATTGTTCTTTGTTTTTATACCTTGTACTTAGCTCTGGGAAGTCGGGGGGGGAAAGGGGGGGAGGGATAGGGAGGGTTAGGGAGGGGTGGGGGGAGGGGGGATTGTTAAAGATAAAATGTACTGTAAAACTTTTAAAAAAAAAAGCTGGGTATCATCAGCATACTGATGATACCCCACCCCCAAACCACGAATGATCTCACCCAGCGGCTTCATATAGATGTTGAACAGAAGGGGCGAGAGGACCGACCCCTGAGGGACTCCACAAACGAGAGGCCTTGAGGCCAACCTCTGCCCCCCTGCCAACACCGACTGCGAACGACCCAGGAGGTAGGAGGAGAACCACTGTAAAACAGTGCCACCCACTCCCAACCCCCTGAGGCGCTGCAGTAGGATACCATGGTCGATGGTATCAAAAGCCGCTGAGAGGTCTAATAGGACTAGGACAGAGGAGCAACCTGTCCCGAGCCCGCCAGAGATCATTCACCAGTGCGACCAATGCCGTCTCCGTGCTGTACCCGGGCCTAAAGCCCGATTGGTAGGGGTCCAGATAATCCGCTTCCTCCAGGAAAAGGGGAAGCTGATGCACCACCACACTCTCAACAACCTTCGCTAAAAAGAGAAGGTTGGAGACCAGACGATAGTTGTTCAAAATGGCCGGGTCCAGGGCAGGCTTCTTGAGGAGGGGCCTCACCACCGCCTTCTTCAAGGCGGCAGGGAAGCTACCCTCTCTCAAAGAAGCAGTTATTACCGCCTGGAGCCAGCTTCGTGTCCCCTCCCGAGCTGCATAAACCAGCCAGGAGGGGCACGGGTCCAATAAACACGTGGTGGAACTCAGCCTCCCCATGATCCTGTCCACTTCTTCCAGAGTCACAGGATCAAATTCTTCCCAAGTAATGTTCCCAAGACTGCTCGATTCCCCATCGTCAGACTCTGCCTAGTTGGAGTCCAAGCCGACCCGAATCTGAGCGATTTTATCCGCCAGATATTGACTAAAATCCTCGGCACGACCCTGCAGGGGCTCCTCCCTCACCTCCTGATTCAGGAGGGAGCGAGTCACCCCAAACTGGACCTCCAACAGTTCTCTAAGCTCCATCTCCGACGCTTCATCTCTCGGAGCTCCACAGAGAACCATGGTGCCCGCCGGGATCTGCGCCGGGCCAGGGGCCGCATGGGAACAACGCGGTCGAGTGCCTCTGTGGCCGCCCTTTCCCAGGCTTCCACTAAGGCATCGACTGGGCTGTGAGAGAAGATGGCAGGCACAGATCCAAGCGCCTCCTGGAACCGTTCAGGGTCCATTAGGCACCTGGGACGGAACCACCTGGTCGGTTCCGTAACCCCGCGACAGGGGGGGCGAAACAGAAGGCCAGCCGCAGGAGGTGATGACAGGGATGTAATAGCTGGAGATCCCCCTCCCAGATCATCAAGCCACCGTCCAGATAGAAAAATAAGATCGAGTGTGTGACCCCCCCATGAGTCGGGCCCTGAATTACCTGGGTCAGGTCCATGGCCATCATGGAGGCCATAAACTCCCAAGCCAACTCCGACGAACCTCCTAGGGATGGCAGGTTAAAGTCCCCCAGAAACATAAGTCTGGGGAAATCAACCGCCAACTCAGAGAGGGTGTCGAGGAGCTTGGGCAGGGCTGCTGCTACACAGGTGGGCGAAAGATACGCCAGCAACAAGCCCAACTGAGCCCCAGGGCCAAATCTCAGGAGGAGCGACTCACACCCGAATATCTGAGTAACGGTAGCCTCCCGCAGACACAAAGTCTCCCTTACAACCACCGCAACACCCCCACCCCTTCCCTGAGCCCGAGGCTGGTGAAGCACACAGAAACCTGGTGGGCAAAGTTCAGTCAGAGGGACAACTCCCTCTGGGCCCAACCAGGTCTCAGTAATGGAAGCCAGATCGGCATGCTCCTCCTCAACCAACTCTCGGATAAGGGGAGCCTTATTAACTACCGATCTGGCATTAAAGTACACCAGCCTGAGCTCAGGGTCCTGCTCATCCCCGCTCCCGGGAATACGGGGTAAATCCGGGGGGTCGGAGCGCACCACCTCTTGAAGATAGCGGGGGCGCGCTCCCGAATATTGATATTGATGCGCCCCCCGTGCAACCACCTGTTGCAACCACCTGGCAAATGCTTGCTCGAAGGAAGCTGGAATCTGAAATCTCCACCCCCTTGCACAATATATTAAACACAATTCTCCACCTTTCTGTTTTTGTCATTAATCACATTCTCCAATTAATTTAAAGAATTAGTTTCTCTTCCGTTAGACAACCCAAGTTCTTATCTTCTTTAATTTCAGACAGCCTTGAGGTACAATTTTCCTCCTCCCTCTTCCCAGCCTTAACCCTAACTCAGGGGTAGGCAACCTTGGCTCTTTTATGACTCATGAACTTCAACTCCCAGAATTCCTGAGTCAGCATACCTGACTCAGGAATTCTGGGAGTTGAAGTCCATGAGTCATAAAAGAGCCAAGGTTGCCTACCCCTGCCCTAACTCTTAAAGCAATACACAAGTTTAACATATGAAATAGCTGCTTCTTCATCTCTTGTCAAGCAAGAACATTCAATGTTAGCAGCGTTGACAGTGCAGCAGACAGAAAAAGGGCCGGATGGCCCTGCTGCAAAAGAGTGGGGTGGGGAGGGAGTCAGGCGAGACGGCAGCAGTATGTTCGGAGGAGGGGAGCCTGAGGAAGGTGCAGCAGATGGAAAAAGGGCCGGACAGCCCTGGACTTCTGGTTGGTCGCCATTCCTGTCGGACGGGAGAATTCCCTGCTCTGGAAATCTCCTGCGCGTTGGAGGAGGGGGGCACCGCAACAGCGCTGCGGGCACCCCAAAAAAAACCTCAGATCGAGCGTTCTGAGGACGTGGGACTCGGCGGGCACCTTAGACGTTTCCCCTGCTCCCCGGTAGACCCTAGTAAGGGCTGCCGAAAGCGAGCGGGGTGGGAGATGTGGTGCTGTGAATCTTCTTTGCTATCTTCAGCGCGCGAAGTTGCGAGTTCCAAAGGACGTGGAGTGACCAATTTCTCTGTCAGAAATTAAAAGAATTTGGACAATTGAATACTGTGAGTAAAAGAATCTTAAAAACAAAATTTGGACTTGATTTGGATTGCGGAAGGGAAGCTAAAAACGGAGGTCGGTCCCTTTCTGCTGTGGCAAAACTGAAAGCAATTGCCTGACAGCTGCAGCTGTAAAAAGACTCTTGAACTTTTAAAACTTCCAAGTTTCTGTTTTATATAAAAAAAACTCCCCTGAAGCAGGGTGAGGGGGGGAGAGACTCTTTAGACTTAAACCCCCTGTCAAAATAAATAAAAGTTAAACCGACTCTCTCCCTGGGAGGGAGACCGGGTCAGACAGCAGACTCCATTGTGATGTAATAAAGAGTCTGGAAGTCTTCGATTCTCGTTTCCTATTGGAACCTTTGATGTTACGGTGACGGTCTGAGCTGTTGCAAGTGAATCTTTAAGGATCAGACTTGCTACATATTGACTTTCTCATCAGCTTGGTAACATAAATTGCTTCTTAAAAACTAAAAAAAGACTGGTAAAACTGCCTGCTTGAGTGGAACTGTTGTGCTCTGGCTGTTGCAACTGGTTGACTGCTAGTGAGAAAATAGTGACCTTGACATTCCAAACTGTTGAGCCTCTAGTTTGTTATGGCTGTGGAGGCTACAACTGCACCAAAAACAAGAAAGAAACTTTCTGTCTCCCCAACCTTTGAAGATGAAGTGCTCAAAATGTTAAATAATTAAAGGAGGGGCAGGACAGATTGCAAGAGACACAGGATAAACATACAGAGGAATTTAAAGAGATAAAAAAGGAAATTGGCTTCCTGAATAAGGAAATTCAACAGATCAAGACAGAAATTTCAGAAGTGGATACAAGAATTACTCAGCTGGAAACAGGATGTGTCCAGGATTTGGAAAGACAACAGTACCAAGCTCAGGTAGCAATTGCTTCCCTGCAGATGAAGGAGAGGGAAATGAACTTAAGAATTCGAGGATTTCCCGAGATAGAACAAGATAACTTAAGGGCAACAATAATCCAGGAATTTGAAGCATCGTGGGATTTGACAAAAGAAGAATTGGAAACAATAATAGTGAAGGCCTATAGATGTGGAGCAAAACCAAAGAGAGATTTGAAATTTATAAGTGATTGTATGGTGGTTTTTCAAACTAAAGAACAAAGAGATAAAATTTTGGGCCTTCACTATCAAAATAATTTGAAAGTCCAAGAGCAACAGGTAGTCCTTTTTAAGGTTATCCCAAAATTTTTATTGGATTTAAGAAGCAATTATACAGATTTGGTTAGTGCCCTAAGAAAGAAAGGGATCTACTTCCGTTGGGAATTCCCTGAAGGATTATATTTTAAATACCAACAGAAGAAGATTCGAATTCGAACATTGGGAGAGAAGGAAAGATTTCTGGAGAAGAACGTAAAAGATCTTGAATCAGAAGCAGGAGCAAGACCTGGCCCACAACTGGAATTACCACCTCTTTTTGACGTAGGGCTGCTAGGAGCCGGGGCAGGAGCTAAGCCAAGAGCAGTACAGTAAAACAATATGGCACTAAGAATTTTATCATGGAATGTGAATGGTTTAAATTTGAAACCTAAAAGAAATCGAATCCATCACATGTTGCAAAAACAGAATTTGGATGTGATATGCCTACAAGAAACACATGTGATGAGAACTCATAGAAAATTTTGCAAAATAAAAGATTAGGTCAAGAATTTATTTCGGCAGATAAAGTTAAGAAACGAGGAGTAGTGATTTATGTTAAAGAGAAATTTGAAGCAAAATTATTGTTTAAAGATGAGGAGGGAAGATATGTTGCAGTTGAAGTAACAGCACAAGGCGATAAGTTGCTGATGCTTGGAATTTACGCACCAAATGAAGGTAAGGATGAATTTTACAAGAAGATACACGATGTACTTTTGGATTATATGGATTATAAAATAATCTTGATGGGAGACTTGAATGGAGTAGTCTCCACATTGATGGATAGAACACAAAGACAGAAGATTTCTAATGATGGAAGACTACCAAAGACTTTCTTTGAAATGATGGACAATTTTGATATGATTGATACTTGGAGATTGAAAAATCCATTGGAGAAAGACTTCACGTTTTTCTCTGATGCAAATAAATCGTGTTCCCACCTCGATTATATATGGACAACAAGAGATTTGGCCCCGAGAATAAACAAATCAGAGATTTGCCCAAAGACTTGTTCTGACCATAATGCTGTGCTGCTGGAATTAAAACTGTTTCTACAGGGTTCACTTAGATGGAGAATGAATGATGCCTTGCTGAGAAGTGAACAGATCGTTGAGAAGGCACAAAAGACCATAAGAGACTATTTTGAGATAAATTTGAATACAGAGATAGAAAAAAGGGTCATTTGGGATGCAAGTAAGGCGGTTATGAGAGGTTTTTTGATTCAACAGAATGTAATAAGGAAGAAGGCCCAAAATGAAAAGAAAGATAACATCATGAACCAATTGAAAGAGAAAGAGAACAAATTGAGGAGTAATCCAAAGAATCAACAGGTTCAAAAAGAAATAAAGGCCTTTCAATCACAATTCTCTCAGATAATTAATCAAGAAATTGAATGGAAAATAAAAATGATGAAGCAAAGGTCTTTTGAATCAGCAAATAAATGTGGCAAGTTACTAGCTTGGCAGTTGAAAAAGAGACAGAAACAAAGTGCAATAACTATGATAATGCAAGAGGAAAAGACTATTGAGAACCCTGCAGAAATTAGGAAATGTTTTCAGAAATATTATAAGCAGCTACAGGTGAAACTCGAAAAATTAGAATATCGTGCAAAAGTTCATTTATTTCAGTAATGCAACTTAAAAGGGGAAACTAATATATGAGATAGACTCATTACATGCAAAGCAAGATAGTTCAAGCCGTGATTTGTCATAATTGTGATGATTACGGCGTACAGCTCATGAAAACCCCAAATCCACAATCTCAGAAAATTAGAATATTACATGCAATCAATATAACAAGGAGTGTACATAGAACAATATCGGACCTCTGAAAAGTATAAGCATGCATATGTACTCAGTACTTGGTTTGGGCCCCTTTTGCAGCAATAACTGCCTCAATGCGGCATGGCATGGAAGCTATCAGCCTGTGGCACTGCTGAGGTGTTATGGAAGACCAGGATGCTTCAATAGCGGCCTTCAGCTCTTCTGCATTGTTCGGTCTCATGTGTCTCATCTTTCTCTTGGCAATGCCCCATAGATTCTCTATGGGGTTCAGGTCAGGCGAGTTTGCTGGCCAATCAAGCACAGTAATCCCACGGTCATTGAACCAGGTTTTGGTGCTTTTGGCAGTGTGGGCAGGTGCCATGTCCTGCTGGAAAATGAAGTCAGCATCCCCATAAAGCTCCTCTGTGGAAGGAAGCATGAAGTACTCCAAAATCTCCTGGTAGACAGCTGCGTTGACCCTGGACTTAATGAAGCACAGTGGACCAACACCAGCAGATGATATGGCTCCCCAAATCAACACAGACTGTGGAAACTTCACACTGGACTTCAAGCATCTTGCAGTGTGTGCCTCTCCATTCTTCCTCCAGACTCTGGGTCCATGGTTTCCAAATGAGATGCAAAAGTTGCTCTCATCAGAAAAGAGGACTTTGGACCACTGAGCAACAGACCAGGTCTGTTTTTCTTTAGCCCAGGTAAGACGCTTCTGACCTTGTTTGTTGTTCAGGAGCGGCTTGACAAGAGGAATACGACATTTGAAGCACATATCCAGGATCCGTCTGTGTGTGGTGGCTCTTGATGCACTGACTCCAGCCTCAGTCCACTCCTTGTGAAAGTCCCCAACACTTTTGAATGGCCTTTTCCTGACAATCTTCTCCAGGCTGCGGTCATCCCTGCTGTTCGTGCACCTTTTTCTTCCACACTTTTCCCTTCCACATAACTTTCTATTAATGTGCTTTGATACAGCACTTTGGGAACATCCAACTTCTTTTGCAATTACCTTTTGAGGCTTTCAATCCTTATGGAGGGTGTCAATGATGGTTTCTGCACAACTGTCAGGTCAGCAGTCTTCCCCATGATTGTGATTCCTACTGAACCAGACTGAGAGACCATTTAAAGGCTCAGGAACCCTTTGCAGGTGTTATGGCTTAATTAGCTGATTAGAGTGGGACACTTTGAGCCTAGAATATTGCAGCTTTTCACAATATTCTAATTTTCTGAGATTGTGGATTTGGGGTTTTTATGAGCTGTACGCCATAATCATCACAATTATGACAACTCACGGCTTGAACTATCTTGCTTTGCATGTAATGAGTCTATCTCATATATTAGTTTCCCCTTTTAAGTTGCATTACTGAAATAAATGAACTTTTGCACGATATTCTAATTTTTTGAGTTTCACCCGTATAGAAGAAAGAAAAAGAGGACTTAATTAAAACAGAACAATTTTTGGACAAATATGGATGGCAGAAAATTCCTGAAGAGAAAAGGACCCTACTCAATTACCGGATTACAAGACAAGAATTGGAGGCAGCAATTAGTCAAATGCAAATTGGCAAGGCACCAGGACCTGACGGATTGACAGTAAAATACTATAAGACATTGAAAGACTGGCTTATTCAGCCACTGATGGAAGTGTGCAATGAATTACTAGAGGGGGTGAAGGCGCCCGAGACCTGGAGAGAAGCATTTATTACGCTGATACCGAAACCAGATACAGACAGAGCTCAAGTAAAGAATTACCGCCCAATCTCCTTGTTAAATGTGGATTATAAAATTTTTGCAAATATCTTGGCTACAAGATTGAAGAAGGTCCTTAAAGATTTTATTCACCATGATCAAGCAGGTTTTTTACCTGGTAGACATATGAAGGATAATATTAGGAATATAGTAGATATTTTGGAAAGGTTAGAGACCAAAAAGAACTCTAAGGCTATGTTAATGTTTATTGATGCAGAGAAGGCCTTTGACAACATTTCTTGGAGTTTTATGAAGAAGAATTTTGAAAATATGGAGGTTGGGAGGTTGGCAGAGTTTTATGAATGGTTTAAATGCAATCTATTTTGAGCAAAAAGCAAAAATTATAGTTAATAATGTGGTGTCAGAGGAAATTAGAATTGAAAAGGGTACCAGGCAAGGGTGCCCACTCTCCCCTCTGTTATTTATTATGGTTCTGGAAGTCTTGCTGAATATGATAAGGAAAGAGGAAGGTGTGATGATGATTTGGTGTCAACATTACAAGATCCAGAAACCAGTGCAATTAAAGCACTGGAAATAATACAAGAGTTCAGACATGTTGCAGGTTTTAAATTGAATAAGAGTAAAACCAAAGTCTTAGGGAAAAATTTGACATTAGAGGAAAAAAATAAGTTACAAGAAGCCACTGGTTTGATGTTTGTAAAAAAGGTGAAGTATCTGGGTGTAAATATGACGGCAAAAAATTTGAATTTGTATAAAGATAATTACGACAAAATGTGGAATGGAATTAAGAGAGATCTGGATATTTGGACAAATTTGAAATTGTCTTTGATGGGCCGAATCTCAGTTGTTAAGATGAATGTATTGCCAAAAATGTTATTTTTGTTTCAAGTACTTCCAATTATTGAGAAGTTGAATAGTTTTTTTTATTTAAAAAGTTTTACAATACATTTTGACTTTAATCCCCCCTCCCCCACCCCCACCCAACCCTCCCTATCCCTCTCCCCCATTCCCTCCTCCCCCCCCCCCGACTTCCCAGAGCTAAATACAGGGTATAAAATCAAAAAACAAACATAAGCACCCCTATGTTATCAGCAATAAACTATTAATTCTATCTCTCTCTAGCTCATGTAAAATGAATACAAACAATATTAATATTACAAATAAAGTAAAAAAGAAAAAGAGGAAAACAGAAAAAGAGCTTTACTCAGAATAGATTTTCTTAATCCCAGTCCTTATTCATATTAATTTCAAAAAAAAAGAAGAAAAAAAAAACTTTCACCTACTATTTACATTCTCCAACCTTTCTCTAATTTCTAAACAAATTCTCAGTTACGCACCAAAAGCGCCTATCTCTATTAACCTAATAATCTCCAACCAAACTAAACCATGATCAAGAATAATTCTTGCATGTATCACGCCAAATGTCTCGCAATTCCAAATCATCCTTGAGTTCAAATAAAAAGAGTAAAAAAAAAAGGTTTAAACAGTCTGTAAGACAACTTGTTGTTAATTAAGAGCTTGGATACCCATTCTTAGTTCAACACATACTTTCAGTCCATAACCCTAATATACTTTTCTAACAAGCAAATAACATCAATCTTAAATTATGTTAAATATTAAAAAAAAACTTTCTTTCTCCTCTATGATAAATTTAATCCATTGACATTCTAATTTAAAAATTTAATCACCAATCTTAACGCCCCAAAGCTTTTGGAGCACGTCTGTCATGACCCCCAAAACTTCTTTGGACCGCGCCCCTCCCACAGCTTCACTATAAGTACACTCTGGAGATTTCATAGCTTTCTGCTGGTCTTGCTCTTGCTCTCGTCTCGCTCTTCTTAGGGCGGCACGCGTCATCCTCTGGCCTCCTGCAACATCCGATGAAACTGTATCTTGATCCCCTCCAACACCATTGTCCTCTATCTGTCTATCTGCAACATCTTGAAGCTTTCCCTCGCCGTATCCCTTTACAGCTTCCAAAAATGATAGGGGGGTTGCTTTTAACACATTGCTATAAAAATCACGTGCCTGGGCCACAGTAACCAGACGATGTCTTTTACCTTCGTGCGTCACCACCAGTCCAACTGGAATCTCCCATCTAAACTTAATATCACATTTCTTAAGTTCCTGTACAAGAAATGCAAAATCTTTCCTTCTCCTTAAAATCTTCGGAGGAATCTCTTTTAAAACCAAAACTTCTTGCTCAGCCACTACCAATTTAGTATCATAAGCAGCTTGAATGACTTCATCTCTAATTACTCTCTTTGTAAAATAGACCACCACATCTCTGGGTAACTTCCTCTGTCTTGCAATCCATGAATTTACATGAAAAATTTTGTCCATATTTCCCTCAATTTCAGATGCTGGCTGGCCCAATACCCCTTCCAGAGCCTCAGAAATCAGCTGCTTTAAATCTTCTTTACAATTCTCCTTTAAACCCCTGATTCTAATAGCATACTGCATCTGATGATACTGAACAAGGCTCAATTCTCCGTCCATTTTATCCCTTATATTTTCATTTTCTAATACCTTTGCTTCTAATATAGAGTTCTTTTGACTGAGATCCTTCACTTTTACATCCAGCTGTTGCACACATTCAGCTACAGATTCAATCATAGACAACATGTCCACCCTCATTGCTCTAAACTTCTCTTCCATCTTCTTCTCCAATTTCTCCATTTTCTCCTCCATTTTCTCCTCCAGCTTTTTCAACTTTTCATCCATCATGTCAGACATCAATTGTGAATGCTTTCCAAGAGCATCTTGTAAATCCTTAAGCGTCAATGCCGGAGGAGGTGCAGGAGGAAGCAAAGCTTGCAATGAGGTCTGTTGCACCAGGGAAGACCCCGCACTCCGAAGAGCTTTAGAAGTTTTAGCCGCCATCTTCCCCCACTTTCACTTATTGAGCACTTTCACTTTAAAGCTATAAAATCCATTGAGCTAGAGAGTAAAGATAAGAGTCCACATCACCTTGACCTCCTGTACCGCTCTGCCTGCATCTTAACAATCAAAAGTATTTCCTTTTGGCAGGGGTGGTTGCTAACGCCTGGCTCTGCTCCATAAATCCCGGAGCAGGGGCGCTGCGCAGCTCGGAGCAACCCAGGCTTCGGCCGCCCAAACTCTCAGCTCAGGCGGCCCCGGAGAGCTCAACCCCTACCTGGGGCCTCACCCCCTCCTCTTCTCCCGAGGAGGGGGCTTCAAATCCATCTAAACAGCTGATCGGCGCTGTTTACGATGGAAAAACACAGCTGCGGAGCGGGAGCCCGAAAACGGCTGTCTTCGGCGTCGCGTCGCCACCGGAAGTCCGAGAAGTTGAATAGTTTTTTTTTTTTATTGAAAAGTTTTAAAATACAGTTTTCCTTTAAAAAAGCCCCCCTTCCCCCTCCCTCCTCCCCTCCCTACCTCCCCCCTATCTCCCCCCTCCCCCTCTCCCTCCTCCCTCCCCTGCCTCCCCCCCTACTTCCCCTCCTCCCCCCCGACTTCCCAGAGCAAAATACAAGGTATATATCTAAAAAGCAATCATAAACAATCATATACTAACAATTATAAACTCTAAAATCCATCACTCTCTAGCTTATATAGAGTAAACCAATCCTTAATAATACTAAATATGTATAAAGAACTAAAATAAAAGAAAACTAGCGTCATTCCCATCTATGTTCTTCCACAATTCACTATTTCCTAAACATATTCTCATTTACACATCACAAACACCTATCCCTATTAACCTCTCTAGCCAAAATAGGCTATAATAGATAATTCTTACACAAATTAACCCACATTAACCCACAAAACTTTCTTCCTCTTCCTCTGTAGTAAATTGTCCATTAATTCCAAATTAAAGATTCTGTTACCATACATATCATCCCAAAACTCTTAAAAACACAACTACCACTTGACTATCAGTATGTTGTGGAAGTTCCATAGATTTCTACTAGACCTATCTTCTTTTCTTTTTTGAGCGTTTTAAGGCAGCACGCGTCACCCTCTGTTCTCTAGGATCATCCAAAAGAGTTGCAGCTTGATCTCCTCCTGTACCATTCTCGTCTATCTGTCCATCTTCATCCTCTTGATGTTCTCCTTCTCCAGATCCCTCTGCAGCTTCCAAAAGTGTTGATGGGGTTGCTTTTAAGACATTGTTGTAAAAATCATGCGCTTGCTTCACAGTACCCAAACAGTACCTTTTGCCTTCATACATGAAGCTCAACCCAGCTGGGATCTCCCATCTGAACCTTATATCCCTTTGCTTGAGCTCTTGCACAAGAAATATAAAGTCCTTCCTTCTCTTTAAAATCTTTGGAGGAATTTCTTTTAGAACCAAAACTTCTTGACCAGCAATCACAACTTTAGTATCATAGGCAGCTTGTATAACTTCATCTCTAATTTCCCTTTTTACAAAATAAACCACCACATCTCTAGGCAACTTTCTCTGTTTAGCAATCCACGAGTTCACACGAAACACTTTGTCCATGCCTTGTTTTATTTCAGATGCTGGATGGTTCAATACCACCTCAAAAGCCTCAGAAACCAGCTGCTTTAAATCTTCCTTAATATTCTCTTTTAGGCCTCTAATTCTAACAGCAAACTGCATCTGATAAAATTGGGCCAAACTCAGTTCGCTATCCATTTTGTCTTTGAAATCTTCAATTTCCAATACTTTTGCTTCTAATATAGCATTCTTTTGAGTCAGTTCTTCCACTTTGTCATCCAGCACCTCCACACATTTAGCTATTTTATGCACTGAGGACAAAATGTCTACCTTCATCTCTCTAAGTTTCTGTTCCATCCTTTCTTCCATTCTCTGCTCCAATTTCTCCAATTTCTCCTCCATCTGTGCAAATTTAACACCCATTGACTCCAAAATTAACTGGGTATGTTTTTCAAGATCCTTCGATGTCACTACATCTGGAGAATGCAACGCCTGCAGTAATGATTGTTGTTGCACCGGAGAATTTCCAGCACTCCGAAAAGTTCTAGGGGGAGGTTTAGACGCCATCTTTTACTTACAATTGTGTCGCACTTTCACTTTAAGTTTTAAGCAAAGTCCATCAAGCTCGAGAGTAAAATAAAATAATCCTTTTCATCTCTTCATCTTTCCCTCTTGTACTGCTCTGCCTGCTCTTTTCCTTTCATAGTCTCTCCTTCAAGCAGGGATGGTCGCAGACGCCTGGCTCTGCTCCATGAAGTCCGGAGCAGAGACGCTAGCCAGCTGGGAGCAGCCCAGGCTGCGGGGGAGTTCGATCCTTCAGCCGCCCAAGCTCCAAGCTCAGGCGGCCCCGGAGAACTCAACCCCTACCTGGGGGCTCACCCCCTCCTCTTCTCCCGAGGAGGGGGCTTCAAATTCGCCCGAACAGCTGATCGGCGCTGTTTCGGGCGAAAAATCACACAGCTGGGCGGCGGGCAGCCCGGGAAGGCTGTCTCCGGCGCCACGGAGCCACCGGAAGCCCAGAAGTTGAATAGTTTTAAAGAATGGCAAAAGGTATTATCAAAATTCATCTGGCAAGGGAAAAACCTAGAATTAAGTTCAAGCTATTAACAGATTCAAAAGATAGAGGGGGCTTTTCCTTGCAAGATTTGAAACTTTATTTTGAAGCTGCTGCTTTTTGCTGGTTGAGAGATTGGTTTGTGTTAGAGAATACCGATGTATTAGATTTGGAAGGTTTTGACAATGTATTTGGATGGCATGCATATTTATGGTATGATAAGCTAAAGGTCCACAAATGTTGTGTATGCCACCCCACACCTGGTGGCATGGGTCAGGTGACCGATTGGTTCACCTGTCCGGCAGGAAAAAGTAGGACACCGGGTTGGGTGTCACCTGTCTGGCGGGAAAATAGAGCCAGCGGATTGGCTGACTGCGGGGATGTGGAAAAGCTATAAGAGGGCACCTGGGGAAGAAAGAGTTCAGTTCCATCTTGTATTCAATAAAGATATAGACCCTGACTGTTGTCTCGTGGTCATTACACGTGGCACCCACCACATAACAGTGGCGACTGTTAGATGTTTTTGTGCCAGCCATGGCAGTTCCCCAAAAAGGTCATCAGATGGGAGCAAAGAGGCATCTTTGCTCCCACTGGTGGGTCAGGGGTCCCCGGCCCCTGCAGCCCCATTGGAGAGAGTTAATTGGTAAGGGAGGGGCTGAGGACCCCCGTATAAAAACCTCTGCTCAGGGGCTGCTCTTGTCTGCTCTCTTTGTTCTCTCTTCTGCTTGCTTGCTTGCTGATCCATGAGCTCAATCCAGGCATGGATGCCTCCATGCCAGGGAACTCTTTCTCTTTACTCTATCATTAATAAAGCTTAATCTGATCGCATCCCTGCGTGCTGCTCTTTTTACTTGGAAGCACCTTAACGAACCATCGATCTTGTGAGGCCATCTCACAGCGACGAAGGTGGGATGCCCGCGAAGCGAATAATCAGAACCAGGTGAGCCGGAGAGTGTCTGCCGCATAAGCCTAGCAGAAGACAGCGCGCAACGCGGGAAATTTGAAAAGCCGTCATCGCCGGCCGCCGAAACTAAGGACAACGCAGAGCGCAGAAAGATTCAGGAAATGGCACAGCTGGGCATAGTGAGGGAATTTGACACCAGACACCCTGAAGATTGGGAAGAGCATGTGGGCCAAGTTGAAGGCTACATGCTGGTCAATGGCATCACGGATGACCGTAAGAAAGCAGCTGCGCTATTGTCCCTCAGTGGTCCAGCCGTTTACCGGGTGGCTGTGGGGCTGTGCCAACCTGATTCAATCGCCAGCATATCGTATGCAGAGCTCACTAAGAAACTGAGAGAACACTACATGCCAAAACGTTCAGAGCTGTTCTGGAGGCGCATATTTGAACGGAGGAACCAGAGACAGGGTGAGTCCATTACCGACTTTGTGGCCGCAGTGAGAGAAGCCGCGTACCGCTGCAAATACGACAATCTAGATGTGCGGATACGGGACAGAGTGGTTTTGGGGCTCAGAGACGAACACCTCCAAAACAGAGTAATTGCGAAGCCCACGGGGTCCCTCCAAAAAGTATTGGACGAGCTGTTAACCTACGAGGACGCCAGCCATCGCGACTCCCCCCACAATAGCAATGGCGCGAGTGGGTCAATCCATCAAGAGAGCCTTGTGGACAGTGGGGTGAGAGACTACAACTTTGAGGTGGAGATAGACGAAATTTCACAAAAGGTCGAGAGAACAGCCATTAAGAACGACCGGCGCGACAACACAGGCAGGCAAAGGAGACCAGCACCAATCAGACCGCAGCGAGAGGGAAACAGCAGGCGCAGAGAGATGGAACAAAAATGCGGCAGCTGCAGAGGAAACCACCCCAGAGCGGCATGTAGGTTCCGAAACGCTAAATGCAGAAACTGTGGCAAGACGGGCCACATCCAGGTCGTCTGCAGGAGCCGAGTCCGGGACAGCCTACACGACCTGGAAGCATGGGTACCAGGTACTGTAACCCCTTTGAGTCGTGGCTCCGAGTCCGTTCGGCCTCAGGCACGAACTTCTAACCGGGGGGAGGGGGTGAAATTCAGCCACTCCGTGATTAATCAAGTGATAAGCCCAAAGATTAAAATTGATGTCCGGTTGCAGGGAATCCCCTGCAAGATGGAGATTGATTCCGGGGCTTCAGTTTCAATAATTTCGGAAGAAACCTTTGCAAAAATTGAGGGAAGGAGTGACCGCAAGATTCACCTCAATCCTACCCCCATTCAGCTAACAGACTTCCAAAGGGCACCAATTTATTTTTTATTTTATTTTATTTTATTTTATTAGATTTCTATACTGCCCTATTCCCGAAGGACTCAGGGCGGTTTACAGGGCAGCATAAAATACAATATAAAAGATAATATAAAATTAAAATAAATTAAATTAATTAAGCCCAACAATTAAAACAATATTTAAAAAGCTAAAACCCCTTCAGTCCAGGCCTGATAAATCGAAAAGCCAGGTTTTCAGGTCCCGGCGAAATGAACGCAGATCGGGGGCGGTCTGGAGTTCCACAGGTAAATCATTCCAAAGGGCAGGCGCGCCCACAGAGAATGCCCTCCCTCTGGGGATCACCCGCCGGCACTCCCTAACCGGCGGCACCCCCTGGGAGACACCCATCATCACCCCCCTCAAACCCAACGGTGAAATAAGAATCTGCGCTGATTATAAAGCGACCATTAATAAAGCTTTAAATCAGCATGCTTACCCCGTTCTGACGGTGAAGCAGGTCCTCGCCGCCATTCAGAAGGGTGCCATCTTTGCTAAACTGGATTTAACTCAAGCTTACCAACAATTACCAGTGACTAGAGAGGCCGCTGATGCACAAATGATCGTCACCCACAAGGGGGCGTTCCGAGTCAACAGATTGCAATTTGGCATAGCAGCAGCTCCAGGCATCTTTCAAGAGGTGATGGAGAGAACAGTAAAAGGTATTCCTGGGGTGTGCCCTTACTTTGATGATGTGTTAATTGCAGGTGAGGATGAAGGAATTTTGGCTGACAGAATAGAGAGGGTACTGGAGAGGTTCAGAGAAGCGGGGTTGAAATTAAAAAAGGAAAAGTGCTCTATAGGAGTGACATCCACAGAGTTCTTGGGCTATAGAATTGATGCTCAGGGCATTCACCCAACAGAATCAAAAATAAAGGCAATTAAATCAGCTCCAGCACCAAAGAATAAGGCTGAACTGCAAGCATTCTTGGGATTAATAAATTTTTATCACACATTCTTGCCACATAAGGCTGCAATAGCAGAACCTTTGCACAGACTGCTTGACAAAAAAACACCTTGGAATTTGCAAGAGGCCCACGATAAAAGTTTTGAAAATCTCAAAAAATTACTCTCTAGTGACTCCACAGTCACACATTTTATTGAGGACAAACCAATATGCATAGCATGCGATGCATCTCCTTACAGGGTGGGTGCTGTAATCAGCCACCTGGAACACAACGGGGGCCAGAAACCCATTGCATATTATTCCAGAACCCTGTCCAGGGCGGAGAGAAATTACGCCCAAATTGATAAAGAGGCATTGGCAATTGTGGCAGGTGTTAAAAAATTTCACGATTATCTATATGGAAGAGAATTCACAATCTTCACTGACCACAAGCCATTGCTGGGACTATTCACCACGGATAGGCAAACACCTCAAATAATGTCCCCAAGGATGCTGAGATGGTCAATATTCCTCTCGGCATATTCGTATAAAATAGTTTACAGACCCGGTAAGGAGATGGGACACGCAGATGCTTTAAGCAGATTACCCTTACCAGAAACAGAACCAGACCCTGCTCCGGTGGGTCAAATCTTAGCCCTACAAGAACTCCCTGAATGCCCTCTCACAACAAAAGACGTTGCAGCCGCCACAAGCAGTGATGTAACCCTTAGCAGGGTGGCAACGTGGGTCGAATCGGGCTGGCAGGAAAAGAACCCAGGGCAGCAATTCCAGGCGTATTTTGTGAGAAGGAACGAGATGTCCTCACACAAAGGATGCCTGTTATGGGGCAACAGGGTGATAGTACCGGACAGACTCAGAAGTAGGGTTGTAAGGGATTTGCATGAGGGACACCCAGGAATTGTGTGCATGAAGGCCCTTGCGAGGAGTTACTTGTGGTGGCCAGGACTGGATAAGGCCATTGAGGAGCAAGTAGCCGGATGTTATCAATGTCAGAGATCCAGGCCAGAACAGGCACATGCTCCAGTGCACAGGTGGGAGGCCACTCAGAACCCATGGTCCAGAATTCACATAGATTACGCTGGACCATTTCCAGGGTCAAATATTTTTAGTGGTCGTAGACAGCTACTCTAGGTGGTTAGAGGTGGTGCCTGTGAAAATTATGACGTCTGCCAAGACCATACAGGTGCTGAGGGGGCTCTTTGCCACACATGGGTTACCTGATGTAATTATATCTGATAATGGCCCTCAATTCACATCTACCGAATTTCAGGACTTCCTCAAGGCCAACTTGATTAGACACACAACGGCTGCACCCTTCCACCCGTCCAGTAATGGTTTGGCTGAGAGGAACGTAAGATCTACAAAGGACGCACTGCGGCAGATCATTGTTGGCGATTGGCATCAGAGACTGGCTCAATTCTTGTTGGCTCAACACACCACTCCCTGCACAGCGACGGGTAAGAGCCCAGTGGAAATGTGCTGGGGAAGGAGGCTGATAACCAAACTGGACAGACTTCATCCAGATAGAGTGGCCGCGGAAGCAGAACAGGCTAATACAGCCAGGACATTGGCCATAGGGGATCTAGTGTGGGCCAGGAACTATGGCATGGGGGAGAAGTGGATGGAAGGAGTGGTAGTGGACAAAACAGGACCTTTATCTTATATCATTGAGGGGGAAGGGGACAGGCAGGTCAGAAGACATATCGACCAGCTGAGGAAACGGGCACCAGAGAACCGTCCCCAGGAACAACAAGAAGGCCGTACACAGCAACAGCCCAAGGTTCGGAGTATGGAGCCACTACCAGTATGTCCACCTAAACCACCACCAGTATGTCCACAATCGTCTGGAGCACAGGCAACGGAGCCAGCTGCGCATCTCCCAGGAAGAGGATCAACAACAACAACACGCGGTCCAATGACAACGGTAGCCAAAAACGACACAGTACCAGCGGGACTTACCTCAGCCAAATCTACCTCAGACCAGTTGCGGGATGGAAATCAGGCAATGCCGAGGGAAGCAACTCAGGGGTGCGAAGTTGGGTGAGGAAGGCAACCGGGAAGGTACCCGGCCAGGACTCACAAAACCCCGGCTTACCTGAGGGATTATGTGGAAAAGTAAAAGTAGAAGTTAGAAAATTGTAGTGTAGTTTTGTTCACATTGGGGGGGAAGGGGTGTTGTGTATGCCACCCCACACTTGGTGGCATGGGTCAGGTGACCGATTGGTTCACCTGTCCAGCGGGGAAAAGTAGGACACCGGGTTGGGTGTCACCTGTCTGGCGGGAAAATAGAGCCAGCGGATTGGCTGACTGCGGGGATGTGGAAAAGCTATAAGAGGGCACCTGGGGAAGAAAGAGTTCAGTTCCATCTTGTATTCAATAAAGATATAGACCCTGACTGTTGTCTCGTGGTCATTACACGTGGCACCCACCACATAACAACAAAGGTTTTAAAATTCATATAATTAGAAAGTCATTGATTAATGTGTGGATGAGATATAAAGATCTGTTAGAAAGTAAAACACCCAGGTGGATTTCACCGCTAGAGGCTAAGGCCCAGAAAAGGTCAAATATGGGAACCAAGTGGCTGAAATATAAGGATATATTGGTACAAGAAGGAAACCAATTTAAGATAAAAACATGTGAGCAGATGAAAGATAATGTTGATGATTGGTTTCAATATTACCAAATGAATGAAGTGTATAAAATGGATTAAAAAATAGGTTTTCAAATAGAGAAATCCAAATTGGAAACGTTATTGTTAGATACAAAATCAAAGAATCTTTCCAAGATGTATAATTTATTGCTGGAGTGGCACACGGAAGATGAACAAGTGAAATCAGTGATGATTGATTGGGCTAATGATGTGGGGCACAACATTATGATGGAGGACTGGGAGAGGATGTGGAAAAAGGGTATTAAGTTTACAGCATGCAATGTTTGGAAAGAAAATATGATGAAGATGATGTATAGGTGGTATGTAACACCGGTTAAACTTGCAAAAATTTATCATACACATGATAATAAATGCTGGAAATGTAAAGCTGTAGAAGGAACCTTTTACCACATGTGGTGGACTTGCCCCATAGTAAAAGACTTCTGGGAAAAGATCTATAATGAATTAAAGAAAGTGTTGAAAAACACATTTATTAAGAAACCAGAAGCCTTCTTATTGGGTATAGTCGGTAAAGAAATTCCCAAAAAAGATGTTACTCTCTTTCTGTATGCCACAACAGCGGCGAGAATTTTGATAGCCAAGAATTGGAAGGCACAAGAAATACCAACTGTGGAAGAATGGCAGATGAAAATGATGGACTATATGGAACTCACCGAGCTGACCGGGAGAATCCGTGACCAGGGAGAAGAGTCGGTGGAAGAAGATTGGAAGAAATTTAAGGACTATTTGAAGAAATATTGTCATATTAATTAGTTTGAAATGGACTTGGAAGTGCTTATAGGTTGCAGTTTTAGAGTTTAATGTTTAGTATTAAGGATAATATGAAAGAATGATTGTTAAATGATAAGAAATTAAATATAGATATTAAATATGATTTAGAATTATGAAATAGAAATTGCTAATGATGATCTACGATGAAACGCAGATAGGGGGAACTTGAGGAAGTCACCTGGAAATGATTAGAAAGATTAAGAACAATGGAAGTTAAGTATTCTTTTTGTATTTTTGTTGATTGTATTGTTTATGTTATGTTTTGTTTTTTATATGTATTTTTTGTTTTAATATATGTTTTTATAAAAGCAATAAAAAAAGGGGCGGACAGCCCTGTTGCGAAAGAGTGGGGTGGGGAGGGAGTGGGGTGAGATGGCAGCAGTGTGTTCGGAGGAGTGGAGCCTGAGGAAGGTGTAGCAGGTGGAAAAAGGGCCCACTCACCTTTCCAGCAGTCCTCCAGTCTCTTCCTCCGCTCCCGCCATGTGCAGTCCTAAGAAGAAAAGAGGTTTGTGGGCAGTCCCACAAACCAAAGAAGTTCAACCAATCAATTCAAACTTCACGAGGTTTTTTTTGTGAGAAGTTTGAATTGATTGAACTTTTTTAGTCACACTTTTTTTTCTTTCGGGACTGCACATGGCGGAGGACTGGGAGCCGCAGGAGACGGCTGAAAGAGAAGAAGAATAGAAGAATAAGACTAGAAGAATAAGACTAGAAGAATAAGACCTAGATATAACTGAAAGAGATGGAGGAGAGTGGGATTTTGTCAGCGAATATAAATGGACTAAATTCTGTTTGTTTATTCTTCCATATCGACGTGGATGTTCTGAATTGTTTATCTTCTCATCCAACTGTTCTTTTTCTAGATCCTCTAGTTCCTTGTGAGTTGTATAAGAAACCTTTTCCTTTTTCAAAGTTGCCGATGTCTTTTTTGAATTTTCAAATGTCAATATTTGTTGAATAGTAGATTCTTCTGTCATAGTATTTGAATGTTTCATTTTTTTCTGTTGTATTTTGTATAGATGATTCTTTAGTTGTAGTCAAAGTTTGGGCTTTCATATCTGGGCTGTCTTTTTGTTCCTTCACATAGCCTCTTAGTGTTTCATTGGTTGTAGTAATAATTTGGATTAATGTTTTCAACATAGCGAGAGTTTGTTTATCTTCATCTATAAGGAAATTTAGTTCCTGGTCTTCTTCCATATTGGTATTTTAAGTTAAAGGCTTTACACTTAGAAAATCCAAAAGAGAGAATTTTTTTTCTAGGTAGGGAACACAAAGCCTTATCTATTTCCCTGGGCAGTCAACCAGGCCCCTTTTAAAGTTTCCCTTTGAGTCCCAAAATTGTCTTAATCTTTTCAGTTGTTCTTTGTTTCATAAGAAAGAATCCAGATTTCCAACAGAAGTAGACAATGAAAAATAGGAAATAAAAAAATCTTTCAATCCACATGCTTTGAGAAATAAAGTTCCAATTGGGATTCAGTTACTTTTTCAAGGTTTAAAATGCCCCTGGGTATTTGGTTGCCGCTGTTTCTGGAGGGAGGGGAAAAGTCCCCCTTCCCTCACCACAGGGGGGGAAATGCTTAGCAGCTTAAGGAGGTACAGAAAGTAATTAGGGTGTAAAAGAGGTAGATCTCACCCAGTCTCTTCCGCACTGCTTTAAGAGTTGCCTGGTGGAAAATGTGACTTCGGCTGTTCACAGCCTAGGGACGAGCCATAATGGCCAGTCCTTTCATCTGCCGGTTTGGAGGGATCACCAGGTCTAATGGGAGAGTTGCGGCTCTCCCGCGAGCACCCCTCCTTGCTGGTTGCCTCTTTGGGGTGACTTTCGGCCCTTTTCAGGGGGCCCCAGCGATACAAAACTGGATGGGGGAGAAAGAGCAAGTCTCCCAGCCATCCATAGTGGCTGCATGGCAAACCGGAATTCTAGTTTTTGTATTCTATTTGTGTTCACAGGGATGTAGGTTTCTTTGTCCTCCAGTATTTCATTTGCTTTTTGTTGGTATTGTGCTCTGTCCATAATCACTGTGGTTCGACCTTTGTCTGCAGGTAGGATGATTATGACTACAATCATCTGAATGTTTGCGGCCAAATATAGTAGTCCTACCATAAACCACGAACTGTAAATTCATGGCTGGGGCTCAGAGAGCACACTAAACACTTTCATTCACATGCTTTGAAAATCCCACTACCATAATGTGCCATAATCAAAGGAAGGCGTCTTCCAGTTAAAGAACTTTACTAAACAACCGGAATTCTAGTTTTTGTATTCTATTTGTGTTCACAGGGATGTAGGTTTCTTTGTCCTCCAGTATTTCATTTGCTTTTTGTTGGTATTGTGCTCTGTCCATAATCACTGTGGTTCGACCTTTGTCTGCAGGTAGGATGATTATGACTACAATCATCTGAATGTTTGCGGCCAAATATAGTAGTCCTACCATAAACCACGAACTGTAAATTCATGGCTGGGGCTCAGAGAGCACACTAAACACTTTCATTCACATGCTTTGAAAATCCCACTACCATAATGTGCCATAATCAAAGGAAGGCGTCTTCCAGTTAAAGAACTTTACTAAACAACCTAGGCAACTACTGCTGTTCAGGGAAGCCACTGCCAGAGACATTCCTGCTCAATTTTCCACGTATGTTATCCAATGTATATAACCATCCACCTATCCAGAAACTGGGCAGCAAACAAAATAAAAACAGAATTTCATTAAAACAAAAACTGCACTGAAGCACAATAAAACCCCAAAGTCATTAGTTACATACACTGATGCTAACATCCAGACACAAACACCTGGGGGGAAGAGCCAGGTCTTCAGAGCCTTGCCAATGGCCTAGGAGCTGCCCCATTTCTGGGGAAAGCTGTTCCACAGGGCAGACACCATCAGAGAGAAGACATGTTATTTTAACTGAAACTATGCCTGTTTTGTTCTCCTTTACCCCGTGGTGGCAACATTATCTTTGACATACACTACCTGAAATTATTAGAAGATGGTTAAAAGCATGTTTATGAATTCCTATTTGGAGGTCACCTTCATTTGTAACTTAGCATCAGAATAGCAATTGTTGCATTAAAAGCAAGCATACTTTTAAGGTGTATATTGAATACAATTTTTATTAATAATGCCTACGGAACATGTTTCCACCTATGATTATTTCCCTTCCTTCCCAATACAGGTAGTCCTCAACTTACAACACTTCATTTAGTGACCGTTCAAAGTTACAACAGCACTGAAAAAAAATGACTTATGACCATATTTTACACTTACAACCATTGCAGCATCCCCATAGTCACATTATTGTTGAAAGAAAAATCTTCATCAGGGTCCAGTCCAAGCCGGGAATAAACAAAATGGAGACTGCTTAGGAAAGAAGGTTCAGTTTATTTAGTTGCTAGAAACTTCAGTGACATAGCATGTTTCTGGGGTGGCTGTCAAAATGGAGCTGGGAGTGGGTGGGTTTTTATACCTTTTGGGGGGTTTGTTTTTGACATTGTTCCTGTTTCAGGTTGTTCCTGTTCCTATGTCATGTACTTTGACCTGAGCTTTTGGTATTCTAATGGTGCTGGGTTAATCCTATTATGTCCTAAAGGTCATGTCCTGCTTCTCTGGGGCTGTGCCTGAAGGCATTTTGCTTATGAATAGGTGCCCCAGTGTTTCTGAATAGGATTATCAAATCTGTATTTCTACAGAGCTGGCCTGCTCAGTTTCTGCTTGGGGAAACTTGGCCCAAAAAGCCTTTTAAGATTTTTTTCCCTTCATTAATCCTTTAGGGAAATATAATGAAGGGATTTTATTGTGCTTATGATTTTATTATGCTTAATCTTGATATTGTTGTAGAAAGAAGAGACTCACGCAGCTCTTCAGGAAAGGAAAGGTTTATTGCGCAGGTTCAGAAGGCTTAAACAAAGGAAAAGGTCTGAACCCCGAAGGGCTCATGAACAGACATATTTATACACCTCTAATTCCTAGTTATACATTGTTACACATTGTTCCTTATATGGTTACATCCTGCACATTCTTATCAGACAACAGTTTACAGAAGAAAATTACATGAAGTACGTGTAGTTTCACAGACAAGATATGGCTATCCCAATCATCATCTGCCTTAAGGACAAGACTATGTTTGCTTAAACAAGGACTTTAATACATTCCTCTTTAAGACAGTCGCCGGGAATACGTGCAGTTACGCTATCGGGATTATGGCTACCTTGATCAGCGTCTGCCCTAAGGACACGAATACGTTTGATTACACAATTACTTTAGTACACTTCCTCTTTAATATTAGTAGTAACCACTTTATATTGATACTAGTAGTGATACTTTGTAATCATTTTTTATATAACTTTATGTGCAAGCAGCTTTGTAGGTGCCTTATATGGGGAAATTATTTACATAAAAGCAAATGTTTCATGCTAAATATACAGGAGATTGCTTATATGAAAGGAGCAAGGTGAGATTCAGTAGTCCAGACTCCAGGAAATAGGGAGGGGGAAGGTGAGCTAGCCTGGATTGATGTGTATGAGTCATCACCTTGGAATTTGTTTTCCTGTGCTTCCTTGCTCCTGGTACAAAGACCTGGACCTCTGTTTTGAAAAACATATAAAAGGTGGGAAAAAGCTCTCCTGGTTGTTGCCTTCATCCTTCTAAGCAGCCACAAAGAGGGAAAAGGCCACCCGACTCTGTTTTGATCAAAATAGTTTTCTTTGCTGAAACCTCGGCTCAAGAGTTTCTTTTGCTCTTCAAAATTCCTGAGTAGCCCAGAGGAATTTGTGAGGCTTACAACCTTACATCCATATTCTGCTTTTTTAATATCTCCCCAAATATTTCCTTCTCTAGGAGGGTGGGTGGGTGCTGACTTTCAACATTATCAAAATTCAGATGCTTGGCAACTGGTTAATATTTATGATGGTTGCTGTGTCCCAGGGTCATGTGATCACCTTTTGCAACCTTCTGACAAGCAAACTCAATGGGGAAGCCAGACTCACTTAACAAATGTGTTACTAACTTAACAATTACAATGGTTCACTTAACAACAGTTCCAAGAAGAGTTGTAAAATGGGGCAAACTCACTTAACAAATGTTTCACCTAGCAACAGAAATTTTGGGCTCAATAGTGGTCATAAATTGAGGACTACCTGCATTGTGCGCTTCATCCTAACTAGGAACTTCAAAGATCCCTTCTCGCTCATGCGCAATGGCGTCACCTGCCAGTCTCCTCCCCCGTCCGCCGTTGAATGAACGAGGCGTCGTGGCAACGTCACTAGAGTCCCGGATGTGTTAGGTCCGGACTAAAGAAGAGATCGTAAGGGGATGGTTGCAGCCATTGCGTATCGTTTGCAGGTGAGGTGGAACGGATGCTAGATATAACTCGCCACATCTTAGGAACAAAGGGAGAAATATATAACGCTGGTAGACAACTAGTTGCAAAATAATGAACTAAAAGCCCTGACCTAAGAAGGGCCGGGGCAGAGAGCTAAAAAGGGGAAAAAAACAACCCTTTGATAAAGGTCACGCATGCGCTATGATGCAGTTTCTTCCATACGGATTGTAGCCTATACTCCTTCATTCAAAGGCTGGCAGAGATTGCACGCATGCGGTGCAGAAAGTTTGTAGCATGCTGCTTCTTTACGCCTGCGTTGAAGACAATGAAAGCGTAATAGTCATCCTGCGGCTTCCTGGCTTTTCTTTCCTGCTCCTCCCACCCCGCTTCTGTTGCGGCTACGTATAATGTTGCTGCAGGGGCCTTGCGGAATCATGATCCTGGTGCAGCTGCCTAAGGGGGAAAGGATTGCAAGACGGAGAGATGCTGCCAAATAATGAACTGTGAGTGCTGTTGCTGCTTTTCAAAAGGGGAAAAGAAGTGGAGGGGACCAAGAATGCTAGTGGACTGGGGAGAGCCAATCAATCAGAATAGAGCCAGAAGGGATCTTGGAGGTCATCTAATCCAACCCCCTGCTCAAGCAGGAGACCCTATACCATTTCAGACAAGTGACTGTCCAGAGGGGGGGTTATTTCATTATCTTTCTATAATTATCCCTTCTCACTGTACTAACTGGGTCACTGGTTTATTTTTGTTATCTTGGTGTAAGGTTTCCCACTTAGCCTCACAATTGCCCCAGCATTACTCAGGAATTTAAAAGAGCCAAAAGAAACTCCTGAGTCGAGGTTTCAGCAAGCAAATAACTTTTATTTTGATCAAAATAGAGTTGGGTGGCCACATCTCTCTTCATGGCTGGTAGAGAGATGAAGGCAATGTTAGAAATGCTTTTAAAACACTAACAAAATTGGATTGGTAAGAAAAGAGTTTATTCTGCAGAAAATAGAAAAAGCAGTTTGCAAAGTGCAGTGAATCTCAGAGATACAGGTGAAACTCGAAAAATTAGAATATCGTGCAAAAGTTCATTTATTTCAGTAATGCAACTTAAAAGGGGAAACTAATATATGAGATAGACTCATTACATGCAAAGCAAGATAGTTCAAGCTGTGATTTGCCATAATTGTGATGATTATGGCGTACAGCTCATGAAAACCCCAAATCCACAACCTGAGAAAATTAGAATATTGTGAAAAGGTGCAATATTCTAGGCTTAAAGTGTCCCACTCTAATCAGCTAATTAAGCCATAACACCTGCAAAGGGTTCCTGAGCCTTTAAATGGTCTCTCAGTTTGGTTCAGTAGGAATCACAATCATGGGGAAGACTGCTGACCTGACAGTTGTGCAGAAAACCATCATTGACACCCTCCATAAGGAGGGAAAGCCTCAAAAGGTAATTGCAAAAGAAGTTGGATGTTCCCAAAGTGCTGTATCAAAGCACATTAATAGAAAGTTATGTGGAAGGGAAAGGTGTGGAAGAAAAAGGTGCACAAGCAGCAGGGATGACCGCAGCCTGGAGAGGATTGTCAGGAAAAGGCCATTCAAAAGTGTTGGGGACTTTCACAAGGAGTGGACTGAGGCTGGAGTCAGTGCATCAAGAGCCACCACACACAGAGGGATCCTGGATATGTGCTTCAAATGTCGTATTCCTCTTGTCAAGCCGCTCCTGAACAACAAACAAGGTCAGAAGCGTCTTACCTGGGCTAAAGAAAAACAGACCTGGTCTGTTGCTCAGTGGTCCAAAGTCCTCTTTTCTGATGAGAGCAACTTTTGCGTCTCATTTGGAAACCAAGGACCCAGAGTCTGGAGGAAGAATGGAGAGGCACACACTGCAAGATGCTTGAAGTCCAGTGTGAAGTTTCCACAGTCTGTGTTGATTTGGGGAGCCATGTCATCTGCTGGTGTTGGTCCACTGTGCTTCATTAAGTCCAGGGTCAACGCAGCCGTCTACCAGGAGATTTTGGAGCACTTCATGCTTCCTTCCGCAGACGAGCTTTATGGAAATGCTGACTTCATTTTCCAGCAGGACTTGGCACCTGCCCACACTGCCAAAAGCACCAAAATCTGGTTCAATGACCGTGGGATTACTGTGCTTGATTGGCCAGCAAACTCACCTGACCTGAACCCCATAGAGAATCTATGGGGCATTGCCAAGAGAAAGGTGAGAGACATGAGACTGAACAATGCAGAAGAGCTGAAGGCCGCTATTGAAGCATCCTGGTCTTCCATAACACCTCAGCAGTGCCACAGGCTGATAGCTTCCATGCCACGCTGCATTGAGGCAGTAATTGCTGCAAAAGGGGCCCAAACCAAGTACTGAGTACATATGCATGCTTATACTTTTCAGAGATCCGATATTGTTCTATGTACACTCCTTGTTTTATTGATTGCATGTAATATTCTAATTTTCTGAGATTGTGGATTTGGGGTTTTCGTGAGCTGTACGCCATAATCATCACAATTATGACAAATCAGGGCTTGAACTATCTTGCTTTGCATGTAATGAGTATCTCATATATTAGTTTCCCCTTTTAAGTTGCATTACTGAAATAAAAGAATTTTTGCACGATATTCTAATTTTTCAAGTTTCACCTGTACTTCAACAGGAAGCATCTAAAAACAGAGACCACACTCAAATGTTTAAATCCATAGCATTATATACATCCCTATCGCGACCCCTTCCCATTCCCCTCCCTTTCAGTCCATTTGAAAGACTTCAAAGGTTACATTCTTGTCCCGCTTAACTAGAGTACATAAAAAAACCCCTTTTGGTTTACATTTGTTTTGCTAAGTACTTCCTAAGAACTAACATCAGCCTCTTATCTCTCAGCGGATACAATGGTGAGAAAAGGTTATACAGATCAAAAAGCAATAAACAATAGTTTACATAGGAGGCAATACATTCTTCCCCTTTTTCCTCCAGGAAACATAGGATAGGAATGGGTTTAAAGAACTATTTTATTTTTAAACTAATGTATTTTTATCAAATTCACCCTTTTCTATTTTTACACTAATTTAAAAATTTTGTTTTTCAAATGATTTTAAACTTTCCCAGATCTCCTCAGCATTTTCAAAATCAATTTTTGCAGTATGTTCAGTTACATTGTTTAACATCATCATTTGCTTGTCACTTTTGGTAATGGTATTCACCATTCCCTCCACAGTGTTTTGTACAATACTTCGTATTATAGGAATCAAGCAGGGTAAGCACATTAATCCTATTAATATTACTATTAACATAAATAAGGCTTGTTTCCAATTCCAAAAAATTCCTCCCATGAATCCCTCATCATCAAGTATTCCAGTCCAGGTTTGGACTGGTACATGGGCTATTTTTCTTATTTTATTCGTTATTTCCTCAAAGGCTTTTCCTTCTTCATCTATTTGTAGACAACAGTTGGTGAGATTAAATTTTCCAGACTCCCCCTTCTTCTGCCAATAAATAATCCAATGCTAACCTATTTTGATAAATTGCAGTTCTCATTTGGGTACTTTGTTTAGCCAACTTATTTAATGCTAGCGTTGTCTCGTTAGTAATAATTTCTGAAATGGCTTGTAGCCTAATAATGCGATTCAGCATATAAATTGGAGTCCTATATCCCCATGATCCATCCTCAGCCCATGTGGCCGGCCCGTAGACTGCTATTATGCGTTCAGGAGGCCATTCATATTTTCACTGATCGCTTTTTCCTAGCTCCCTTATCCTCATATACTGCTATTCCAAGTTTTTCCCCTTAAGGAATGGGAAGTAGGAAAAAGCTGGGCTTTATATTTCCCAATACACATGAACCACACCAATTGTTAGGTAAGCTGGTATATGCAAACTTTCCACATATCCAATAAAATCCTTGCGAAGCAGGCCATTCTTGGGATGCATTGTTCCATAATCCCTGTAAAACTGTATTATTAAAGGGATTATAATCAATACTATGCATGGTTCTCCAATTCTGAATACTTGAGTCTCCGTAAGATCTCTGACCTTCGCATACCATAATTCCTACTTCTTCTTGATTTTTGGAGCAGTTTCTCTGAAAGCAGAAGTAACCTATAATGGATGTAGTTAGAGCCCACTTTTGACTTCTCTTTGCTAATTTAGTAGTCCATGTAGACGTAATATTGGTGTCTTGGATATCAACCTCTTTGGCTTCCCAGGGCCGTTGTTCCCCCATATTTGTCCCACCACATACATAACAATTCTTTACTCCCAGGGTGATAGCTATTCTTTCAGCTAGATCTATAAACAGATATCTGGTGAGAAAAGTGAGTCCCAAAGTATCAGGGTGATGGGTCTTTTCAAGTTCCTCATAAAAGGAATGAAATAACCTCCTTTCTATTGGGGTCAGGTTTTTCTTGGTTACGGTATGTTAATGGAGATGCGGCTGCTGGGGTCCTTTCCCACACTCTCCCAGCCCATATTCTTGTAACCCTTCGTTGGGATCTACAAAATGCAAACAGATGGTACAATGGTCTTCTAAACAATCAGATTGTCCGACCCCCTTGGTTAAACCAAACCAACTGCCCTTCTCTGTCCACACTCTAGATGGACCTTTATCATCGGAATACCAATATGTCTGGGAAGAGGGGTCAACGCATGTAATCCTTCCTGTTTCATTACAAAGGGAATATCAGGTAGTATTATGAACACATGTTCCTACCACCAACTTGCAGCTCATCTGAGTATGATATGTCAGAGTTTCGGTTATCTTATTACCCATTTTAGTGATTTTGATACAAGCATTACAGTTATCAGGGTTATCTGTACTTTGGCTTTTGCATGTGTTTCCAAATCCTACTATTCCCATTATCATCCAAATCTTAATTACTCCTGTAACCAGAGCCATATTGAAGTCTATCATTATCCCAATTCTGTCCACCCCTGGAAAAGTACTTAACGGGTTGAGATCTGTATTCAGGACATCAATCTTCGATGATCACTATATCACACTTCTCTCTGTAGTCTGTGTTGGTGCACAGTCTGGGCAATGGGTACAATCAACAATACAGTCACAAAACCAACATATAAAAAACCCCTCTTTTCCTAATGTCTCTATATTTTGCTTTTTCTTATTATCAACTTCAAAGGATCAGGTTGAGGCACACTTTTCCACTCAGTTGGAGCATCTACCTTTCACATGAGTGTAATGGGTCCAGCCTTTTTCTGCCGTTCGTACTGCTGTTTCGGATTTCAGCAGCACCTGGAAAGGGCCTTCCCACTTTGGAACCAGCTTTTCGTCCTTCCAACTCCAGATCAGCACCCAGTTCCCAATCTGGAATCTGTGGACTGGAAACTCCAAGGGAGGTGTTTGTGCCAGCAATCCTTGTTTCCTGAGAAAATCAAAATATCTGGACAGTTTATGTACATATTGCTTCAGTACTCTGTCTCGGGTTTGAAGTGAGTCTATACAAATTTGTCCTGGGGTAAAAGCAACTCCAAATAATAATTCATAGGGAGACAGTCCTATGTCTTTTCATGGCTGAGTCCTGATTCTTAGCAGTGCCAGTGGCAGGCACTTAGTCCAGGGCATGTGGGTCTCTAAAATTAGTTAATGATTCCTTTATCTTTGCATTAGCCCTTTCAATTTTTCCACTGCTGGCCGCATGCCAAGCTCTGTGAAATTTCCAACTTATTCCCAAGGCTTCCATAATATTCTGCAATACCTTTGCTGTGAAATGGCTCCCCTGGTCGCTATCAATTTGAGTGACCATCCCATATCTAGGAATAATCTGATCTAGTAGTACTCTTGATACAACTTTGGCAGTTGCATTACTACAAGGATATGCGTCTGTCCATCCGGTTAGATGGTCTGGTATAACCAACAGAAACTTCAGTTTGCCTATTCTAGGCAGCTCGGTGAAATCTACCTGAATGCATTGAAAGGGTCTTAGGCAGGTGGCCTCCCTCCTAGTTGCTGTTTTCTCATAGCTTGCCTGTTAGTTTTCTTGCATATGAGACATTTTTCAGTGACTTGTTTGGCCAAGGTATAAATTCCAGTGCATCCATAATGTTTCAGGAGCTCATCCACCAATGCCTGAACCCCCCAGTGGCTTCCTTCATGTAACTTCTCCAATATTCCTCGCACTATGGGTTTATTGATTACCTGCCTCCCATCCGGGAGAAACCATTTACCCTTCTCTCCTTGTTGCCCACCTATCTGCATTATTTCTTTCTGAAAACGCAGGGATCTCTTCTGGCGTTTCTACAATGGGTATTAAGACATTTATACTTTCTTCATTTGCTGCCCTCTTGGCTTCCTCATCCACAATCCTATTTCCCACACTTTCAAAAGAATTGCCCCTCTGATGTGCACTCACATGGATTATGGCAATTCTTTTTGGTAACTGAAGGGACTCCATTATCTGTTTGATCAGCCCTTCATGAATCAATTCCTTTCCTTTGCTGTTAATCATTCCCCTTTCCACCCAAATTTTTTCAAAAGGTATCGACCACCCCAAAGGCGTACTTTGAATCCGTATAAACAGTTCCAGCCTTGTTTTCTAACAGTTTTAGGGCCTGATTTAATGCATAGAGTTCGCAAGTTTGGGCTGACCAATTCTTTGGCAGGCTACCGAATTCTACCAACTCTTTGGTGTGTCCATTTATAATTGCATACCCGTTTCTCTTTAACCCATCCTCTACTCGAGAAGAGCCATCTATAAATAATGCCTCCCCGCCTTCTAGTGGGTACTCTTCCAGATCCGGTCTGATTTTTGTTTGCAAATCAATCACCTCTGTACAATAACGTTCCAAACCCTCCTGATCTATTTGTCTAGTGTTGGCCAGAAACTGGGCAGGTGTTGTGATTCAGGGTCAGCCTGTGGGTTTGGCAGTTGGGTTGGACGATTCAGAGGAGGAAGACAAGCTTGGAAGACAAGCTTCTCCCCAGGACGGTGATCCCCGTTGAATCTTTTGCTGCGGTGCGGGAGCCAGTTGATATATGGGCTCGGATCCGGGAGGCACAGCAGCAGGAGGTGTGGGTGGCTCAGCGGAAGGAGGTGGGGCCAGATTCTCCTTGGACGGTCACGGATGGACTCTTGTATTATCGTGACTGGCTCTACGTTCCGGGAGGGCCACTCAGGGGACTCATCCTCAGCCAGTGTCACGATAACCCGGCGGCGGGGCATTTTGGCCTGTTCAAGACCCTGAACCTGGTCTCCCGTACCTTCTGGTGGCCCTGAGTCCGACACGACGTCCAGTTCTATGTCACTTCCTGCATCCCATGCAGGCAGGCCAAGTCAGCGACAGGGGCCCCGCCTGGATTACTGCAGCCCTTGCCGACACCCAAAAGACCCTGTGGGGCTGTGTCCATGGACTTTCTGACGGATTTACCCCCGTCTTCTGGTTTTACGACAGTGTATGTGGTGGTGGACATGCTGACCAAGATGGCACACTTCATCCCCTGTCGTGGCTTACCGTCAGCCCGTGCCACTAGTCGTATGTTCATTCAGCAGGTGTTTCGGCTGCACGGCCTCCCTGATAGAGTCGTCTCTGATAGGGGGGCCCAGTTTACAGCCCGCTTCTGGCAGGAGTTGATGCATGCATTGGATATCAAGATTTGCCTCTCGTCCGCGCATCATCCTCAAACTGACGGAACCGAGAAGGTCATCGGTATTCTGGAACAATATCTGCGCTGCTACGTCAATCTTCAGCAAAACAATTGGGTGGACTATCTGGCCATAGCTGAGTTTGCATTCAACAATTCGCAGCACACCTCCACACAGATGACACCGTTCTTGGCCAATGTGGGATATCACCCCTGGTTTTTCCCCCTTTTTCCCGTGGACTTACCGGAGCCGGCAGTGAACGACTTCATGGCAGAGTTACAGGCGATCCATCGATTGGTGCGACGTCAGTTAGAGAAGGCCAAGGTTAATTACAAAAGGTTTGCTGATCGGTCAAGGCGGGATACGCCTCCACTATTGGTGGGAGATCGGGTCTGGTTGTCCACCAGGAACCTACCGTCAACACGGCCGGTGAGAAAGTTAGATCACCGATATTTAGGACCGTTCCCAATCGAGGCTGTCATCAATCCGGTTGCCTATCGCTTAACTGCCACGTTCCCTGCGCGTGCACCCAGTCTTTCATCGGTCTCTGTTGGTCCCCGAGCAACCGGCCTGTCCACTCCGCCGAGTGGAACCTCCCCCATCAGGACCTCGTGATGGATACAGCACCCCCGAGTACGAGGTCGCCAGCATCAGGGACTCCCGTTGGCTGAAAGGTTGTTTCCAGTACCTGATTGAATGGAAAGGCTATGGACCAGAGGACTTCACCTGGGAGGACGCGACCGCCGTTCATGCCCCTGCTTTGGTGACCGCTTTTCATGAACAATTTCCATCCCGACCGCATCCGGATCGGCAGACCCGGGGGAAGGGTCCTGCGGTGCGGGATAGTGTTGTGATTCAGGGTCAGCCTGTGGGTTCGGCAGTTGGGTCGGACAATTCAGAGGAGGAGGAGGGGGGTGTTGGAGAGCTTGCTGAGGATAGCCTTGATGCTCCGCAGAGCCCTCAGCCAGGCCCCTCCCATCTGGTTACGACGCAGACCCAGCTGTGTGAGCCTGACAGCGTGGATGAAGATGACCCACAGCTGGCCCTGTTCAAGGACGCCCGACGCAGGAGGCAGTCAAGCAGGAGTAAACAGAGGAAGGCAATGGGGCACCTCGGAAAGAGGCAGAGAGAAGCCACGCCTTGAACTGTTTAAAAGGGGAATGTGTGGGAGGGCTGGTTTGCTGAAGGCAACCGTTTGAATAGCTCCTGTTTCATGGTTCGTGTTTTGTTTTGCTCTGTTTGCTTTTGTGTCCATAAATTTGGCAGGCTTAGTTCCAGCCTCTTGCCTTCTTGTAAAGGGGTCCACAACCTGCAATATCCCACCAATCCTAGGAATTTTCTCAGATGCTTTTTTTTTGGTAGGGGCTGTGAGGCTACCCCTTCTATTCTATCGGGTGATTCACCGACTCCCTTCACTAATTAAATGTCTTAAGTATTTCACCACCCTTTCCACATGTTGCAATTTGGTTATGGAAATCTTAGTCCCTGTTGTCCCAGAAAGTTTAGTAATGCAGGGCTTTTCAACCGGTGGTACGCGTACCACTGGTGGTATGCGAGCACTGGGCTGGTGGTACACGGCGTCGCCTTCCTCCCCCCCATTGCGCCCATGCACCAGCCTTGCTGCGTCGACCTGCCAGGAGCTCTCTGTGGACTGGAGCCCGTCGGCGGAGGTTGGGGCTGGCTGTACGCATCGATCAGCTGGCAACTCCATATGGCTGGCTTCAACATCCGCCGATGGTCTCCAGTCCACAGAGAGCTCCCGGCGGGTCGATGGGTTCCCGGCGGCAGCCCCGGCCAGTGAGGAGGCTGGGAAGGAGGTGGCGGCCCGGCGCTGGGGCTGCCAGGGCTCAAGCGCCAGGATCAGTGGTGCTTTGCAGCTGATCGGGCTGCGAGGGCTTGGCAAGGATCAGCGCCGCTTTGCAGCTGATCGGCGCTTTTTCAGGGCTGCCAGGGCTGAAGCGCCAGGATCAGAGCCGCTTTGCAGCTGATCGGGGCTTTTTCGGGACTGCCAGGGCTGAAGCGCCAGGATCAGGCGCTTTCCAGCTGATCAGGGCTTTTTCGGGGCTTCCAGGGCTCAGCAAAGATCAGCGCTGCTTTGCAGCTGATCAGGGCTTTTTCGGGGCTGCCAGGGCTCAAGCGCCAGGATCAGGCCGCTTTCCAGCTGATCGGCGCTTTTCCAGGGCTGACAGGGCTCAGCAAGGATCAGAGCTGCTTTGCAGCTGATCGGGGCTTTTTCAGGGCTGCCAGGGCTCAAGCACTAGGATCAGTGCCGCTTTGCAGCTGATCGGTGGTTTTTCGGGACTGCCAGGGCTCAAGCACCAGGATCAGGCCGCTTTGCAGCTGATCGTTGCTTTTTCGGGGCTGCCAGGGCTCAGCAAGGATCAGCGCTGCTTTGCAGCTGATCAGGGCTTTTTCGGGGCTGCCAGGGCTCAAGCGCCAGGATCAGGCCGCTTTCCAGCTGATCGGCGCTTTTTCGGGGCTGCCAGGGCTCAGCAAGGATCAGCGCTGCTTTGCAGCTGATCAGGGCTTTTTCGGGGCTGCCAGGGCTCAAGCACTAGGATCAGTGCCGCTTTGCAGCTGATCGGTGGTTTTTCGGGACTGCCAGGGCTCAAGCACCAGGATCAGGCCGCTTTGCAGCTGATCGGTGCTTCTTCGGGGCAGTCAGGGCTCAGTGGAAGTGCCAGGATCAGTGCCAGGCTCCAGCTGGAGCTGCTGAGCCCCAAATAAGCACCAATCACCTGGAAAGCAGCACTGATCCCAGCACGTCTGCTGAGCCCCGAAGAAGCACTTATCACCTGGAAAGCAGCATTGATCCCTGCTCTTTCTCCCTCTCTCCCTCTCTCTCCCTCTCTCTCCCTCTCTCTCTCTCTCTCACACACACACACGCAGTTACAGCTGAAGGCGTTTCAGCCTTCAACTATGTCTCCCAGCCCTCCAGCATGATGTCCATTTGTAGAGCCGTCTCTTGTGTTGTTGGAAAAGAGTGTTTGCTATGACCATCGTATTCTCTTGACAAAATTCTATCAGCCTGTGCCCTGCTTCATTCTGTACTCCAAGGCCAAACAAGCCTGTTATTCTGGTTATCTTTTGGCTTCCTACTTTAGCATTCCAATCCCCCATGATGATAAGGACATCATTTTTTGGTGTTAGTTCTGTAAGGTGCTGTAGGGCTTCATAGAACTGGTCAATTTCATCCTCTTCAGCACCGGTGGTTGGGGCATAGACTTGGACTACTGTGATATTGAATGGTTTGCCTTGGATTCGAACTGAGATCATTCTGTCTTTTTGGGGATTGTATCCCAGTATTGCTTTTCCTACTCTTTTATTGACTATGAAGGCTACTCCATTTCTTCTGAGGGATTCTTGCCCACAGTAGTATATCTGATGGTCATCTGAATTAAATTCACCCATTCCTGTGCATTTTAGTTTGCTGATTCCTAAGATGTCGATGTTCACTCTTGTCATCTCTTGTTTGACCACGTCCAGCTTTCCTTGATTCATGGATCTTACATTCCAGGTTCCTATGGAGAAAAAATCTTTACAGCATCGGGCTTCCCTTTCACCACCAGATACATCCACAGCTGAGTGTCCTTTCGGCTTTGGCCCAGTCGCTTCATTCTTTCTGGCGCTACTAGTACTAGCCCTCTGCTGTTCCCCAGTAGCATATTGGACGCCTTCTGACCTGAGGGGCTCATCTTCCAGCGTCATATCTTTTTTCCTTTTGGTATTGTCAATGGGGTTTTCATGGCAAAGATACTGGAGTGGGTTGCCATTTTCTTCTCCAGTGGATCACGTTTTGTCAGAACTCTCTGCTATGACCTGTCCGTCTTGGGTGGCTCTGCACGGCATAGCTCATAGCTTCATTGAATTACGCAAGCCCCTTCGCCACAACAAGGCAGTAATCCATGAAGGGGTTTTTAGTTTTACATCCAGGTATTTATGAAGCAATATGGTGGTTGGGTAGTTAAAAGTAAACAATAGTAATTAACAAAGTCATTTGTAGAAAGTTCAAGTTACATCAACAAGAATTCCCTCTCCAATTCCCTTAGTTATGATAGCATAGTCAAATTAATCAAATTAATACATTTCTAGTTATAACACAATCAATTAGAACAATTTTCAATATATTTTCACATATACATATCCATGTCCTGTTTTTACATTTTACCTAATTGGAATAAGATATTCCGAACTAGCCTATAGTATATAAAAGAAAACTTAATTTTTGGGTAGCCCCCATTTCCCCCATTTCATTATATAGTAATTATCCTGTCTAAAATACTTATATTGTTCATTTCAGTGCATTCTTATGTTATACAGATTTATTCTATTTAACATCTTAATAGTTCACTAATTATTGAGAAAATATCTTTTGTTGTATGCTTCCAAATTCTGTAATATAAGTCAATTCTAATAGCTAACTTTCCTTTCCTTTAAAGGTCTAAAACTTAAGTATAAAATCAATGTGTATCTTTTAAAGATTCCCCTTAGCCCATTAAGAAATTTTTTTAGCTCTATCATTACAAAAAATATATTCTGTTTAACATCTTAGTAGTTCATCCATTTTTAAAATAGTATCTTTTATTATATCATTGCAAATTCTATAACATAATTCAGAGTTATGTTCTGATAGCTAATCTATTTCATTATATAACAATTATCATATCTGAAATACATACATATTCTATTTGTCATCCTTACAATTCATCTGTAGTTAAGAAAGTATGTTTTATTATTTGTAGCTAATTTTCATTCCCTTAAAAATCTAGATCCTAAATATAGACTCAGTTTATATCTTTTAACAATTGAGAGAAAAATTTAAGCTTTAATATTGCAAGTCCTAACACTTACAACAGAAAAAGAAGAAAAAATCATTTAAATCTAATTCTGGCTTTCTTTTTGTGCCAGGCAGGCTTCCATATCATTGCCTTTAGCTTCTCAAATGTGTCTCCCTTTCTTCCTACGCACGTTGTTTGAATCCACGGAGACCATCCAGTTATCAATTTTTCATAGAGTGACCCCTTTGTAGTCATTAAATTTTCGTTCCAGTAAATCCAATCTCCATGTTTGGCATAGTGCAGTTGTCATTAGTTCAATCTGGTCTTCTTTCAAATCCATCTGGCTTAGGTAAGAGGTCATGTCTGGTGTTGTAATTATTGTTTGGTTGGTTGGAGTCTTGGTGTACTGTATTTGAAGGCCTTTGGCATCCTCCGTCTTAGTATTGCTTTCTTCAGCTTCTGTTGCTTGTTGGATTGTAGGTTTTATAGTTGAAATCAAAGTTTTGGCTTCAAGGCTCTCAGTAGACTGTACTTGTTGTACTTTAAAGTCCCCTGTTTTGTTGTTAAATTCCTCATCCTCTGTTTGTTTTTGGATTGTCAGTTCATCAATTGAAGTAAGAGTCTCATTTGGTGAGTTTGTGCTATCAGATTTGTCTTTAAGTCTGGCTTTTATTTCTGCAGTGATTGCCAAAATTGTATCAAGTATGAGTTTATAGTCAAGTGGTGGGATATATTCTTCCATTTCTTTAGTATTTTACAAATAGGCCTTTAGTGGAGGCTATTTTAATGAAAGTCAATAAATGTCCACCTCCAATATTTCTAAAGGTTGTTTTCAGTGCCAGGTGTTCCCAATTTTTATCTTTAAAGATAATGTCAAGGACAAATCTGTTAGAGCCAGGTCTCAGAGTAAAAAAAAAAGGTTTACTTGCTATACCAGGTTTCACCACAAGATGTCCTCAATAGCATGTACAATCCTTTTGCAGAGTAATATAAGTCTTTTATCCAATTAATTCATTTTTAGTAGTAAATAGGGTAGTACGTCCCCATAAAAAATAGGCAATAAAAACTTTTTAGTGGCCCAAAAATTTCAGAGGTACAGATAGGGTTGCTTAGTTATTTAGCTTAGTCATTTGATTTCTTTTGAGGCTTTAAGGTTGTAAATCCCCAAGTAAGCAGTCGCCGATTTTTCAAGAAGGGGGAAAAAGATTTTCAAGAAAGTCCCACAGGAAAGTAATTAGGGAAGTAAGAAGGGTAAGGTCTCACCCAAATCCTCCAGATTGCTTTGTTGTGCTTGATAGTGATTTTGGCTTTCGGCAGGGAACGGCTTAGTGATTGGCCATGTTAATTGTTCTTCGGGTCAGAGGAGTAACTCCGGATCAAACGGAGGGCTGCCGCCCTTCTGCGTTCGCAGAGAGATAGCCTCCTCATGGTGGTCGCCCCTCCCGGGCAACTTTTAACCCTTTGCAGGGTCCTCCGAGGAACAAAGACCGGACGGCGGGGGGAGAGCTTCTCCTGGCACGTCCGCCAGGGCCGCGCTTGCAAACCGGAAGCCAGGCCCCTGCAGTTTTTATGCAATTAATTAATGAAGTGCTAAGAGAGCACCTATATAAGGGGGTCCTGGTTTACCTAGATGACATCCTTATCTTCACTGAGACCAAAGAGGAGCATATTAACCTAGTCAGAGCAGTTCTGAAAAAAGTGCGGGCCGCCCACCTATATGCAAAATTATCGAAATGTGAATTCCACCAGGAAAGAATAGACTACCTGGGATATCACATATCCCCACAGGGCATCGAAATGGACCCTTAGAAAGTCAGGACAGTATTAAAATGGGCACCCCCCCCCACAAGGAAGGAATTGCAAAGTTTCCTGGGGTTTGCAAACTTCTACTGCCAATTCATCCCTTTGTTTGCCCAAATAGCCCTGCCCCTCACAAACTTGTTGAAAACAAAGGGGGGGGGGCAGTGAAACCCAGCCAGCCTCTGAAGTGGACAATGGAATGTCAAGCAGCATTTGAGAGGCTAAAGAGACTTTTTTCTGCCAAACCTGTACTGAGACACCCAGATCCCGTTAAACCTTTTGTAATACAGGCAGACGCGAGCGATGTGGCGGTGGGAGCTGTATTATTACAGGAAAATGACGGGGCATTGCAACCATGTGCATATACATCCAGGAGACAGAACAATGTTTGGCTGTGTGGGAAAAGGAGGCGTACGATGTGAAGTGGTCATTACTTACATGGCGCCATTTCCTTGAAGGAAATAAAATCCCCTTCCAGGTCTGGACAGACCACAAAAATTTGGAAGCACTAAAAATACCCAGGAAACTCACTCCTAAGCAAGCCCGCTGGTCCCAACATTTTCACCAATTCCGTTTCACTCTCAAACACTTACCAGGGGGGGGGAGAATTTCTTGGTGGATGCATTATCTCGCATGCCTGCCACCTGCCACCCAGAGGATCAATTTCATGCAGTTGTGCCATGATACAAAATGGCCAGGGTGGGCGTGGCCTACTGGGTGAGCGTGGCCAGGGTGGGTGTGGCTAGAGTGTATATGGCCTACTGGGTGGGCGTGGCCTGCTCTACATCGTTCGCATCAAGGGTGCCTTTGGGGGCCTGGGCAGGAGTGGGACAGATCTGAGGGTCTCTGGCAGAAGGAGGGCCTCTGGGCCAGGGCCAAGGCAGTGGGGGCCGTTCCCTCACTGTTTCCAGGATGGCTTCGCGGGCCACATGAAACCACTTCGCGGGCCGGATCCGGCCCCCGGGCCTTGTGTTTGACATGTCTGCTCTAAACCACTTATGCCCGAACAACAACTGGCAGCACCAGTAACCACCAGGACCCAAGCTAAAATAAAGCCGTGGGTGGATAGCCAAACTGGAATAGAATTCCGAAAGTCTTTGGAAACTGATGAATGGTTCCAGAAAAATAGACGTGTGCACAAAGATGGACTACCCTGGGTGGGTGAGAAGTTATACATACCTGCCACCCAGAGGATCAATTTCATGCAGTTGTGCCATGATACAAAATCAGCAGGACATTTTAGGTTTGTAAAAACCCTACACCACAATGCATCATATCTGATAGGAGGGTGCAATTTACATCGGCATTTTGGAAAGAATTTTTATCCCTTTTAGGAATCACCCAGGGACTGTCATCTAGTCACCATCTTCAGATGGGAGGTTTGGCTGAACGTTCGAACTCAGTACTTGAGCAATATTTAAGATGCTTTATTAATTTCCAACAAACAAATTGGATGGACCTACTACCTTTCGCAGAAGTGGCATATAATAATGCAGTCCACTCCAGCACAGGTTACACTCCTTTTCAAATAGCTACCGGTCAAAGTTTCAACCCCATGCCAGAACTAACCCCAAATGAACCGGTAATCCCATCACTGAAGGAATGGATTGCACAATTACAAAACATCTGGCCAATCGTTAGGAAAGCTTTAGACGAAGCTAGACAAGCAGAGAAAGCACAAGCAGACAAAAAAAGAGTCGATCCCAAACCATTCAGGGTGGGAGAGATGGTATATTTATCCACAAAATACCTTAAATCCCTACAACCCTGTAAAAAACTCAGACCAAAATATATTGGACCTTTTCCAATTAAAAGAAACATAAACCCAGTAACAGTAGAACTAGAATTACCCAAAAATCTTAGGCAGATACACCCTATTTTTCACTGCAGTTTACTAAAAAGAGAAAAGCAGTCACCCCTATGAACAAAAACACCCCCCCTTCCTATCATGGTTGAAGGAGAACAACACTTCGAGGTAAAAGAAATCCTGGATTCTAGGAAACACCATGGAGCAACTTAATACTTAGTAGCTTGGAAATACCTCCCCTCCTCAGAAAATGAGTGAGTCAACAAACATCACATTAGAGCACCCAAGTTGCTTAAGAAGTTTCATGCAGAATATCCTAACAAACCGGGCTAACATTTATATTTTGTTTCCTCTACAGGTGAACACCTCTTTTTTTTAAAGGTGGGCAGGATGTCAGAATCTATTTTTATTTCATTTCTAACTCCCTCTCTTTGCAAACCCCCTTACTGGATTCTGCCATTCCCAAGGAGGAAAGAGAAGACAGGGATGTTAATTGCCCCATCTCTTTCCCTTAGATGCAATGTTTGTTTATTCAGCCTGCCTGGTGGCCATCACAAAAGACCGAGAAGAAACCCTCTCCCTCTGAACTACGAAGAACAAAGAAAGGGGGTGGGGAGAATCCTGACTCTTGCGATGAAAGGAAATCCTCTCCCTATCTGATTACGAGCAAACAAGAAAGGTGGTGTAGGGGGGGGATTCTGGTTTGTATCTCTGGATGGAATCTGAAGGGGAGGAAGTAATAATGTTGCAAATGTACTGGTGGTTCTTTTTTTTCCCCACGAGGGGTTTGACACCTGAAACTTAACTGATCCAGGACTGACCAAATGGACTGAGGGGTGGTTTTTTTTACTCAGGGACTCCTGTCTATTATATCCACTGTCATCTATGTTTTAGTAAAAGTTCCTGCTTGGACGATCTTGTCTCCAAGAGTTTTTTTTTCCTAAGATGTGGATTGGAGTGGGTCCTAACATTGTGGGTGCTTCATCACTGGAGGTTTTTAAGAAGAGACTGGACAGTCACTTGTCTGAAAATGGTATAGGTTCTTCTGCTTGAGCAGGGGGCTGGACTAGAAGACCTCCAAGGTTCCTTCCAGCTCTATTCTGATTGATTGATTGATTGTCTGTGGGAGTTAGGTGTTTAGCAGAGTGATGGCATGGGGGAAGAAACTATCTTTGTGTCTAGTTGTTTTGGCATGCAAAGATTTATAGTGGGATCTTGAGGGGTGAAGTTGAAACAGTTTATGTCAAGAATGTGAGGGGTCTGTAGATATTTTCTCAGCCCTCTTTCTTGTTCTTGCAGTATACAGTTCCTCAATGGAAGGCAGGCAGGTTGCAATGGTTTTTTGTGCAGTCCTAACTATCAGTCGAAGTCTGTAGCTGTCCTGTTTGGCTGTTGTGCCAAACCAGACAGTTATAGAGGTACAGGTAAGTGGCAGAAGTTACTTACTAAGGCCAACAGGTAAGAGTCCTCATCATGATCCCCTTTCCTGGAAGGCAAAGAATTATGTTGAATAATTGGTAAAAGGTAAAATGATGCTAAACTTCATCATGATGCTATGGTTAAAGAAGGTAACTTTATATTTTGATAAAAGTTTGGTGAGAATGAAACCTGGACAGGTCATAGGTAATAAACTTGCTCTTTTCTCATGTGTAAAATTTTAATATGTTTTGCACATTTTGTAAGCAATAAGCAACTTTATGTCAGGATTACTGTTACTGAAGGAATAGAAATACATCTGTACAAGATCATTTTTTAAATATTACCACTACACTATACATATTTTCCTGTTTGCAGGATGTATAGTTCCTTTAAATTTGTACTTGAAAACTTTTAAGATGAAGTATGTTAAAAATCTAAATACCTGCCCGCCTTCTGTGTCTTGTGTTCTCAATCAGATTTGATAAATGTGTACAACATTTTGGAAATATTTAATTAATGGGTGCAGTATTAATGATTTTGCAGAAGAGAAAACAGTGAAACGGGATAGCCATTTTTATTTATATAGCTACTATACAGAAATAATCTTAGATAAGATGCTGGACAAACCCACTTACCTGTTAAGCCTTTGATGTCCCCCCCCCTCAGTAGTAGGCTTTGGTAGCAGTTTTGTAACTTAATCAAGTAAAACGGGCAGAGTCTGACGATGGGCAGAGTCTGACAATGGGGAATCGAGCGGTCTTGGGAATATTACTTGGGAAGAATTCGATCCTGTGACTCTGGAAGAAATGGACAGGATCATGGGGAAGCCGAGTTCCACCACTTGTTTACTGGACCCGTACCCCTCCTGGCTGGTTTATGCAGCTCGGGAGGGGACACGAGGCAGTAATAACTGCTTCTTTGAGAGAGGGCAGCTTCCCCGCCGCCTTGAAGGAGGCGGTGGTGAGGCCCCTCCTCAAGAAGCCTGCCCTGGACCCGGCCATTTTGAATAACTATCGTCTGGTCTCCAACCTTCGCTTTTTAGCGAAGGTTGTTGAGAGTGTGGTGGCTCATCAGCTTCCTCTGTTCCTGGAGGAAGCGGATTATCTGGACCCCTACCAATCGGGCTTTAGGCCCGGGTACAGCATGGAGACGGCATTGGTCGCACTGGTGAATGATCTCTGGCGGGCTCGGGACAGGGGTTGCTCCTCTGTCCTAGTCCTATTAGACCTCTCAGCGGCTTTTGATACCATCGACCATGGTATCTTACTGCGGCGCCTCGGGGTTGGGAGTGGGTGGCACTGTCTTACAGTGGTTCTCCTCCTACCTTCTGGGTCGTTCGCAGTCGGTGTTGGCAGGGGGGCAGAGGTCGGCCTCGAGGCCTCTCGTTTGTGGAGTCCCTCAGGGGTCGGTCCTTTCGCCTCTCCTGTTCAACATCTATATGAAGCCGCTGGGTGAGATCATTCGTGGTTTTGGGGTGGGGTATCATCAGTACGCTGATGATACCCAGCTTTTTATTTCCACCCCAGATCAACCCGGTGATGCCCTCTCCGTGATGTCCCGTTGCCTGGAGGCGGTGAGGGTCTGGATGGGGAGGAACAGGCTTCGTCTAAATCCCGACAAGACCGAGTGGCTGTGCGTACCGGCATCTCGGGTTAATTTAATTTAATTTAATTTAATAATTTAATTTGTATACCGCCCTTCTCCCGAAAGACTCAGGGCGGTGAACAGGGCAATACATAGTAAAAAACAGAATACAAAAATTAAAAAGCAATTAAACCATTATGCCCATAATAATTAATACATATTAAAATTAGAACTATTTATAAAAACCCAACCCCATCCCGTCAGACCAGGCCAGCTTGTTCGAAAAAGAAGGTTTTGAGATCGCGCCGGAAGGAGCGAAGGTCGGGGGCCATCCGGAGCTCAACCGGTAAGCGGTTCCAAAGGTCTGGCGCGCCCACAGAGAACGCTCTCCCCCTGGGGGCCACCAATCGGCATTCTTTGATCGGCGGCACCCTGAGGAGGCCCTCTCTGTGGGAGCGCACTGGACGGAGGGAAGTTGACGCCGGCTGCAGGTGTTGCCGTAGGTAATCCGGACCCATGCCATGAAGGACTTTGTAAGTCATCACTAACACCTTGAACCTCACCCGGAGAGCAACCGGTAGCCAATGCAGCTCGTGGAGCAAAGGTGTAACATGGGAGTATCGGGAAACCCCCAAGACAACTCGCGCGGCTGCATTCTGCACCAGTTGAAGTCTCCGGGTGGACCTCAAGGGCAGCCCCATGTAGAGAGCATTACAGTAGTCTAGACGAGAAGTCACGAGCGCATGAGTGACTGTACGCAAGGCATCCCGGTCTAGATAGGGCCACAACTGGCGCACCAGGCAAACCTGGGCAAAGGCCCCCCTAGTCACAGCTCCAATATGCTCTTCCAAAGAGAGCTGTGAATCTAGAAGGACCCCCAAGTTGCGAGCCCTATCTACGGGGGGTAATAGCTCACCCCCCATGGCCAAACATGGAATAATCGGAATTTCCCGGGATGCCGGCACGAACAGCCACTCAGTCTTGCCAGGGATGAGTCGAAGCCTGTTCCTCCCCATCCAGACCCGGACTGCCTCCAGGCAGCGGGACATCACGTCGAGGGCATCACTGAGGTGGTTTGGGGTCAAAATAAAAAGCTGGGTATCATCAGCATATTGATGATACCCAACTCCAAAACCACGAATGATCTCACCCAGCGGCTTCATATAGATGTTGAACAGGAGAGGCGAGAGAACCGATCCCTGAGGAACTCCACAAATGAGAGGTCTCAAGGTCGATCTCTGCCCCCCTGCCAACACCGACTGCGAACGTCCCAGAAGGTAAGAGGAGAACCACTGGAGAACTGTGCCTCCCACTCCTAACCCCCTGAGACGTTGCAGCAGGATACCATGGTCGATGGTATCAAAAGCCGCTGAGAGGTCTAAAAGGACTAGGACAGAGGAGCAGCCTCTGTCCCGAGCCCGCCAGAGATCATTCACCAGCGCGACCAATGCCGTCTCCGTGCTGTACCCGGGCCTGAAACCCGATTGGTACGGGTCTAGATAATCAGCTTCATCCAAGAACAAAGGGAGCTGCTGCGCCACCACGCTCTCAACAACCTTCGCCAGAAAGCGAAGGTTGGAGACCGGACGATAGTTGTTTAAAATTGCTGGGTCCAGGGCAGGCTTCTTGAGGAGGGGTCTCACCATCGCCTCCTTCAAGGCGGCGGGAAAGCTACCCTGACTCAAAGAGGCAGTAATCACTGCCTGGAGCCAGCCTCGTGTCCCATCCCGGGCCGCGTAAGTCAGCCAGGAGGGGCACGGGTCCAACAAACACGTGGTGGAGCTCAGCTTCCCCATGATCTTGTCCACTTCTTCAGGAGTCACAGGATCGAACTCTTCCCAGATTAAATTGACAAGGCCGCCCGTATCCTCATCGTCAGACTCTGCCCATTCGGAGTCCAAACCGGTCCGGAGCCGAGCGATTTTGTCCGACAGAAATTGACTAAACTCCTCGGCTCGACCCTGCAAGGGTTCCTCCCTCACCACCTGATTAAGGAGAGAGCGAGTTACCCTAAACAGGGCGGCCGGGCGATTATCTGCGGACGCGATGAGGGTGGCAAAGTGGTTAGACCTTGCCACCCTCAACGTCGCGAGATAAGTTCTCGTAAACGACCTTAGTCGTAACCGGTCGGATTCGGATCGGCTGGACCTCCAACAGCTCTCTAGGCCCCGTCTCCGACGCTTCATCTCGCGGAGCTCCATGGAGAACCATGGGGCCTGTTGGGATCTGCGTCGGGTCAAGGGCCGCATGGGTACAGCTTGGTCGAGTGCCTCTGTGGCTGCCCTTTCCCAGGCTTCCACTAGGGCATCGACCGAGCTGTGAGCAAAGGAGGCAGGTGGGGGCCCAAGCGTCGTTTGGAACCGCTCAGGGTCCATAAGGCGCCTAGGGCGGAACCATCTTATTGGCTCAGCAACCCCATGACAGGGAGTGGCAAAATGGAAGACCAACCGCAGGAGATGATGATCGGTCCATGACAGGGGTGTATTAATTGGGGAACCCCCCCAAGATCATCTAACCACCGTCCGGATAGAAAAACCAGATCGAGCGTGTGACCCCCCCCCCGTGAGTTGGTCCCAGAATAACCTGCATCAGGTCCATGGCCGTCATGGAAGCCATGAACTCCCGAGCTAACTCAGATGATCCCCCCAGGGATGGTAGGTTGAAGTCACCCAAAACTATAAGTTTGGGGAACTCAACCACCAACCCTGAGAGGATATTGAGAAGCTCAGGCAGGGCTGCTGCCACGTGTCTAGGCGAAACGTACACCAGCAGCAAGCCCAACTGAGCTCTAGGGCCACATCTCAGGAGGAGGGACTCACACCCGACTATCTGGACTGTGGTGGCCTCCCGCGGACATAAGGTCTCCCTCACAACAACTGCCACTCCACCGCCCCTACCCTGAGCCCGAGGCTGGTGTAGCACCCGGAAACCTGATGGGCTAAGATCCACCAGGGGGACCCCGCCCTCTGGGCCCAACCAGGTCTCCGTAATGCAAGCCAGGTCCGCATGCTCCTCCTCAATCAGATCACGAATGAGAGGTGCTTTGTTCATTATGGACCTGGCATTAAAATACACGAGCCTGAGCTCAGGTGGCTGCTCATCCTCGCTCCCGGTACCACGTGCTGAAATCAGAGGGTCGGAGCGCATCACCGCTTGAAGACAGTGGGGACGCACTCCCGGATATTGATATGGCCCTCTGTTCATACACCTGCGGCCATTCCCAACCGCTGTGGGAATAGACATTCCCACACCCCTCCCCGGGGCCCCGTAGGCCCCCAGCCCAACCCCCACCACAGCGAGATCTGTCCCTGACCTGGTCTGAGATACGGTTGGTGGAACCCCCCTAGTTTCCAACCGAACCGGTAAACCCACCCCCCTCCCTAACCCCTCAAAACATTTGGCTAAAAAACACACCAGGGGCCTCTTGTTAAATTTGGAAGAGAGGCTCCTGTCCCTGCCCAGCCATCTCTCGGGGTCCCAACAATTGGGCCCGTCATCAAGAGGAGAAATCAAAAGACAGGCGGGTCGCTCCCAGGAAGGGGGGCACCCCTGAGAGCAAACAAATCCTTGCTGGAGTAGCGTAGCCGAGCCATAATTGTCTATGAGAGTCCAGCAGGGCAGACCCATAATTAATAGGGAATCTTGAAACAGAGGAAAATGAATGTCCAGACCGCCACACCAACTCTACTGCCACTAGAGTTGGATAACCGCTGAGCAGGCCAGCCCCCATCCTCTCACGATGGTTTGCTGGCCAAGACCAGGAAGCGGAATAGAAAATACATCCAGGATAAGTCCTACCCCCCATAGAGCTCACACCTCAAGGGGGGTAGTAGATGGTAGTTCCGGGCCACTCTCACAGTGGCTCAACACCTGGGTCCTTCTGAGTCTTTAAAAGGGAGGGAGAACCAAAGAGACAGTCACTGGGGTAGATATAAAAGCCTGCTAGATGGTAGAATAAGCAGGTGTCCCAAATGTAAAGATTTTAGTCCATACCTAAAGAAATTGGGCAAAGGTGGGTACAGCACTGGTTGATGGAGTGCAGGAGCTATAAAGCCCCCTCTGCCAGTCATGATAGATAATATTGCTGTTCCTCACCATGCCGCCGTTCCGCAAGTCGCACTAACCGTACCAAGCCGCAGCTTTACCGGCTCCGAAAATCAGCTAGCAACAGTCCTAACATGACAAAACCAGCTGGTCGGAGCCGTTACAAGCCGCAGCTCTTCCGGGATCTTCCGGGCCCAACCAGGGCCCTCCGAAGGTCGTCGGAGCTCAGGGAGACAGCTGCAGGTCCCGTTGTCACTCTGCTTAACCAAATCGTTCCACACGCCATTCTTTTGCATGTCGCTCCGAGTCGCAGCTCCAACGGCTCCAAAAAACCGCCGGTCGGAGCCATTACAGGCCCAAAACCAGCGGGTTGGAGCCGCTAAAGCCATGGCTCTTCCGGGGTCTTCCGGGCCCAGCCAAGGCCCCTCCGAGGGTCACCAGAACTTGCAGGGACGAACCTCAGGAACCTCGGGAACCTCCGCTGTTCCTCAGTTCAACGTTTCAAAACGCTCCCTTCGCACGCTGTTTCGGTGAAACTCCTCCTCGTTGTTCCAAGCAGCGGCTCCATCGGCTCCGAAAATCAGCTGGTCAGGCTATTATCTGCCGAAAACCAGCTGATGGGAGCCAACCCAAGCCGCGGCTCTTCCGGGTCCTCCGGGCCGAACGACGATCTCACGGAGGCAATTTTAGGTGTGGAGAGTCATTCTCCAGTTCACTTCAGTTCTCTCCTGTCCTCTCCAGTTCTCTCTTTCCATCTCCCCACTAAAGAAGGCAAAAGTCTCTCTCTGTAACTTCCAGGGTCGCCAAAAAAGCGAGCTCGAGCAAGGACGCAGCAACAAAGATCGGAGTTGTTGGGTTGTCCATTCTATTCCATCTTTATAGGGGGTGAGGTGTTACCCCCCCATAGATAGGGCTCGCAACTTGGGTGTCCTCCTTGATTCACAGCTCAATTTTGAAGATCATATAGGAGCTGTGACCAGGGGGGCTTTTGCCCAGGTTCGCCTGGTGTGCCAGTTGCGGCCCTATTTGGACCGGGATGCCCTACGCACAGTCACTCATGTGCTCGTGACCTCTCGGATAGACTACTGCAACGCTCTCTACATGGGGCTGCCCTTGAATACCACTCAGAGGCTCCAGCTGGTGCAGAATGCGGCCGCGCGAGTTGTGATGGGGGTCTCCCGATACTCCCATGTAACACCTCTGCTCTGCGAGCTGCATTGGCTTCCAGTTGTCTTCCGGGTGAGATTCAAGGTGCTGGTGATGACCTATAAAGCCCTAAATGGCATGGGTCCGGGTTATTTACAGGAGCACCTTTTGCCGGTGTTAACTTCCCATCGCCCTGTGCGCTCCCACAGAGAGGGCCTCCTCAGGGTGCCGTCGGTCAGGGAATGTCGACTGGCGGCCCCCAGGGGGAGGGCATTCTCTGTGGGCGCACCTGCCCTCTGGAATCAGCTTCCGGTTGAGCTCTGGATGGCTCCCGACCTTCGCTCGTTTCGCCGCGACCTGAAGACTTGGCTATTTGAACTTGCCGGCCTGGACTGAGGGACTGGGATTTTAGATCTTAAATTGTTTAAGATGTGTTTATTGTTTAGGGCTATTTGATTTAATCTCATTTTAATTTTTATACATTATGTGTTTATAGTGTTTTAATTGCCCTGTACACCGCCCCAAGTCCCTTCGGAGAGGGGCGGTATATAAATCCAAATAAAAATAAAAAATAAAATAAAATGTTTCTGCATTGTAGAAACAATGTCCAATAAATCAAAGTATGGATTTGAATTAAAGAGAATCTGATTACAAGAGATTATGATCATTAAAATGTTGGAATAGGATACAGGTTCAAGTCCATTTTTAGCAGCAGAGGCTCATGGGGACCAGGTCCTGCCTGGTTGACTGAGCATGTTGTATGAACCCAGCCTGTGTGGATAATTTATGGCACAGTGTATCATACAAACTGAGAAAGTTAGGCAACATATATAAACCATGGCTTAGATAACTGCGGGTTAGTGTTTCATACAAAGAATACCTGTTGTGCAGAAAACTTGGAGAGTATGCTGTGTATAATGCCTTTTGCTCCTGAGGAATAAATAGGATTTATTTAAACATTTATTTATTTATTTATTTTATTACATTTATATACCGCCCTTTCCCGAAGGACTCAGGGCGGTTTACATGGTGATTAAAAAACAAAGATACAAAAGTTAAAAACAGATTTAAAAAATTATATTCGTCCCTGCATAAATAAAACCCCAGTTAAAATTAAGATTAAAGCTAAAATTAGAATTCTCAGCCTGGGCCAGAGAGCTCGAAGAGCCAGGTCTTCAGGTCCCGGCGAAACGAACGGAGGTCGGGGGCATGGTGAATGGTCAACCAAATGGTAAATGCAGTTTAGTCTAAGCAGTGTAAGGTGATGCATATTGGGGCAAAAGGTATTCTTAACTTTGCATTTACCCAGATATGGCCTGAGCTGTCACAGTTAACGAGGGAAAAGATCTTGGGGGTCAGTACGGTAGTAGATATGTTAGTAAAGACATCAATGTGCAGCAGTAGTGAAAAAGGAAAATGCTATAGTAGAATTCATTAGGAAAGGGATTGAAAATAAAGCTGCTAATGTAATGTCATTATATGAATCTACTGTATATCTGTGTCTGGCATGGTATATACCAGTTCTATTTGCCACATTTTGGGGGAAAAATGAAACTCAAAACCAGAATAGAGCTGAAAGGGACCTTGGAGGTCTTCTAGTCCAACCCCCTGCTCAAGCAGGAGACCCTATGGGCCGGACGCGTCATCAGGAAACCATGCCCACCCCATTGCCGGCAATGGCGAAAAAGCTTCGATATGTTGGACAATGTCACGTGACGTCGCGAGTTTGACATTTCTGCCCTATACCATTTCAGACAGGTGGCTGTCCAGTCTTTTCTTAAAAACCGGTGATGAAGCACTCACAACTTCTGAACGCAAGCTGTTCCACTACTTGTTTTTTTTAATTTTTTATTGTTATTTTTTAATCTACATACATATGTTAGTTTTTCAAACAACATGCGAACTGGGTTCATAACACGCTAATACATAGTCAGATCCTACTCTTTGTTTCTCTCTTCTAACCATTTATAAAATAAATTCCAACTTTGATAATATTCTGATTTTTCTTTGTCTTTTAGTCTCATAGTCAATCTATCCATCTCTGCACATTCCAGTATCTTCTTTATTACCTCTTCTTCTGACGGTATTTGTTCATTTTTCCAGCATTGCGCATAGCTTATTCTTGCTGCAGTTACAATATGTAAAACCAAGTATATACTGTATTTTGTTTGTTAGTCTTTTCTGGTACTATATCTAATAAAAAATAATCAGGATTAAATGCTACATGTTCTAATATTTTTTCTAGCCAAGCATGTATTTTTTTCCAATAAGCCTTTACCTTATCACATGTCCACCAAATATGATAGTATGTACCTAAGTTATGTTTACATTTCCAACATTTGCCTGATACATTTTTAAACATTTTTGCTAATCTAGCTGGAGGTAAATGCCATCTATAAAACATTTTATACAAATTTTCTTTATATGCAGTTGACATTGTCAATTTATAATTTCTCTCCCACAATTTTTGCCATTCTAATTCTATATTATAACCAAAGTTTTCCGCCCACCTTGTCATTGTCCCTTTAATTTGTTCACTTTCCATCTCTACGGTTAACAAAAAGTTATACAATTTTTTAATTAATTTTTCATCAGAAGTTAATAATATCTTATCAAACACGTTTTTTCTTTATAAAATCCATACGTTTTCATATCTTTTTCATATCTATTTTGTATTTGTAAGCGTACCCACCATGACATGTTGATGCCCTGATGTTCCAGCTCTTGTTTAGATTTTAATGTCCCATCAATATTTAAAATATCTCTATATGTCCACGTTTTTTCTAAGTCTAACAGGTTTATGTGTGAAAAAGCTTCAATTGTTGATAACCACCCTGGAATTTTTACATATATTTTCATTTTGATTTTTTCCCATACAGTTATCAAAGCATTTCTAATACAGTGATTTTGAAAATATCCATGAATTTTGTTTTTCCCATACCACAAAAACGCATGCGATCCCAGCTGTAAATCATGTCCTTCCAAATATAACAACCTTTTATTCCTAAGCATTATCCATTCTTTCACCCATGTTAATACCGATGCTTGATAGTACAAAGCCCACTCAGGTAACCCAAAGCCTCCATTTTCGTTAGTATCTTGCAAAGTTTTTATCTTTATTCTAGCTTTTTTTCCTTGCCATATAAACTTCAAAACTAAAGAATTCAACTCTTGAAAAAAAAATTCCCCAGGTTTTATCGGAATTGGCTGAAACAAAAATAAAATCTTAGGCAATATATTCATTTTGACTGTAGCTATCCTTCCTAAAAGTGACAATTTTAAATTCTTCCATTTTTCCAAGTCTTAACTTTATTTGTTTCAATAACCTTATATAGTTATCTTCTTTTAATGTTGAGCACTTAGCTGATAGATATATACCCAAATATTTTACCTTTTTCACTATCTGTACCTCTGTCACTTCTGACACTCGACTTTTTTGCTTATCTGTAAAATTTTTAACTTATTTTAGTTTTTTCTTTATTAATTTTAAATCCCGCTACTTCACCATATTATTCTAATTTCCCCCACAATTTTGGAATCATCTCCAAGGGATCTTCCAAAATAAATACCAAATTATCAGCAAATGCTTGTAATTTATATGTTTCACCCTTTATCTCCAAACCTCTAATTTCTGTATCTTGTCTTATATTTCGATTTAAAACTTCCAAAGTGAAAATGAATAACAGAGGGGATAGAGGGCATCCTTGCCTTGTGCCTTTCCTTATTTCAATGCTCTCAGTAGTATCTCCATTCACAATCACTTTGGCTGTTTGTTTATTATATATTGTTTTAACCATATTTATAAAATTCTGTCCAAAGTCCATTATTTGTAATTGATAAATCAAAAACTGCCATGAAAGATTATCAAATGCCTTTTGAGCATCTAAAAATATTAATGCCATTTGTTTCCCTGGATGTAGTTCATAGTATTCCAATACATCTATTATCATTCTTAAGTTGTTTTTGATTTGTCCCTTTGGTAAAAAAGCCATTTTGATCCGAGTGTATAAATTCAACCAAATATTTTTTCAGTCTTTCCGCCATTATTGAAGTAAAAATTTTATAATCCACATTAAGCAATGAGATAGGTCTATAATTCTTGATCTGGGTCAAATCTGAGTCATCTTTTGGTATTAAGGTAATATTTGCTTCAATCCACATCATCGGCATTTTAGCTTCTAGTAGAAGTCCATTACAAACATCTTTCAACGGGTCACTTAATATCTCTTGTAAACTTTTGTATAACTCTGCCAGAAGTCCATCTGGACCAGGAGTTTTTCCATTTTTTTGTCTCTTTATAGCCTCTGTTATTTCCATCATTGTAACTCCTTCATCTAACATATTTTTAAATGTTTCTGAAATCTTCAGAAGATTACTATCTTTTAAGTATTTTACAGTTTTCTCTCTTGAAGTTTCCTTTTTATCATACAATTCCTTATAAAATTCTTTAACCATCTTTTTTATTTCTTCATTTTTATATTGTAAATAACCTTTCCCATCCAGTAAATTATGTATCATTTTTCTTTCTTTCTGCTTTTTAAGTTTATAGGCTAACCACCTTCCCGGCTTGTTGGCATTTTCAAAAAAGTTCTGCTTCGCTCTTTTTATCTGTTCTGCCATTTTTTCTGAATCTAACAAATTTAATTCATGTTTTATCATATCCATATCTCTTGTTAAAGTCTTTTTTGTGGATTCCTTTGCAATTCTGATTCTAACTTTTCAAATTCTTTTTTTAATAATATATATTGCTGTTTTCTCTGTTTATTTTTCCTTGCCATATACGATGTAGCTATACCTCTGAAGTATGCTTTAGCTGTGTCCCATAGATTTTGTATCATAGTATCTTCTTTCTTATTTTCTTTAAAAAAGAGTTCCATTTCTTTTTTTGTTAACTCTATAAATTCTTTTTCCTTTAATATGGAACAATTTAAAGTCCATCTTAGCCTTTTTTGTGTTCCTTTCCAAGTCATTTTCAAAGGATTATGATCTGCCCATGTGCCTATTTCTATTTCAATGTACTGCACATTCATTCTCAAGTCAACAGTCATCCAAATCATATCAATTCTTGACCAAGATTTCTGACTATTTGAGTAAAAAGTATATTGTAATTTTTGTGGATTCACTTCCCTCCAAATATCTTGGATTCCAATTTCCTCCGCCATATCAAAAAAATGTCTTAGGTAATCTTCCTCTACCATTTTTCCTTGTTTTGTTACTTTTATAATCAATTTTTCCATCTGTTATTGCATTGAAATCTCCTAATAAATAAATATTTTGATACTCCATTTCTATTATTTTTCTATGTAAGTTTTGATAAAAATTTTCTTGACTGTTATTCGGTGCATAAATTGCCACTAATAATATTTGCTTTTGATGCAGATAGATTTCTACCATTAAGATCCATCCTTCTTCATCTGAATATACCACTGCTTAATTGTTCTCACTATTAGGAAGTTTCTCCTTAATTCCAGGTTTCTTCTCACCTTGATTAGTTTCCATCCATTGTTTCTTGCCTTGCCTTCTGGTACTTTGGAAAATAAGTATATCCCTTCTTTTTTCTGGCAGCCTTCACGAAGCCTAATACTTAATGTGATTTTGATTCTATGCCTCTGTTTATACAACCAAGGATTGTATTTGTTTTTTTGGCAGCTGCTGGCTCATGTTTAAGTGATCGTCCACTAGTATGCCAAGGTTCCTCTCACAGTTACTGTTTTTGAGCCAGGTTTTGCCTAATCTGTACTTGTACCTTTGGTTTTTCCTGCCTAGGTGTAAAACCTTGCTTTTCTTCACAATAAATTTCATTTTGTTGGATAGGCCCCATTGTTCAAGTCTATCAAGATCTTTTTGGATCCTGAGCTTGTCTTCTGGGGTTTTGGCTATTCTTGGCAGTTTAGTGTCATCTGCAAATTTGATGAGTTCCCCTTCTATTCCCTCATCTAAGCCATTTATGAAGTTATTGAAGAGTAATGGGCCTAAGACGGAACCTTGTGGTACCCCATTGCTTACTTCCCTCCATGTAGATGTAGCACCATTAAGGACTGCTCGTTGAGTATGGTTTGTCAGCCAGTTACAAATCCATCTGCTGGTGATGCTGTCTAACACATTTTTCTAGCTTACCAAGAAGTAGGTTATGGTCTACTTAGTTGAATGCCTTACTGAAGTCTAATTATACTATGTCCACAGCATTTCCCTGGTCTACTAATTTAGTCACTCTGTCAAAGAATGAAATAAGATTGGTTTGGCATGATCTGTTTATAACAAACTGTGCTGGCTTCTAGTTATCACTTTATTTGTTTCTAGATGTTCGCAGACCTGTGTTTTTTTTTAAATTATCTTTTCCAGTATCTTCCCTGTTTTTTTCTTTTTTTGAAGATAGGAACCACATCAGGTCTTTTCCAATCCTCAGGTAGTTCCCCGGTGTTCCAGGATTTTTTAAAGATATGATATAATGGTTCTGAGATAACATCTGCCAGCTTCTTCAGAACTTTGGATGTAATCCATTAGGTCCCAGTGATTTATATTCATCAAGATCTGACATGTGTTCTCTTACCATTTCTTTCTTTAACTTTTATTTCTAGTCTGTCTTTTACAGTTATGTTTTGATAGGTAGGGGTTTTTTTTGCATGAAGACTGATACAAAGAATGAGTTAAGCAGCTCTGCTTTCTCTCTACTGCCTGTTACTTCCTTGCCATCTTCTCTCTTTAGTGGACCTACTGTTTCCTTGACTTTTTCTTATTATTTATATGTTGAAAGAAACTTTTTTTTATTATCTTTGACTTTTGTTGCAATCTTTGTTTATTCTGAGCCTGTGCTTTCCTGATTTCATCTTTAGATATTCAGGCTGTCTGCTGACATTCTGCCTTAGTTATGTGTCCCTCTTTCCATTTTTTTGTACTTATCCTTGTTGACTTTCAGTTTATCAAAGAGATCTTTGTGCAACCATGCTGGTTACTTCTTGAATTTCTTGTTTTCCTTTTTCAGTGGTATTATGCTGGACTGGGCTTTTATGATCATATTTTCAGAGTTTCCCACACTTCTTGAGTTGTTTTCCCCTTTAGGATTTTCACCCATGGAATTTTTCTTAGGCTCTCTCTGAGTTTGTTAAAATCAGCTTTTTTAAAGTTTAAGACACTGGTTGGATTATATTCTATTGCTTGTGTTTGCATTATATTAAATTCCAATATGACATGGACAATCTGGCCTGAGGTTCCGGGAACTTCAACTCCCTCTAGCCTCTTCTTAAAAATCTCCAGTGATGGACCGCCCACGATTTCTGGAGGCAAGCTGTTCCACTGGTTAATTGTCCTAACTGTCAGGAAGTTTCTCCTTAATTCCAGGTTGCTTCTCCCTTTGATCAGTTTCAAACCATTGTTTCTTGTCCTGCCCTCTGGTGCTTTGGTGAATAATGTGACCAACTCTTCTTTGTGGCAGCCCCTCAAATCTTGTCTCCCCTATTTCTTCTTTTTGTCATGGTTCCAATAAATGAGACAGTTCAAATAAAATGCAAACATTGTTTATCTAAAAAGTCTTAATAATGAAACGAAACATCGGCACTCATGGAGGGATGCCAGAATCTGAAATCTCCTCCCCCCAAACCCATCATAACACACACACACAATCCCCGCCCTTATCTACACTTCATAAATCACATTATCAAATTAGTTTTACATATGAGGTTTCACTTCCCATTCTGTACGTGGGCTTTTCCAATCTTCTCACAACATCCAGGTAGATTTCCTCCCCCCCCAAATGAAGCAATTAAAGTAACAGGCTGTCTCTTATTTCGTCAGTGCAAAAACATGTCAATGTTTGCAGCATTGACATCCGCCTCCCCTTACAAAAGAACAGATCCTGTAATGTAAACAAACACAAGTTAGGAGCTGACTTTTGGTTTGTTGGGGTGTTTCTCATAAAACGTTTTGATAAGTCTGTCAGCTTTCACATCGCTAGATTTCACCCAAATGGCTTCAGACAATGGGTATCCCTTCCGTTGTACTAGGTACTGCACTTTTTCCTTAAAGATTATGGAGTTAAGAATACGTTTCACTTCAAATGGGTCTGACCCGCTACTATAAGGGGTATAGGTGTTTTCTTAGGGGGAGGTCTTAAAGTGGAGGCTTGAAAAGGTTTCAGTAAGCTACAATGGAACACCGGGTGAATTTTCCCCAAAAGTCTGGGGAATTTCAATTTTACTGTGACCGGGTTGATGATTCTGACAATGGGGAAAGGCCCCAAGAATTTCGGTCCCAATTTCTTGATGGGTAATTTGAGACGTAAATATTTAGTTGACAGATAAACCTTTTCCCCCACTTGGAATGTTCTTTGGGGAGCCCTCTTTTTATCAGCTTGTTTTTTATAAGTCTCAGAAGTCTTTTTTAACGCCATTTTCGTGTTTCTCCAAACCTCTTCCCACCCCCTCACCCATTGATCAAGTGTCTGGGAAGCAGAGGGCACCTGAGGATAGTCAGGCATCGGGCTGAACTCTTTTCCTGTGGCTACTCTGAAAGGCATGTAGCCAGTGCTGCAGTGAACAGAATTATTGTAGGCTACCTCGGCGAAAGGGAGAACGTCTGTCCAGTTTGTCTTTTGGTAAGAAACATAGCATCTGAGGTATTGCTCCACCATTTTGTTAGCGGATTCTGCAGCCCCATTGGTAGCTGGATGAAAAGCAGATGATCCAATTAATTTAAGGGAATTCCTCCAAAATTTCACTGTGAACTGCACTCCTATATCTGAAATTATTCGCTTAGGGGCACCATGCAGTCGGTAGATATGTTTCAGGAACAATTTAGTCAGTCGTTGTGCAGATGGGAGTCTTTTACAGGCGATAAAGTGAGCCTGCTTCGAAAACAGATCTATCACAATCCAGATGACAGTATTTCCTCTACTGTTGGGTAGGTCTACAATAAAGTCCATAGCTATTTCTTCCCATGGTTGAGAAGGGTCTGCTACCGACTGCAGTAGCCCAGGGGTTTTCCCTGGAATTCTTTTCATGGTGGCACATACGGTACAACTCTTGATATAGTTTTCCACATCTTGTTTTAGTCCCGGCCACCAAAATTGCCAGCTGATGAGGTGTAGAGTTTTTAAATATCCAAAGTGTCCAGCCTGTTTTACATCATGGCTGTGTCTGAGAGCATTGAGACAGAGGGTTTCAGGTAGATACAATTTTTCCCCCATGTATGCCAAAGCATCCCTGCATGTTAGGGAGGTTTGATTATCTTTGAACCATTGATCGGTAAGTAGCTCTCGTTTTTTCTTCTTCACTCTGGGGTCATCAGGATTAGGGTTTCTGCGAGGCATGAGTTGTGTAGCAGGTTGTGAACTGGGGATAATTGCCTTGTAGACCTCTTTGCATTCACTTTTGTACTGTGGCAGTCGGGATAGCGCATCAGCTAGGAAGTTTTTTCTTCCCGGTATGTAAAGTTAAAACGGTTAAAGTACTGTGCCCATTGCACTTGCTTTGGGGACAATTTGCAGGGAGTTTTTAGTGCCTCTAAATTTTTGTGATCTGTCCATACTTCAGAAGGCACCTTGCTCCCTTCTAAATAGAGTTGCCAGTTTAATAGCCCCCACCTAATTGCGAAGGTCTCTTTCTCCCAGACTGTCCATCTCCTTTCGCCTTCCATGAATTTCTTAGAGGTGTAGACACAAGGTTGTAGGACTCCATTTTTATTCTTTTGTAGTAACACAGCTCCAACTGCCACGTCGCTGGCATCTGCTTGAATTACAAAGGGCTCCCTGGGGCAGGGGTGCTTTAGGACCGGTTCAGCCGCAAATAGTCTTTTTAAATTCTCAGAAGCTTTCTGAAAACTCATACTCCATGCTAGTGGCTGGCCAGGTCGCGGTTTTCCCCCTCCCTTGCCTGTTTTGAGTCGTTCTGTAAGGGGTAGAGCAATCTTGGCAAAAGAGGGAATGAATTGACGGTAGAAATTGGCAAACCCTAGGAATCTTTGGAGCTGTTTGCGAGTCTTTGGGGGCTGCCATTCAATTATAGTTTTAACTTTGGCTGGGTCCATTTCGATGCCCTTGTCGGAAATTCTATAGCCAAGATAATCTAATCGGGTTTGGTGAAATTTACATTTCGACAATTTGACATAAAGTTTGGCATTCAATAGTTTCTTTAACACTTCTCTGACCAGTCCTATGTGATCAGTCATATTCGTACTGTATATCAGAATGTCATCAAGATACACCAGAACCCCTTTGTATAAATGTTCATGTAGGACCTCATTAATGAACTGCATAAATACGGCTGGGGCCCCCTGCAGTCCAAATGGCATGACTTTGAATTGGTAGCTTCCCAAGGGGCAGTTGGCCATTTTCCACTCATCCCCCTCCTTTATTCTTATCTGGTAATCAGGTCTAACTTGGTGAAAACGCTACCCTTCGCCAGGTGGGTTAGTAAGTCTTTTAGGAAGGGGAGAGGGTATTTATTTTCCACACTCACACCGTTTATGCCTTTATAGTCCACTCAGAGACGTAGAGACCATCTTTTTTCTCTTTGAACAACACAGGGGCTCCTACAGTAGACTTGGCCCGTTCGATGAATCCCCTCGCTAGGTTTGTATCCATATACCACTGCATCTCCTCCATTTTAAGGGGGGACATAGCGTACATTCTTGGTTGGGGGAGTTTGGCCCCTGGTAACAATTCAATGGAACAGTCATTGTGGCGGTGAGGAGGCAAGGTATCGTATTCTTTCTCACTAAACGCCTCCGCTAGGTCCTGGTACTCGCTGGGGATGAGCGGCTCACAAGGTGGCCGTAAGGCAGCCATGTGCGCTCGTTCATTGGGTGGGCTAAAATCCCCTGTAACATCTGTTGAATCAATGGGGGGATCGGGCCCTATGGGTAATCTCACAGTTCTCATTCCTTTTTCCCACCAGATAAATGGCTTCCATTTGTCTAGCCAGGCTAGTCCTAGGATCACAGTCTCAGACATCTTTGGAGCTACCAGGAAGCGAATAAACTCCCAGTGCTCACCTATTTCCAGGCATAAGGGCTCCATTAATTGCATGACTAAAGTCCCTCCCATTAGGGAGCCATCGGCTTGCTCAAACCTCACAGGCTTGGAGAGTGGCTTAGTCCGTATGCCCAGTCTCAAGGCACATGACAGGCTAATAATGCATTGGGAGCAGCCAGCATCAACTAGCACTTTCAGGTCTACTTGTGCCCCTGACTTAGGGATCATGAGTTTAGCAGGCAATAAAAAAGGTAGGATGTGTCGACTCACCATCGGGTCGTTCTCCCCTTCATCGTCGCTGTCAAAGCCGGGTAAAGTGGGGGCGGGTCCGGTCAGTGGGCCAGCGTCCTCCTGGGTGGGGGATGTAACCTGGGTAACGGGCTCCTGGGTAGTCCAGTTGGACTTTTCTCTCGGTCGCTGCTCTGTGGTTCTCTTCAGATCCAGTCTGTGTTCTGGCATCCTCCCGTGTGGGGGATGTGACCTGGACAACAGGTTCCTGTGTCATCCGGTTGGATTTCTCTCCCTTTAGCTGCTGTGCAGGTTTCTTTCTCACTGCTGATCCTGGTATGTTCTGCTGTTGGGGGAAGGGGACTGGGCATTTCGTTGCTCAATGTCCTTGCTGTCCGCATCGGAAACACTTAATTGCCGGGTCTACAGGTGGCTTGGGTCTTTCAGCCCTCACAGTAGTTGGAGATCTTCGTGGGGGTGATTGCCATTCAGGTTGTTCTGACCTTGGCTCGGGTTCAGGTAGGAGAGGCTTCTTATAGCGGGCGAGCTGAACATCTAATTTCACCGCTGCCTGGTACCATTCATGCAGTTGGTCAGGCACAGCTCGGTAGATACATGCCAGAGAAAGGTAGTCATCTAACCCTTCTTTAAAAAGATGAATTATGGATTGCTCAGGCCATCTCTGTATCCAACCGGCCAGCTTTTGAAACTCCTGCAAGTACTGCAGGGCAGGCCGGCCAGCTTGTTTTTTTTTTTTTATTCTTTACACACATATGTTAATTTTCCAAACAACGTGCGAACTGAGTTCATAATTCATTAACACATATACAAATTTCACTCTTTGGTTCTTTTTTCCAACCATTTATAAAATAAATTCCAGCTTTCATAATATTCTGTTTCTTCTTTGTCTTTTAGTCTCATAGTTAATCTGTCCATCTCTGCGCATTCCAATATTTTCTTTATTAGCTCTTCTTCTGATGGTACTTGTTCATTTTTCCAGCATTGTGCATAGCTTATTCTTGCTGCAGTTATGATATGCAGAACCAAGTATGTATTTTGTTTATCAGTCTTTTCTGGTAATATACCTAATAAAATTATTTGGGATTAAATGCTATATGTTCTCCTAATATATATTCTAACCAAGCATGTATTTTTCTCCAATAAGCTTTTACTTTATCACATGTCCACCAAATATGATAATATGTACCTATATTATGTTTACATTTCCAACATTTGCCTGATACATTTTTAAACATTTTTGCTAATCTGGCTGGAGGTAAATGCCATCTATAAAACATTTTATACAGATTTTCTTTATATGCAGTTGACATTGTCAATTTGTAATTTCTCTTCCATAATTTTTGCCATTCTTCTAACTCTATAGTATAACCAAAATTCTCCGCCCACCTTGTCATTGTCCCCTTAATTTGTTCACTTTCCATCTCTAAAGTTAACAAAAAGTTATACAATTTTTTAATTAATTTATCATCAGAAGTTAGTAATATCTTATCAAACATGTTTTGTTCTTTATAAAATCCATACATTTTCATATCTTTTTCGTATCTATTTTGTATTTGTAAACGTATCCACCATGACATGTTGATACCCTGATGTTCCAGTTGTTGCTTCGATTTTAATGTCCCATCAATATTTAAAATACCTTTATATGTCCACGTTTTTTCAAAATCTAGCAAGTTTACATGTGAAAAAGCTTCAATTGTTGATAACCACCCTGGAATTTTTACATATATTTTCATTTTGATTTTTTCCCATACAGTTATCAAAGCATTTCTAATACAGTGCTTTTGAAAATATCTATGAATTTTGTTTTTCCCATACCATAAAAACACGTGCCATCCCAACTGTAAGTCATGTCCCTCCAAGCATAACAACCTTTTATTCCTAAGCATTATCCATTCTTTCACCCATGTCAATACTGATGCTTGATAATACAAAGTCCACTCAGGTAAACCCAAACCCCCATTTTCTTTAATATCTTGCAAAGTTTTCTTTTTTATTCTAGCTTTTTTCCCTGTCAAATAAACTTCAAAACTAAAGAGTCCAACTCTTTAAAAAAAAGTCCCCCAAGTTTTATCGGAATTGTCTGAAACAAAAATAAAATCTTAGGCAATATATTCATTTTAATTGTAACTATCCTTCCTAGTAAGGACAATTTTAAATTCCTCCATTTTTCCAGGTCTAACTTTATTTGTTTCAATAGTCTTATATAGTTGTCTTTTAATGTTGAACATTTGGCTGATAAATATATACCCAAATATTTTACCTTTTTCACTATCTGTACTTCTGTCACCTCTGATATTTGATTTTTTTGCTTATCTATAACATTTTTCACTATTATTTTAGTTTTTTCCTTATTAATTTTTAATCCCGCTACTTCACCATATTGTTCCAATTTCTTCCACAATTTTGGAATCGTCTTCAAAGGATCTTCCAAAATGAATACCAAATCATCATCAAATGCTTGTAATTTATATGTTTCACCTTTCAACTCCAAACCTCTAATTTCTGTATCTTGTCTTATATTTCGATTTAAAACTTCCAAAGTAAAAATGAATAGCAGAGGGGACAGAGGACACCCTTGCCTTGTCCCTTTCCTTATTTCAAAACTTTCAGTACAATCTCTGTTCACCATTACTTTGGCAGTTTGTTTACTATATATTGTTTTTGCCATATTTATGAAGTTCTGTCCGAAATCCATTGCTTGTAGTTGATAAATTAAAAACTGCCATGAAAGATTATCAAAAGCCTTCTGAGCATCTAAAAATATTAATGCCATTTGTTTCCCTGGATGTAATTCATAGTATTTCAGTATATCTATTATCATTCTTAAGTTGTTTTTAATTTGTCTTTTTGGTAATAAGCCGTTTTGGTCCGGGTGTATAAATTCAACCAAATATTTCTTCAATCTCTCCGCCATTAAAGTGAAAATTTTATAATCCACATTAAGTAGTGAAATCGGTCTGTAATTCTTGATCTGAGTCAGATCTGAATCGTCTTTTGGTATTAAAGAGATATTTGCTTCAATCCACGTCACTGGTATTTTAGCTTCTATTAAAAGTCCGTTACAAACATCTTTCATTGGATCGCTTAGTATATCTTGAAAACTTTTGTATATTTCTGCTGGAAGTCCATGTGGGCCAGGAGCTTTACCATTTTTTTCTCTTTTTATAGCCTCTGTTATTTTCATCATTGTAACTCCTTCATCTAACATATTTTTAAATGTCTCTGAGATCTTCGGAAGGTTACTATTTTCTAAGTATTTTACAATTTTCTCTCTTGCAATTTCCTTCTTATCATATAAGTCTTTATAAAATTCTTTAACTATCTTTTTTATTTCTTCATTTTTATATTGTAAATAACCTTTCCCATTCAGCAAATTGTATATCATTTTTTTTTCTTTCTGTTTTTTAAGTTTATAAGCTAACCATCTTCCCGGTTTGTTGGTGGTTTCAAAAAAGTTTTGCTTCACTCTTTTTATCTGTTGTGCCATTTTTTCTGAGTCTAACAAGTTTAATTTATGTTTTATCATGTCCATATCTCTTTTTAAAGTCTTTTTTTGCAGATTCTTTTGCAATTCTGATTCTAATTTTCCAAATTCTTCTCTTAATGATGTATATTGCTGTTTTCTCTGTTTGTTTTTCTTTGCCATATACAATACTGCTATACCTCTAAAATATGCTTTAGCTATGTCCCATAAATTTTGTATCTTAATATCTTCTTTTTTATTTTCTTTTAAAAAAAGTTCCATTTCTTTTTTTGTTAATTCTATAAATTCTTTTTCTTTTAATATAGAACCATTTAAGGTCCATCTTGGCCTTTTTTGTATCTCTTTCCAAGTCATTTTCAAGGGGTTATGGTCTGCCCATGTACCTATTTCTATTTCAGTGTCCTGCACATTCATTCTCAGATCCGCGGTCATCCAAATCATATCAATTCTTGACCAGGATTTCTGGCTGTTTGAGTAAAAAGTATATTGTAATTTTTGTGGATTTATTTCCCTCCAAACATCTTGAATTCCAATTTCTTCCGCCATATCAAAAAATGTCTTAGGTAGTCTTCCTCTACCATTTTTCTTTGTTTTGTTACTTTTATAGTCAATTTTTCCATCTGTTATTGCATTAAAGTCTCCTAGTAAACAAATATTTTGATACTCCATTTCTATTATTTTTTATGTAAGTTTTTATAAAATTTGTCCTGATTGCTATTTGGTGCATATATTGCCACTAATAGAGCCTTGGTGGAGCAGTGGGCTAATGCCTCCTTAAGTAACACCAGCTGCCTGCAATTAGTGCAGGTTCGAGTCCCACCAGGCTCAAGGTTGACTCAGCCTTCCATCCTTCCGAGGTAGGTAAAATGAGGACCCAGATTGTTGGGGGCAATAAGCTGACTTTGTAAAAATGCCGCTGGGGGGGGGGGGGCGAAAGCCCTAATAAGCAGGCATATGCATAGAATGAAGGCTATTGCTAAGCACATTGATTTGTGCTTCTTAGATTGTAAGCCTTCCAGCTCTTATCATCAGGGATTCAACATTAATAATCTTCTAAGAGAAGGAAAGGAAATGATCTGCTCACCCAGATTCAACACGCTGTTGGAGTTCCTCTGAATTGTAATTCTCTTCTTTCCGCTGGAGACGTCTATGGCTGACAATAAAAAACAGCCTTTTATCTTCGTTTTGCAGAGGGTCTTACAGTTCGCTCTGATCGGGTGCCCCCTGATCTGAGCTCCTGAAGTGCCCCTCCTCCTTCATTGCCTCTCCAAGGCAACTTTCGACCCTTTAAGGGTCGTTAGATAAAGAAAAAATGAAGCTGGAAAGCCAAGCACTGACTTTCCCGACTTGTCTCAACGCTACCAAACAGGAAGTCTCCCGGCCAGCTTGTTTTATCTTATGGATTTGCTCTTCCGCTTTGAGGGCAATGGATGGGTCCTCAAATCTTTCCCTTAGCCCTAGGAGGAAAAGGAGGGGGTCCTCCAAGTCAGTGGCTTGCTCGTTATATAAATTGTTCAACCATTCAGATGCTTCTCCCTCTAGGCTGGACGAAATCACATCAACCGTAGCACCTGCGTCTGGGTAGAGATGGGCCCAGCTATTCAAATGAGAGCGTACGTGGTTGAGGAAGAAAATCAGTTTCTCTGGGTTCCCATCGAAGGTTGCTCTGAAGGGTGGGTTCAGCATTGGTTGCTGGGGTCCCCATTGCTGCTGGCCCCACCCTGGTTATTGGTTAAATGGTTGCTCGGCCCCCCACTGCTGTTGTTGTGTCTCCAGTTGCTACTGGCCCCACTCTGGTTGCTGATTTAATGGCTGCCAGGGCCGCCACTGCTCCTGGCCCCACTGGTCCTGCTGTATGTTCAGGGGTTGCACGTTTGGGTCCTCCTGCTGCCACCCTTGCTGTTGTCCTCCCACCAGCTCCTGATCTCCAGGCTTCTGCACTACCCCCAGCTGTTGCAAGGCTTCTATTAGCTGAGGCAAGCTCAGAGGTTGTTGGCCTTTCACTTGTGGGGGTTTCCCAACCTCCCATTGCTGCAGAGGCCCCAGGCTGGGGTCCTCTGTCTCTATGGGTCTGGAGGGCTTGGCAAGGGACTCCTGGGGCTGGCAGGCAGTCTGATCTGCAGATGGGATTTTCCACTCACCCAGATTCTCAATGGTAGACGATCTGGCTGCACTCCACCATTCTTCTTTTTGGGGCTCTGGCAGTCCAATCTCAAGGCGTGTGCAGTCTCCACTGGAGTGATTCCAGCCTGACGGCCATCTGACCTCTGCTAACTGCTCACATCCTGCCCCCAAATGGGAGTTCTGCAAAATGTTGTCTTCCCACAGCATTCTATCTGTTTATTCCTGCTCTGAATTGTCAGCAGCCGCCAGGTTTGTATCCAACAGCCTATTCTCTGTTTCCATGATAAAGATTCTCCTCTGAATCTTTGCCAACTTCTCTCAAGGTTATATGCAACATCAGGTTGTTTGAAAGAATGCAGATTCTGGCATGATGTCATGGTTCCGATAAATGAAACAATTCAAACAAATTGCAGGCATATTATTTATCTAAAAAGTCTTAGTAATGAAACAAAACATCGGCACTCAAGGAGGGATGCCAGAATCTGAAATCTCCTCCCCCCAAACCCATCATAACACACACACAATCCCCGCCCTTATCTACACGTCATAAATCACATTATCAAATTAATTTTACATATGAGGTTTCACTTCCCATTCTGTACGTGGGCTTTTCTAATCTTCTCACAACATCCGGGTAGATTTCCTCCCCCCCCCCAAATGAAGCAATTAAAGTAACAGGCCGTCTCTTATTTTGTCAGTGCAAAAACATGTCAATATTTGCAGCATTGACACTTTTCTTTAGACTAGTCAAACCCAAGTCCTGCAGCCGTTCTCTATATGGTTTAGTCTCCAGGCCTTTTATCATCTTAGTTGCTCTTCTCTGAATTTTTTCCAAACTCTCAACATCTTTTTTATGATATGGTGACCAAAATTGGCTGAAGTATTCCAGCTGTGGTCTTACTAGGGTTTTATAAAGCGGTACTAATACTTTGCATGATCTTGATTCTATGCCTCTGGCTGCTGCTGCACACTGCTGGCTTATGGTTAAGTGATTGTCCACTAGAACTCCAAAGTCCCTCTCACAGTTACAGTTACTGTTTTTAAGCTAGGTTTTGCCTAATCTGTACCTTTGATTTTTCCTACGTAAATGTAAAACTTTGCTTTTCTCCACATTGAAAATCATTTTGTTGGATAGGGCCCATTTTTCAAGTTTGTCAAGATCTTTTTGGATCCTTAGTTGGTCTTCTGGGGTGTTGGCTACTCCTGCCAGTTTGGTGTCATCTGCAAATTTGATGAGTTCCCCTTCTATTCCCTCATCTTAAGTCATTGATGAAGATATTGAAGAGTACTGAGCCTAGGATGAAACCTTGTGGTACCCCACTGCTTACTTCTCTCCATGTGGATGTAGTGCCATTGAGGACTACTTGTTGAGTTCGGTTTGCCAGCCAGCTACAGATCCATCTGGTGGTGATGTTGTCTATTCCACCTTTTTCTAGCTTACCAAGGAGTAGGTTATGGTCTACTTTATCAAATGCCTTACTGAAGTCTATACTACGTCCACAGTATTTCGCTGGTCTATTAGTTTAGTAACATTGTCGAAGAATGAAATAAGTTTGGTTTGGCATGATTTGGTTTTAACAAACCCGTGCTGGCTACTAGTTATAACTTGTTTGCTTCTAGTTGTTCAGAGATCTGTTTTTTGATTATATTTTCTAGGATCTTCCCAGGTATTGATGTTAAACTGATTGGTCTGTAGTTTCCTGGATCTGTTTTTTTCCCCTTTCTTGAAGATGGGAACCACATCAGCCCTTTTCCAATCCTCAGGTACTTCCCCGGTGCTCCAGGATTTTTTAAATATGTGGTGCAATGGTTCTGAGATAACATCTTCCAGCTCCTTCAGAACACTGGGATGTAATCTGTCAGGCTCCGGTGATTTATATTCTCCCTGTTGCCTGTTATTTCCTTGCCATCTTCTCTCTTTAGTGGACCTACAGTTTCCTTGACTTTTTTCTTGTTAATATGTTGGAAGAAACCTTTTTTATTATCCATGATTTCTGTTGCAAGTCTTTGTTCGTTCTGAGCCTTTGCTTTCCTGACTTCATCTTTACATGTTCTGGCTGTCTGCTGATTATCAGCCTTAGTTATGTGCCCCTCTTTCCATTTTTTGTATTTGTCCTTTCAGTTTGTCAGAGAGATCTTTGTGCAGCCATGCTGGTTTCTTCTTGAATTTCTTGTTTTTCTTTTTCAGTGGTATTGTGCTGGTCTGGGCTTTTATGATCACATTTTTGAGAGTTTCCCATGCTTCTTGGGTTGTTTTCCGCTTTAGGATTTTCATCCATGGGATCTTTCCTAGGTTCTTTTTGAGTTTGTTCAAGTTAGCTCTTTTGAAGTTCAAGACACTGGTTGGATTATTTTCTGTTGCTAGTGTTTGTGTTATATTAAATTCCAGTATGACATGGTCACTTTCACGCAAGGTTCCGGCAACTTCAACTCCCTCTATCACTTCTTCTCTATTAGTTAGAATTAAGTCCAGTATGGCTTTACGTCTAGTTCCCTCCTCCACCTTTTGGATGACAAAGTTGTCGGCTAGGTTGGTTAGGAATTTGTTTGATCTCCCACTCGCTGCAGTTTGTCTCCCAGCTGATATCTGGGTCGTTGAAGTCTCCCATTACTACTGTGGTATGCTTCCTACATACATTTGTTAACTGGTTGGCAAAGAGTTCATCTATTTCTTCTGATTGGTTGGGTGGTCTGTAATATACACTTATGGCAATGTCACTTTTTTTCTCTTTTATATTGACCCATATGTATTCTGGAGAGATTTTTTCTTTGATCATGTGCATTTCTGTAGCTATGTAATGTTCTCTTACATATAGTGCAACTCCTCCTCCTCTTCTTTTTGGAGACCTGTTTCTTTTGAACAATTTTTATCCATCCATCAGTCCATTCCATTCATGGGTTTCGTCCCACCAGGTTTCTGTAATACCAGCTATGTCATACCCTCCCTCGTGTACTATTGCTTCTAGTTTGCCCTGTTTGTTCCCCAAGGTTTGAGCATTTGTATATAAGCATTTAAAGGTTTTGTGCCTGTGTGTGCGTATGTTTCCTGCACCTCCTGAATGTTGTTTGAAGTTTTTTTTCATCTCTGTCCACCTCATTGTTTGATTTTTTTTCTTGGGATTTATGATTGGTTTTGGGTTCTAGAGATTCTGAAGATTGGTCACCCTTCCCCCTCAATTTTAGTTTAAAGCCCTCCTGATGAGTTGGGCCAGTCTTTTTCCGAGTACATTTTTCCCTGTTTTTGTGAGGTGCAGCCCATCTCTTGCCAAGAGTCCTTCGTGAAGGAAATGCAGTCCGTGATCCAGGAAACCAAAGTTTTCTTGGCGACACCAACCCTTTAGCCAGTGGTTTATTTCTAGAATTCTTTTTTCCCTCAATGGGTGTTGGCCTTTTGTTGGGAGTACTGATGAGAACACTACTTGTGCTCCTAGCTTCTTAACTTTATTGCCTAGTTGTCTGTAGTCATTCACTATTGTACTCAGGTTCTTTGTTGTGTCATTTGTCCCAATGTGGAGGAGGAGGAAGGGGTAGTAATCTGTAGGCCTAATTATTTTGGTTAGTGATTTTTGCTCCAAGGAGACAACATACCTCCCTGGATTATATGTCCGGTCTGCAGATGGATGACTCCGTTACTTTGACGATAGAATCTCCTATTACCAACACTCGCATTCTTTTTCAGGGGGGGCTGCAGTCTGGGGTGCTTTTTTGTTTATCTCTGGTTTGTTTGTTGATGTGACTTTTTTAGGGATGTTTGGGGTGACTTTTTTAGGGATGTTTGAAGTTGTTTCCTTGTTAGGTGTCTGCATGTTTTTTTTGTTGGTTAGGAATCTGTTCGATCTCCCATTTGCTGCAGAGTTTGTCTCCCAGTTGATATCAGGGTAGTATGTTTCCTACATATATTTATTAATTGATTAGCAAGAGGTCATCTATTTCTTCTGCTTTGTTGGGTGTCCTGTAGTATATGCTTATAGCAGTGCCATTGTTTTTCCCTTTATATTTATTTATTTATTTAGATTTATATACCGCCCTTTCCCGAAGGACTCAGGGCGGTTTACAGGGCATTTAAAAGAAAGTCAATACAAACGTTAAAACAAATTTAAAAAGATTAAATAAAACCCTGAGAAAAATAAAAAACCCAGTTAAAATTAAAATTAAAAAATTCTCAGCCTGGGCCAGAGAGCTCGAAGAGCCAGGTCTTCAGGTCCCGGCAGAATGAACGGAGGTCAGGGGCAGTCCTAAGCTTCGCAGGCAGCTGGTTCCACAGGGCAGGCGCACCCACTGAGAAGGCCCTACCCCTGGGTGTTACCCGCCGGCAATCTTTAACTGGCGGCACCCTGAGAAGACCCTCCCTGTGGGAGCGCACTGGACGAAGGGAGCTTGATGCTGGCAGCAGGTGTTCCCTCAAATATCCCGGACCCTCGCCATTTAGGGCTTTATAGGTCATCACCAGGACCTTGAATCTCACCTGGAAGACAACTGGAAGCCAATGCAGCTCGCGGAGTAGAGGTGTTACATGGGAGTATCGGGAGACCCCCATCACGACTCGCGCGGCTGCATTCTGCACCAGCTGAAGCCTCCGGGTGGTCCTCAAGGGCAGCCCCATGTAGAGAGCGTTGCAGTAGTCTAAACGGGAGGTCACGAGCGCATGAGTGACTGTGCGTAGGGCATCTTGGTCCAGGTAGGGTCGCAACTGGCGCACCAGGCGAACCTGGGCAAAAGCCCCCCTGGTCACGGCTCCTATATGGTCTTCAAAAGTGAGCCGCGAATCCAGGAGGACGCCCAGGTTGCGAGTCCTATCAACGGGGGGTAACACCTCCCCCCCCATCGTTAGAGATGGAATAGTCTGGTTGACCCGAGATGCCGGTATGCACAGCCACTCAGTCTTGGCAGGATTGAGATGAAGCCTGTTTCTCCCCATCCAGACCCGGACCGCTTCCAGGCAACGGGACATCACGGCGAGGGCATTGCTGGGTTGGTTTGGGGTGGAAAGAAAAAGTTGGGTATCATCAGCGTACTGATGATACCCCACCCCGAATGATCTCACCCAGCGGCTTCATATAGATGTTGAACAGGAGGGGCGAGAGAACCGACCCCTGAGGAACTCCACAAACAAGAGGCCTCGGGGCGGACCTCTGCCCTCCCATCAACACCGACTGCGAGCGGCCCAGGAGATAGGAGAACCACCGCAAAACAGTGCCTCCCACTCCCAACCCCCTGAGACGCCGCAGTAGGATACCATGGTCGATGGTATCGAAAGCCGCTGAGAGATCTAATAGGACTAGGACAGAGGAACAACCCCTGTCCCGAGCCCACCAGAGATCATTCACCAGCGCGACCAATGCCGTCTCCGTGCTGTGCCCAGGCCTGAAACCCGATTGGTACGGGTCCAGATAATCAGTTTCATCCAGGAACAGAGGAAGCTGATGGGCCACCACACTCTCAACAACCTTTGCCAGAAAGCGGAGGTTGGAGACCGGACGATAGTTATTTAAAACAGCTGGGTCCAGGGCAGGCTTCTTGAGGAGGGGTCTCACCACTGCCTCCTTCAAGGCGGCGGGAAAACTACCCTGACTCAAAGAGGCAGTAATCACTGCCTGGAGCCAGCCTCGTGTCCCATCCCGGGCCGCGTAAGTCAGCCAGGAGGGGCACGGGTCCAACAAACACGTGGTGGAGCTCAGCTTCCCCATGATCTTGTCCACTTCTTCAGGAGTCACAGGATCGAACTCTTCCCAGATTAAATCGACAAGGCCGCCCGTATCCTCATCGTCAGACTCTGCCCAGTCGGAGTCCAAACCGGTCCGGATCCGAGCGATTTTGTCCGACAGAAATCGACTAAACTCCTCGGCTCGACCCTGCAAGGGTTCCTCCCTCACCTCCTGGTTAAGAAGGGAGCGAGTCACCCTAAACAGGGCGGCCGGGCAATTATCTGCGGACGCGATAAGGGCAGCGAAGTAATTAGCCTTCGCCGTCCTCATCGCCGCAAGATAAGACCTTATAAAGGTTCTTAACTGCAATCGGTCAGATTTGGATCGGGTGGATCTCCAACAGCTCTCTAGACCCCGTCTCCGACGCTTCATCTCCCGGAGCTCCACAGAAAACCATGGTGCCCAACGGGATCTGCGCCGGGTCAGGGGTCGCAAGGGTACAACACAGTCGAGTGCCTCAGTGGCTGCCTTATCCCAGGCATCAACCAAGGCATCAACTGGGCTGTGAGTGATGGCGATGGGTATAGACCCAAGCGCCATCTGGAACCGTTCCGGGTCCATTAGGCGCCTGGGGCGGAACCACCTGGTCGGTTCCGCCGCCCAGCAGTGGGGGGTAGCATAACGGAAGACCAGCTGCAGGAGATAATGGTCGGACCATGACAGGGGAACAATGACCGGTGAACCCCCTCCTAGATCATCCAACCACTGTCCGGACAGGAACACCAGGTCGAGAGTGTGACCCCCCCCGCATGAGTCGGGCCCTGAATTACTTGGGTCAGGCCCATGGCTGTCATGGAAGCCATGAACTCCCGAGCCAACTCAGACGACCCTCCCAGTGAAGGCAGGTTGGAAGTCACCCAGTACCATAAGCCTGGGGAACTCCACCGCCAGCCCTGAGAGGGTGTCGAGCAGCTCGGGCAGGGCTGTTGCCACACAGCTGGGCGCCAGGTATGTGAACAACAAGCCCATCTGAACCCGAGGGCCACATCTCAGGAGGAGGGTCTCACTCCCGCCAGTCTGGACAATGGTGGTCTCCTGCGGACATAAAGTCTCCCTGATAACCACCGCCACCCCTCCACCCCTGCCCTGAGCCCGCGGCCGGTGTAGCACACGGAAACCTGGGGGACATAATTCAGTCAGAGGGACCCCTCCCTCCGAGCCCACCCAAGTTTCCGTAATGCACGCCAGATCCGCGCCTTCCTCCTCGATCAAGTCACGAACGAGGGGAGCCTTGTTAACAACGGATCTGGCGTTAAAATAAACCAGCCTAAGCTCAGGGACCTGATCACCCTCACCCCCGGGCAAGAGGGTGCTAACCGGAGGGTCGGAGCGCGCCACTGCTCGAGGACAGCGGGGGCGCGATCCCAGATGTTGATATGGCCCTCCGTGCAACCACCTGCCGCCATTCCCTATCGTCGTGGGGATTTGCAACCCCACCCCAGCACACATTGACCCATATGGATTCTAGGAGGTTTTCGTCCTTGTTTTTGTGCATATCTGTAGAGATGTAGTGATCTTTTATATATAATGCAACTCCACCTCCTTTTTTTAAAGGTCTGTTTCTTTTGAATAGTTTCTATCCTTCCATGAGTACATTCCAGTCATGAGTTTCATCCCACCATGTTTCAGTAACGGCAACGATATCATATCTACCTTTGTGTACTAATACTTCAGATTCATCCTGTTTTTTCCCTAAACGTTAAGCTTTAGTGTATAGGCATTTGAGTCCTTTATGAGTTTGGGGTATGTTTCTTATATCTCCTACTTTGTAACTAGGATTTACATCCTTCCCATCACTCTCTACTTCATTATGTTTTTCTTCTTTTCTTTCTTCTTTCTCTTTACTCCCTACCTCCCTATATGATTGGTTATCTAGTGGTTTTTGCTTGGAATTAGGTTGTAAATGAATAAATAAACAGACAAACAAACACAAAAATGACTAGACAAAGCAAGTATCTTTCTATGAGAAAAAGCTAGAATATTTGAGACTCCATTCTGGCAAAAAGGTAACAATGTAGGAACATGATTGAGGTTGTAAGACATAGAGAAAATGGACAGGAAGCTTTTTCTCCCTCTTAAAATATTATCACAAGGGAACATCTGATGATGCTGATTTAGAAGCTTTAGAACAAGCAAAAATCCCTTTTCTTTACAGAACATGTATTTAATATTTAGAATTTGTTACCAGAAGACTGGTGATGGGTAAACAATCTTGTGTGGTTTTAAAAGGGGACTGAATTAATGGAGAACAAATCTTATCAAGTGATACTAGCTATAAAGTGTCACTTTTACCTCTGGTTGAACACACATGCTTCCAAATACCACTGGAAAGGGAACAACAATTGGAACAACAATCGGAAAAGAGAATATCTTGGTTGCCTGTTTGCAATAATCCACAGCCATGTGTTTGGCTATTCTGAGATACCTGGCTTTGGCCTGATCCAACAGGGGTATTTTTATGTTCTCTTTTTTCTGCAAGTGCAGGTCTGCTTTTTTTGGATCAACAGAATGTTGATTCATTGCTTGAGACCGGAATTGTATGACCAGCTTCTTGCCCAAGCCTGATGTTATGGGCTGAGAGAGTGACTGGCCCAAAGTCACTGAGCTGGCTTTCATGGCTAAGGCCAAACTAGAACTCAGAGTCTTGTGGTTTCTAGCCTGCACCCAAAGTTCAAGCTATCTACTTTATTATGTTCTGCCTATAATACAGGAATCTCCCCAGTTGGAAGCCTACTCTTGGGAACAAATAGATAAGGCTCCAAGGAACTTGGGGGGTGGGGGTGGTCCTAGACCTTTTGTAGTTGTGCAGTGACTCCAGGCTAACTCTGCGCTTGAGTCCTCCTCCATGCCAGGCTTGGTGCTTCCCAAGTGGGCATTCAACAACCAGCACACATTTATGGCTGTTTGTAGCATCCCACAGTTATGTGACCCATGATGTATGATATTTTCCCAAAAACTAGTGTTTACTTTTGGTTTCGTAAAAACACCCCATTGCAAAAAATGGGTTTACTTCATAACTGTGGAGTTTGCTTAACGACTGTAGTGTTCACTTAACATTGGCTGCAAAAAGGTCATAAAATCAGCTTGGTCACATGCGTGAGCTTTACAACATCATGACTTACATCCATAATTGGCAAATTATGGTTGTAAGTCGAGGACTACCTGTAATAAGCTAGAATCTTTTCTTGAACTTGATAGTTCTGAATATGCAAGGAATATATTAAGTAGGAGAGAGAGTGGTGCGGTGGCCTAGAGGTGAATATGCTCGCCTCCCAATCGGAAGGTTAAGAGTTCACTCCTAGGCAGTGACAGATGTTTCTCTATCAGGGCTTAAAGAGAAAATATCTGCTGCAAACTCTGTGTAGGCGTCAGGAAGGGCATCCGGCCAGTAAACGCTCAGCTCTATTCACTTGCCCCAACTCCACCCTGATACAGTGAGGGAAAAAATTATTTGATCCCCTGCTGATTTTATATCGGCCAAGGCAACAAAGGAGTGGCTCAAGAAGAAGCACATCAAGGTCCTGGAGTAGCCTAGCCAGTCTCCAGACCTTAATCCCATAGGAAATCTGTGCAGGGAGCTGAAGGTTCGAGCTGCCAAACGTCAGCCTCGAAACCTTAATGACTTGAAGAGGATCTGCAAAGAGGAGTGGGGACAAAATCCCTCCTGAGATGTGTGCAAACCTGGTGGCCAATTACAAGAAATGTCTGACTTCTGTGATTGCCAACAAAGGTTTTGCCACCAAGTACTAAGTCATGTTTTGCGAAGGAGTCAAATACTTATTTTGCTCATTAAAATGCAAATCAATTTATAACTTTTTTGAAATGCATTTTAAGTGTGAAAAACGGTCATAAGTCACTTTTTTCAGTGCCGTTGTAACTTTGAACAGTCATTAAATGAAATGTAAGTCAGAAGACTACCTGTACTGTACTGAGACTACTTTGCCTTGATGGATATTCTGGGCTAGATGTAGAGAGAGGAGTGAAACCCAGTTAGTACTCTTGGACGTCTTGGTGGGTTTTGATACAATCAACCATGGTATCCTTCTGGACTGTCTGATTGGTCCTTGGGAGCCTTCTTTTGCAGTGGTTCTAGTCCAGGGGTAGGCAGCCTTGGGTCTTTTATGACTTGTGGACTTCAACTCCCAGAATTCCTGAGTCAGAATGGCTGGTTCAGGAATTCTGGGTATTGAAGTCCACAAGTCATCAAAGAGCCGAGGTTGCCTACCTCTGTTCTAGTCCAATGCAAAAAGTTTTGTTCTCAGTGGTGATTTCTGTTTAATAGCTACATAATTGTCCTATGGTGTTTCACAGGGTTCTAACTTGTCTTCTGTGCTGTTTGATATGTACATGAGACCTCTTGCTGATGAAACCTAATTCTAGTGTACCCTACCTTCTAACTTTATCGAAGCAGTCACTAGGTTGCCTAAACTTGATAATGGCTGGATGAGGGAGAACAAGCTGAAATTAGATTTGGACATGACAAAAGTGTTGTTAGTAAACAGAAAGTTAGATTCTGGAAATAAATGATGCTTGTTTGAGATGATGTTCAGAGAGGGGGGTTGTGCAATTTCAGAATGCTCTTTGACTACCAGCTGTCACTGGATTTGGAACTGGTAGCTGTACAGTACTTCCACAGTTGTCATTAATGTGGCATAGCTGTGAAGCTGCTTGGTTACTTAGACCATGGGTAGGCAACCTTGTCTCTTTATGACTCGTGGACTTCAACTCCCAGCTATGCTGACTCAGGAATGAATTCTGGGAGTTGAAGTCCATGAGTCATAAAAGAGCCAAGGTTGCCTACCCCTGACTTAGACCAACAAGAAAGGCTCTTTTGAAGATGGCCCAGCTGCTAGAAGCATAACTCAAAGATATAAGTGAAATTCTCCTTTGTGGCTCCTCAGCTTATGGAATGTCCTTGCTAAGGAGTTGTGCTAGGTTCCCAATCTCCCAGTATGTAGGAAAATGGTAAAAACAGATCTTTTTCTTTAAGGTTTTAAATGGGTATAAATTAAATAATAAACTTGATCCATAGAGACAGAAAATGCCGATGAATTTCATATGGTACCTCATATCCCATATTGATCTGTTACAGGGGTGTCAAACTCGATTTTATTGAGGGCTGCATCAGCACTGTGGTTACCCTCAGGGGGGCTGGGTGCACATGGCTGGGTGAGCGTGGCCGACTCAATGTTGATCATGTCAGGGGGGCACCTGTGGGGGGGCACATGGGGCTGTGGGGGGATCCAAAGATCTTTGGTGGAGGGGGGGAACGGGGCGGGCGCCAGGGCATGGTCCACTGGAGGAGCCTCACTGTCCCTCTCGGGCCACGTGGGGGACCTCAGACAGTGGCATGGGCTGCCCAGAGCCCTGTGGAGGGCAAGTGCCCAGCCCGGCCCTTGAGCTCCTGGGGCACCAGGACCCTGCAGCCCAGCCCAGCCCCATTTCCCCGAGGGGGTGCCCGGCTGCGCTTACCTCCTCCTCGAGGCTGCTGCTGTGCTCTCTTTGGCCAGGTTGCTCATGGTGGGTGCAGGAAGGCAAAGTACGTGGGTCAGGATGAGGTGGAGCGCTTGCTCTTGTGGTGCAGGGACAATAATTTGGTTCTTAACATGACTAAGACCAAGGAGCTTATAGTAGATCGTAGGAGGAATAGATCAGACATTCAGCCCCTGATCATCAGCTGAGACCGTGTGGAGTGGGTGGCCAGCTTTAGGTTCCTGGGTTCCTATAAAGGAAGACCTGACCTGGAGTGCTCATGTTATAGCATTGGTTAAGGCCCAGCAGATATTATATTTCTTGAAACTTCTCAGGAATCAACAACTGAATGAAAAACTGGTGACCTTCTACCGTTGCTCCATAGAGAGCATTCTAACCTATTGCATTTGTGTGTGTCCTATCCTATCCTATCCTATCCTATCCTATCCTATTCTGTGACAGCCGGGTTCCAGTCCACCCTCAGCCATGAAAACCCACTGGGTGACTTTGGGCCAGGTACTCTCAGCTCAATCTGCCTCACAGGGTTGTTGTGTGGGAAAATAATATGACGAGGTAGCACTATGAACACCACCTTAAGCTTCTGAATGGAACATGGAATATAAAGCTAAAAAATAAACCTCTGATAGCTTATTTTGAAGCTCCGATCTGGCAGCCTTAATTCTTATTCACAACAAATTCCAACTATTTGGGACTACTATGCCTCATAATCGGGCAAATTTGTTAAGATGTGCCAGCCAGTCAGTGCTTGCCATAGTCAGAGAAGGCCCTGGATGGTTGTAGGTCCCAGACAGTGGTTTAGTGCTAATTTATGCCTTTTTTTCCTGTTGGAAGTTGCTGCAGCAAGCAGTTCATGGAACAGCAAGTTAATTAGTGGTTTGCTATCAACTCAAACAGTAGGAGCAAAACGCCTAAACCTGTTGTGATTCCATGCCAGCCTGTGCTCCCGGCAGCTGAGTCCGGGGAATCGGAGGAGGAGGAGGGGTTTGGAGAGCCATCAGAGTTGGAGGGAGGCTCTGATAAATTACAAGACTCACAATCAGAGGAAGACCCTGGCCCCTCCAATCGTGTTCCGGACGAGACTCAGCTGTGTGGGGAAGATGAGTCAGACTCTGAGGACTCAGAGATGGACGTCATTATAGACGCTCCTAAAAGAAGGCAGTTAACTAGAGTAGGTCAGAGAGAGACAATACGGCAACTCCAAGGGAGGAGGAGAAGGCATTGAGAAGTCATGCCTTGGGGCTGCTTAATAAAAAGGGAAGGTGTGGGTGGTGCTGGTTGCTGAAGGCAACCGTTTGTAAAGAACTTCAAGGGAATCATGGTCTGTTTGTGTTACCAATGAAATTCTTGTTTAACTCCTGCTGTTTTGCTTTTGAACCAATTATTCATTGGAAAAGTATTCTGTTGTTTTTGTTTTGAGGAAATAATTATCAGGACTGTATATGAAATAAAAAGGGTTGGTTTTTCCAGCCTACTGATAAAAAAGGGGTTGTTCTTGTGATGCAACAAGGACGGGCGTAGGCTGTGTATCATTCACTTAGTCCAGGGGTGTCAAAATATTTCATTGAGGGTTGTGCCTCAGCATTGTGGTTACCGTCAGGGGGCCGGAGGGGGCATGGATGGGTTGGCGCGGTCGACTGGCTGGGTGGGCATGGCTGGCTCAACATTGCTCATGTCAGGGGGTGTCTGTGGGGGGCCCGGGGGGGCTGTGGGGGAATCCGGGGATCTCTGGCGGAGAGGGGGACCAGGGCAGTCGCCAGGGCATGGTCCACCAGAGGAGCCTCGCCGTCCCTCTCGGGCAGCGTGGTGGGCCCCCAGATGGAGGCGCAGGCTGCCTGGAGCCCTGGGCAGCGGAGGGCCAGCTTGGCCCTCGAGCTCCCAGGCCACCAGGGCCCTACAGTTGCAAGAAAAAGTATGTGAACCCTTTGGGATTATGTGGTTTTTTGCATGAATTGGCCATAAAATGCGCTCTAAACGTCATGTAAGTCACAACAATAGAAAAACACAGTCTGCTTAAAATAATACTACACAAACATTAGCTGTTGTCATATTTTAATTGAAGATAAGATGGAAACATTCACAGTGCAGGGTGGAAAAAGTATGTGAACCTTTGGACTTAATAACTGGTTGACCCTCCTTTGGCAGCAATAACCTCAACCAAACTTTTCCTGTAGTTGCAGATCAGACCTGCACAACGATCTGGAGTAATTTTGGACCACTCCTCTGCACAAAACTCTTTCAGTGTAGCAATATTCTTGGGATGTCTGGTGTGAATCGCTCTCTTAAGGTCATACCACAGCATTTCAATCGGGTTGAGGTCAGGACTCTGACTGGGCCACTCCAGAAGGCGTATTCTGTTCTGTTGAAGCCATTGTTTTGTTGAATTACTTGTATGCTTTGGGTCATTGTCCTGTTGCATCACCCATCCTCTGCGGAGCTTCAGTTGGCGGACAGATGGTTGTACGTTTTCCTGCAAAATGTCCTGATAAACTCTGGAATTCATTTTCCCATCAATGACAACAATCCGTCCAGGCCCTGAGGCAGCAAAGCAGCCCCAAACCATGATGCTCCCTCCGCCATGTTTTACAGTGGGGATGAGGTTTTGATGTTGGTGTGCTGTGCCTTTTTTTCTCCACACATAGTGTTGTGTGTTTTTCCCAAACAACTCAATTTTGGTTTCATCTGTCCACGTTTGAAGTTTGCAAAAGAGCACCTGGATGTTCCACAGCACTACTGGCAAAATATACTGTTTGACATGTCTGGTCTGTTACTAAAAACTAAAATCTTGGACATGATTTCTTATACCTCATGATTTCAGTTGTGGGCCAGGCAACCAGTCTGCCCAGTAGATTGAGAATTTTCTGAAATTCAAGAATCCTTTATCTTACATGGAAGATAAAACTTACCGGTACTTTTCTAAGTGAGAAGTTCCCTATTGGTTAACTAATTTGCATTGGTAAACAAATAGTGCAGTAATAAACATTATCTTCATCCCTGAGTAAGCAAGAAAGTAGTTTTAATCAGAATTGAGCTGGAAGGGACTTTGGAGGTCTTGTAGTCCAACCCCCCTGCTCAAAGAGGAGACCCTATACCATTTCAGACAGGTGGCTGTCCAGTCTTTTCTTAAAAACCTCTGATGATGAAGCAACTACAACTTCTGAAGTCAAGCTGTTCCACTGGTTAATTGTTCTCACTGTTAGGAAGTTTCTCCTTAATTTCAGGTTGCTTCTCACCTTGATTAGTTTCCATCCATCATTTCTTGCCTTCCCTTTTGGTGCTTTGGAAAATAAGTTGACCCCCTCTCCTTTGTGGCAGCCTCTCAAATACTGGAATACTGCTAACAACCCCTAGTTGTTCTTTTCTGTACGCTGGCTATACCCAATTCCTGCAACTGTTGTTCGTATGTTTTTGTCTCCAGGCCTTTAATCGTCTTGGTTGCTCTTCTTTGCACTTTTTCCAAAGTCTCAACATCTTTTTTGCAATGTGGTGACCAAAACTGGATGCAGTACTCCAGGTGTGGCCTTACTAAGGCTTTATAAAGCAGTACTAATACTTCATGTGATTTTGATTTTGTGTTTATACAACCAAGGATTGTATTAGCTTTTTTTGGCTGCTGCCACACACTGCTGGCTCATGTTTAAGTGATCATCTACTTGGACTCCAAGGTCCCTCTCACAGTTACTGTTTTTGAGTCAGGTTTCGCCTAATCTGTACTTGTACCTTTGATTTTTCCTGCCTAGGTGTAAAACCTTGCTTTTCTCCACATTAAATTTCATTTTGTTGGATAGGGCCCATTGTTCAAGTCTGTCAAGATCTTTTTGGATCCCGAGCTTGTCTTCTTGTCATTTATGAAAATATTGAAGAGTACTGGGCTTTTATTATCATATTTTTCAGAGTTTCCCACACTTCTTGAGTTGTTTTCCCCTTTAGGATTTTCATCCATGGAATTTTTCTTAGGCTCTCTCTGAGTTTGTTAAAATCAGCTCTTTTAAAGTTTAAGACACTGGCTGGATTACAGTATATTCTATTGCTTGTGTTTGCATTATATTAAATTCCAATATGACATGGTCACTCTGGCCCAAGGTTCCGACTTCAACTCCCTCTATCACTTCTTCTCTATAAGTAAGAATTAGGTCCAGTGTAGCTTTTCCTCTAGTTCTCTACCTTTAGGATGACAAAGTTGTCAGCTAAGTTGGTTAGGAATCTGTTTTATCTTCCACTTGCTGCGGAGTTTGTCTCCCAGTTGATATCAGGGTAGTTAAAGTCTCCTATTACTACTGTGGTATGTTTTCTACATCCATTTGTTAATTGATTAGCAAAGAGTTCATCTATTTCTTCTGCTTGGTTGAGTGGCCTGTAGTATACGCCTATAGCAATGTCATTCTTTGTTCCTTTTATGGATTATAGGAGTTTTTCATCCTTGGTTTTATGTATTTCTGTAGAGATGTAGTGATCTTTTATTTATAATGCAACTTCACCTCCTCTTTTCTTAGGTCTGTTTTTTTTTTGAATAGTTTGTATCCTTCCATCAGTACATTCCAGTCATGAGTTTCATCCCACCAAGTTTCAGTACTAGCAACTATATTATATCTGCCTTTGTGTACTAATACTTCAAGTTCACCCTGTTTGTTCCCTAAACTTTGAGTGTTAGTGCATAGTGTATATTGTATATTATAATATATTGTATATTATATTAGTCTATATTGGTGGTTGGTTTTGGCAAGTGAATAGGGAATGAGAATCCTATTACTGCCTGCACTAAACAGCCACTTGCTAGATTTTGTTGCCATAGGTGCTACTTATTTACCTTGCCCCTTTCCTTGGGATTGTGGTATTGTAACTCAGAAGGCTGAGTGGTGCCAGCCAGGAGCTATTTATTCACCATACTGCTTAATGCAAGAAGTTCTTATAAACGGCATATCTCAGCAAAACTTAATTGTCTTTAGTAGTATAATAATTTTTCTCCCTCCCTTTTGCCCCAATACAGACTAGGAATTCTTGGTGAAGAAAATTAGAGGTAGTCCTTGACTTATGACCAGTCGCTTAGCAACTGTTTGAAGTTACGATGGACCCTATTCTGACTCTGACTGTTGTTTAATTTATTTAATTTATTTATTTAATTGGTTTTATTTACCGCCCTATTCCCGAAGGACTCAGGGCAGTTTACAGGGCAAAGTTAAAAACAATATAAGTTAAGATAGAGTTAAAATAAAATTAAATAACAATTAATAGTTAATTAATAAGTTAAAAATTTAAAACCCCTCAGTCCAGGCCAGATAAATCAAATAACCAGGTTTTTACGTCCCGGCGAAATGACCGAAGGTTGGGGGCAGTCTGGAGATCCACAGGCAGATAATTCCATAGGGCAGGCGCACCCACAGAGAACGCCCTTCCCCTGGGGATCACCCGCCGGCACTCACTGAGCGGGGGCACCCTAAGGAGGCCCTCCCTGTGGGAGCGCACAGGACGATGGGAAATTGATGCTGGCAGCAGGTGCTCCCTAAGATAATCCGGACCCATGCCATTTAGGGCTTTATAGGTCATCACCAGCACCTTGAATCTCACCTGGAGGGCAACCGGAAGCCAATGCAGCTCGCGAAGGAGAGGTGTTACACGGGAGTATCGGGAGACTCCCATCACAACTCGCGTGGCTGCATTCTGCACCAGCTGAAGCCTCCGAGTGGTCCTCAAGGGCAGCCCCATGTAGAGAGCATTGCAGTAGTCTAACCGGGAGGTCACGAGCGCATGAGTGACTGTGCGTAGGGCATCTCGGTCCAGATAGGGCCGCAACTAGTGCACCAGGCGGACCTGGGCAAAAGCCCCCCTGGTCACAGCTCCTATATGATCTTCCAAACTGAGCCGTGAGTCCAGGAGGACGCCCAAGTTGCGAGCCCTATCAACGGGGGGTAACACCTCACCCCCCATAGTTAACAATGGACAAAACTGGTTCATCCGAGATGCCGGTATGCACAGCCACTCAGTCTTGGCGGGATTGAGTCGAAGCCTGTTTCTCCCCATCCAAACCCGGACCACCTCTAGGCAACGGGACATCACGTCGAGGGCATCACTGGGTTGGTTCGGGGTGGAAAGAAAAAGCTGGGTATCATCAGCATACTGATGATACCCCACCTCGAAACCACGAATGAGCTCATCCAGCGGCTTCATGTAGATGTTGAACAAGAGGGGAGAGAGGACCGACCCCTGAGGGACTCCACAAACGAGAGGCCTCGGGGCGGACCTCTGCCCTCCCATCAACACCGACTGCGAACGGCCCAGGAGGTAGGAGGAGAACCACTGTAAAACAGTGCCCCCCACTCCCAACCCCCTGAGACGCCGCAGTAGGATACCATGGTCGATGGTATCAAAAGCCGCTGAGAGATCTAACAGGACTAGGACAGAGGAACAACCCCTGTCCCGAGCCCGCCAGAGATCATTCACCAGCGCGACCAATGCCGTCTCCGTGCTGTACCCGGGCCTAAAGCCCAATTGGTATGGGTCTAGATAATCAGTTTCCTCCAGGAACAAAGGAATCTGATGCGCCACCACGCTCTCAACAACCTTCGCTAAAAAGCGAAGGTTACAGACCGGATGATAGTTGTTTAAAATAGCCGGGTCCAGAGCAGGCTTCTTGAGGAGGGGCTTCACCACCACCTCCTTTAAGGCGGCGGGAAAGATACCCTCCCTCAAAGAAGCAGTTATTACTGCCTGGAACCAGCCTCGTGTCTCCTCCCGAGCTGCATACACAAGCCAGGAGGGGCACGGGTCCAATAAACACGTGGTGGAACTCAGTCTGCTCATGATCCTGTCCACTTCATCCGGGGTCACAGGATAGAATTCATTCCAAATGACGTTCTCAAGACCGCTCAATTCCTCCCCGTCAGTCTCTGCCCAGTCAGAATTCAGACCAGCCTGAATCTGAGCAATCTTGTCCGCAAGATGATGACTAAACTCCTCGGCTTGCCCCTGCAAGGGCTCCTCCCTCACCTCCTTATTAAGGAGGGAGCGGGTCAACCTAAACAGGGCGGCTGGGCGATTATCTGCGGACGCGATGAGGGCAGCGAAGTAATTAGACTTCGCCGTCCTCATCGCCGCGAGGTAAAACCTCGTAGCGGTTCTCAACCACAATTGGTCAGATTCAGACTGGCTGGATCTCCAACTGCTCTCCAGACCCCGTCTCTGATGCTTCATCTCCCGGAGCTCCACAGAAAACCATGGGGCCCATCGGGATCTACGCCGGATCAGGGGTCGCAAGGGTACAACACGGTTGAGCGCCTCAGTGGCAGCCCAAGACCCAAGCGCCGTCTGGAACCGTTCTGGATCCATTAGGCGCCTGGGGCGGAACCTGATTTATCCCCTTGCTGAGACCCCTGTGCCTGGCCTATATAAGCAGATACTATCACTGTTAAAAGCCTTTCCAGATAGCAGAACTCATGAAATTACCTTTTAATCAACCAGAAGGACCTTTATTTGCATGCAGAGAAGATTACAGCAGACAAGGTGCGGTAGATGATGAAATGGATGGTATTTCAAGGTCAAAAGACAGTAATGGTCCTACCATGAGAGACTGCATGTAGAGACCACCGCATATGAGATGGTGGCAGGAAGTGATAGAACATTCAGGGTTAAGAAGAAGGAGGAAGTACGTCACAAATAGGAGGGGTTGGCTGAACAAATTAACATAAATGTTGTAGTTTCCAAAACAACCACATGGTGGCAGCACAATATGCACTGCATAATACTTTATGGCTGATGTAACACCACAGACCCTTCAAAAGGTACAACCCAGTTCCAAGGTGACCTTGTCAAATGACCACATTTCAGGTGCTCCGTAACCAGCCCGCATTTACAGCCATTTGCAGCATCTCGCAGTCATGTGACCACAATTTACAACGTTTTTGCCAAAAAATAGCATTTCCAGCAAAAATACCCCACAGCGAATAATAGGTTCTCTTATCGACCTGGGTCCAATCATGCGGTGACCTGCTTTACGACTGTCAGAACTGAAAACAATAATGATCAAGCTCCTTTACAGTTGTAAGTCAAGAACTACCTATAATAGCCTATTCCTAATATGTATATTTTTTATCACAGTGTTTTTATTAGCTTATAATATAAAATACAAAAATACAAAAGCAAGTAGTAGGGAACAAAGATAAGGGAAATGGAAAAAGTGAAGTGTGGAATAAAGGGGGAAAAGAAAAAAAAAGTGTTGACTTCCAGCTTGCAGTAAAATAAGGCATTAACATCGAACCTCAACTTTTTACATTTCTATAGTAGTATAAACTAGCCATTTCTGTAACAACAAATCTGTTCTGTACCAGCCTACTACCGGCCCTGCAGAAATGTCAGGGACAACCCCTTTTCAAAAGTCAATAGGCTGGAAGTAAGCCCGCCAAATTTATTTACACAAAACAGATCCAAAACAGAGCAAACAGAGCAAAACAAATACGAACCACGACTAAATCAGAAGCTGTTCAAACGGTTGCCTTCAGCAACCAGCACCTCCCACACATTCCCCTTTTAAACAGTTTCAAGGCGTGGCTTCTCTTTGCCTCCTCCCGAGGTACCCCATTGCCTTCCTTTGTTTACTCCTGCTTGTCTGCCTCCTGCTTCGGGCATCCTTGAACAAGGCCAGCTGTGGGTCGTCTTCGTCCAAGCTGTCAGGCTCACACAGCTGGTGTTGTGATTCAGGGTCAGCCTGTGGGTTCGGCAGTTGGGTCGGACGACTCAGAGGAGGAGGAGGGGGGTGTTGAAGACCTTGCTGAGGGGGTTGAAGATCTTGCTGATGAGAGCCCTCAGCCAGGCCCCTCCCACTTGGTCACCACGGAGACCCAGCTGTGTGAGCCTGACAGCGTGGATGAAGATGACCCACAGCTGGCCCTGTTCAAGGATGCCCGATGCAGGAGGCAGTCAATTAGGAGTAAACAGAGGAAGGCAATGGGGCTTCTCGGAAGGAGGCAGAGAGAAGCCACGCCCTGAACTCTATATAAGGGGAATGTGTGGGGAGGGCTGGTTTGCTGAAGGCAACCACTCGGATAGTTCATGTTTCTTAAAGCTCCTGTTTCTTGGTTTGTCTTGTTCCGTTTGTTTTTGTTGCAATAAATTTGGCAGGCGTAATTCCAGCCTCTTGCCTTCTTGAAAAAGGGGTTGTCCCTGCCTTTTCTGCAGGGCCGGTAGCAGGCTGGTACAGAACAGTTTGCCTTCAGCCTCCCACCCCTTACTAATATTATGGAGCAGCTACGTGCTGAGAATGCCCAGCTCACCCAGCAACTCACTTTGCTGGCAGCTCAGGTGGCTCAACTGCAAGCTCAGGTTCATGCTGCACCCCCACCATCACCCCCACCCAGGAGAAAATGCCAAGTTGCGATGCCAGATAAATTTACAGGCAATCCAGAACTGTTTCCTGCTTTCCTGGGACAATGCCAGCTCTTTATCAGCGTGAGAGCAGCTGATTTCCCCACCGACCGGGATAAGGTGGGGTTTGTGTTAAGCCTTCTTTCGGGTGATGCAGCTCGTTGGGGCACGCCTCTGCTGGCTCAACCTAGCCCATTGTTGGACAACTTTGTGGGGTTTTGTGATCATATGCGTCTGATGTATGAGGACCCTATTAAGACGCAGACTGCTACTCGACGCCTGAAAGCTCTGAGGCAGGGTCAACGCCCCCTACAGGGCTATATCAGCGATTTCCGGCTGCTTAGCCAGGATTCCGCCTGGAATGAGGCTGCGCTTGTGGATGCCTTCCAAGATGGATTGTTGGAGGAGATGTTGGATGAGCTGGCCCGTGTGGATATTCCCTCAGACCTGAATGGGCTGATCCATCTCTGCCTGCGGATCGATGCTCGGTTGCAGCAGCGAAGGAGTCGCTGTGCCACCCCACAGACCCCTGCAGCCCCTGTTGTGCGTGAGCCCCCAGTTCAAAGGGAGGAGCCAATGGAGCTGGGTGCCGCCAGGTCTCGTCTATCGGTGACTGAAATGAACAGACGACGATCGGGGGGGGTTGTGTTTTTACTGTGGGGACCCTGGGCATTTGGCTGCTTTTTGCCCAAAGAAGCGACAGCGGGCATCAGTGACCGAGTCTGCCCCGAGAAAGTCCCCTACTTTTCTGTCGGGAAACGCCCCGAGCCCGATCTAGACGGTGTGATAGATCGGGCGTCCCACAACAACACTGAGCGACGTCTTTCCGATGCTGCCTGTGAACCTCCATGGCATCTGATATTGGAGGCATGTCTGATCCTTCCTGGCAAGCCAGAGGGGATTCCAGTCCATGCCTTAATTGACTCTGGGGCCACCACAAATTTTATGGACTCAGCATTTGTGGCCAAATGGGCTGTTCCCCAGTGCCCAGTGGATCCGCCCATGTTAGTGGAGACTATCGATGGTCTAGTGCTCCTGTCTGGGCCAATTACGGCCGCCACGCAACCATTATGTATGACCATCAGTTCCCATGTGGAGGCCATCCAGTTCTATATCACCTCAGATCTGCACTTTCCCGTGGTCTTGGGACTGGCGTGGCTCCGGGTGCATGACCCACAGATCTATTGGTCACAGAACTTGGTCACCTTCCCAAGCTTGCAGTGCGTGGACCACTCCTGCCATATCTGTGCCGGCCAGGTGGAGGGTTCCCCAGGGGTTTCCTTGCCTCCCGAACTGTCCGACTTTGCTGATGTGTTCAGCGAGACAGAGGCGGATCAATTACCCCCGCACAGGCCCTATGACTGCCCCATTGATTTAGTCCCTGATGCGCCTCTCCCAGTGGGGCGTTTGTACTCCATGTCGGACCCCGAGTTGGCTGCATTGCGGGACTTTCTGGAGAAGAATTTGGCTCGCGGTTTCATCCGGCCCTCGTCCTCACCAGTGTCTGCACCCGTGCTCTTCGTCAAAAAGAAGTCGGGCGAATTGCGGCTTTGCTGCGATTATAGGAAACTCAACGCCATCACGGTGCGCAATCGTTACCTGCTGCCCCTCATCCCCGAACTCTTGGACCGACTCCGGGAGGCTAAGATCTTCACGAAACTGGACCTGCGTGGAGCTTACAACCTCGTCAGGGTTCGGCCGGGTGATGAGTGGAAGATGGCGTTTGGTACTCGCTATGGACATTTTGAGTACACGGTGATGCCGTTTGGCCTGACCAACGCCCCCGCTGTGTTCCAGCATTTCATGAATGACATTTTCCGGGATTTGTTGGATCAGTTTGTCGTGATCTACTTGGATGACATCCTGATCTACTCCCCGTCGCGTGAGGTGCACCATCAGCATCTCCATCAGGTCCTGCAGCGACTCCGAGAACATCGGCTGTTTGCCAAGTTGGAGAAGTGCCAGTTCTACCGGGTGACCATCGATTTCCTGGGTCACCGCATTTCTCCTGAGGGCATCGCCATGGAGCCGAGTAAGGTTGAGTCTTTGCAGAGTTGGCAACCCCCGCATCGCGTGAAGGATGTACAGCGACTTCTTGGGCTCGCCAACTATTACCGAACTTTCATCCCTGGGTTTGCTGCCTTGACAGCCCCCTTCACCCGGCTCCTGCAGAAGAAGACTTGGTTCCAGTGGAACGCTCCAGAACAACAGGCTTTCCAGACTTTGAAGGAAGCCTTCATGAAGGAGCCCATCTTGAAGCATCCTGACCCGCAACGGCCGTTTGTTGTGGAGGCGGACGCCTCCGACATTGCCATTGGGGCGGTGTTACTCCAGGCAACGACGCCCAGCGGTACCCTCTTCCCTTGCGCGTACCATTCACGAAAACTGAACCCTTCGGAGCGCAATTATACAATCTGGGAGAAGGAGCTGCTGGCCATCAAAGTGGCGTTCGAGGCCTGGAGGCATCATCTGGAGGGAGCGCGGCATCAAATTGAGGTCCGGACAGACCATAAGAATGTGGAAAGTCTGCAGACCGCTCGGAATTTGAACCAACGCCAGATCCGGTGGTCTCTTTTCTTTGCGAGGTTTGACTTCCGAGTTCGGTACATACCTAGCGGGCACAATCGAAGAGCGGATGCTCTGATCAGGAAGCCCGAATACTTCCGAGTGGAAGACAAGCTTCTGCCGAGGACAGTGATCCCCGTCGAGTCTTTTGCTGCGGTGCGGGAGCCGGTTGATATACGGGCTCGGATCCGGGAGGCACAGCAGCAGGAGGTGTGGGTGGCTCAGCGGAAGGAGGAGGTGGGGCCAGATTCTCCTTGGACGGTCACGGATGGACTCTTGTATTATTGTGACCGGCTCTACGTTCCGGGAGGGCCACTCAGGGGACTCATCCTCAGCCAGTGTCACGATAACCCGGCGGCGGGGCATTTTGGCCTGTTCAAGACCCTGAACCTGGTCTCCCGTACCTTCTGGTGGCCCCGAGTCCGACACGACGTCTAGTCCTATGTTACCTCCTGCATCCCATGCAGGCAGGCCAAGTCAACGACAGGGGCCCCGCCTGGATTACTGCAGCCTTTGCCGACACCCAAAAGACCCTGGGGGGCTGTGTCCATGGACTTTCTGACGGATTTACCCCCATCCTCTGGTTTTACGACAGTGTATGTGGTGGTGGACATGCTGACCAAGATGGCGCACTTCATCCCCTTTCGCGGCTTACCGTCAGCCCGCGCCACTAGTCGTATGTTCATTCAGCAGGTGTTTCGGCTGCACGGCCTCCCTGATAGAGTCGTCTCTGATAGGGGGGCCCAGTTTACAGCCCACTTCTGGCAGGAGTTGATGCATGCGTTGGATATCAAGATTTGCCTCTCGTCCGCGCATCATCCTCAAACTGACGGGGGAACCGAGAAGGTCATTGGTATCCTGGAACAATATCTGCGCTGCTACGTCAATCTGCAGCAAAACAATTGGGTGGACTATCTGGCCGTAGCTGAGTTTGCATTTAACAATTCGCAGCACACCTCCACACAGATGACACCGTTCTTGGCCAATGTGGGATATCACCCCCGGTTTTTCCCCCTTTCTCCCGTGGACTCACCGGAGCCGGCAGCGAACGACTTCATGGCAGAGTTACAGGCGATCCATCGATTGGTGCGACGTCAGTTAGAGAAGGCCAAGACCGATTACAAAAGGTTTGCTGATCGTTCAAGACGGGATACGCCTCCACTATCGGTGGGAGTTCGGGTCTGGTTGTCCACCAGGAACCTACCGTCAACACGGCCGGTGAGAAAGTTAGATCACCAATATTTAGGACCGTTCCCAGTCGAGGCTGTCATCAATCCGGTCGCCTATCGCTTAGCTCTGCCACGTTCCCTGCGCGTGCACCCAGTCTTTCATCGGTCTATGTTGGTCCCCGAGCAACCGTCCTGTCCACTCCGCTGAGCGGAACCTCCCCCATCAGGACCTCGTGATGGGAGGCAGCACCCCCGAGTACGAGGTCGCCAGCATCAGGGATTCCCGTTGGCTGAAAGGTCGTTTCCAGTACCTGATTGAATGGAAAGGTTACGGACCAGAGGACTTCACCTGGGAAGACACGACCGCCGTTCATGCCCCTGCGTTGTTGACCGCTTTTCATGAACAATTTCCATCCCGACCGCATCCGGATCGGCAGACCCGGGGGAAGGGCCCTGTGGTGCGGGATAGTATTGTGATTCAGGGTCAGCCTGTGGGTTCGGCAGTTGGGTCGGACGACTCAGAGGAGGATGAGGGGGGTGTTGAAGACCTTGCTGAGGGGGTTGAAGATCTTGCTGATGAGAGCCCTCAGCCAGGCCCCTCCCACTTGGTCACCACGGAGACCCAACTGTGTGAGCCTGACAGCGTGGATGAAGATGACCCACAGCTGGCCCTGTTCAAGGATGCCCGATGCAGGAGGCAGTCAATTAGGAGTAAACAGAGGAAGGCAATGGGGCTTCTCGGAAGGAGGCAGAGAGAAGCCACGCCCTGAACTCTATATAAGGGGAAGGTGTGGGGAGGGCTGGTTTGCTGAAGGCAACCGCTCGGATAGTTCATGCCTCAGAACTGTCCTCTGCAGGCTCTCCATCCCCTCCTCCTCCTCCTCCTCAGAATTGTCCGATTCAACTGCCGAACCCACAGGCTGACACTGAATCACAACAAAATCAGTCTAATCAGTAAAACCCAAAATCAAAGTATCATTTTTTTCCACCTCAAGCACAAAATCCAGAAGCGGTTTCCAAGTAGAAACAAAAGCATTTATATACTTTTCTTTTATCAGAACAGTCAATTTAGCCATGTCTGCTAACTCCATCAACTTTTGTAGCCATTCATCCATGGTGGGAATCGAAACATCCTTCCATTTTTGTGCATAAAGTAGTCTTGCTGCCATCAACATATAAAATCAGAGTTCCAATTCTTTTTCCAAGTCTTTTTCCATTAGGCCCAGAAGAAAACTTTCTGGTTTTATCCTTATATTCACTTTAACAATTTTCTGCATTAAAATATGAATCCTACTCCAATATTTCTTTATCACACATCCACCATAAATGATAAAAAGTCCCTTGTTTATATTTACATTCATTTGAGGTACCTTTATACATTCTAGATAACTTATCTGTTGTTAATACCAAGAATACATCATCTTATAAAAGTTTTCTTTTAAATTATAATTTAGTGTGAATTTTAAAGCTTTCGTCCACATATTCTCCCATTGTTCAAGCATCACATTATACCCAAAGTTCCTTGCCCACTGAATCATACAATGTTTTACATGTTCAGTTTCCAAATTTAATTTCAATAACGTTTTGTAAACCTTAGCAATATGTTCATCACTTCTTGTTGTTCTTAGTTACGAAGTAGTGTCCGACCAATCGCGACCCCATGGACAATGTTCCTCCAGGCCTTCCTGTCCTCTACCATCTAGAGGACAGCCTACTGCTTCAGTGATTCCATCCAGCCACCTCATTCTCTGTCATCCCCTTCTTCTCTTGCCCTCAGTCTTTCCCAGCATTTGGCTCTTCTCCAGTGAGTCCTTCCTTCTCATTAGGTGGCCAAAGTATTTGAGTTTCAACTTCAGGGTCTGCCCTTCTAAAGAGCAGTCAGGGTTGATCTCCTCTAGGACTGACCGGTTTGAACGCCTTGCAGTCCAAGGGACTCATAGGAGTCTTCTCCAGCACCATAGTTCAAAGCCCTCAATTCTTTGGCTCTCAGCCTTTCTTATGGTCCAAATTTCACAGCCATACATTGCAACTGGGAAAACCATGGCCTTGACTATTCTCACTTTTGTTGGCAGGGTGATGTCTCTGCTTTTTAGTATGCTGTCTAGATTTTCCATAGCTTTCCTCCCCAGGAGCTAGCGTCTTTTAATTTCTTGGCTACAGTCCCCATCTGCAGTGATCTTGGAGCCCAGGAAAATAAAATCTGTCACTACCTCCATTTCTTCCCCATCTATTTGCCAGGAATTGAGAGGGCCGGATGCCATGATCTTGGTTTTCTTAATGTTGAGTTTCAAGCCCACTTTTGCACTCTCCTTCTTCACTCGTAACAAGAGGCTGTTTAGTTCCTTTTCACTTTCTGCCATTAGAGTGGTATCATCTCCATATCTTAGGTTGTTGATATTTTTCCCAGCAATCTTAATTCAAACTTTTGATTCATCTAGCTCTGCCTTTCTCATGCCACAATTTGTTGTAATCCACACAATCAAAGACTTTAGCATAGTCAATGAAGCAGAAGTAGATGTTTTTCTGGAACTCCCTAGCTTTCTCCATGATCCAGTATGTGTTGGCAATTTGATCTCTAGTTCCTCTGCCTCTTCGAAATCCTGCCTGTACTTCTGGTAGTTCTCGATCCACATACTGCTGGAGTCTAGCTTGTAGGATTTTCAGCATAACTTTACTAGCATGTGAAATGAGTGCAATGGTGTGATAGTTTGAACATTCATTTGGCATTGCCTTTCTTTGGAATTGGAATGTAAACTGACCTTTTCCAATCCTGTGGCCACTGTTGAGTTTTCCAAATTTGATGGCAAATTGAGTGTAGCACTTTTACTGCATCATCTTTTAAGATTTTGAATAGCTCAGCTGAAATACTATCACCTCCACTAGCTTTGTTGCTCAGATTTCCTAAGGCCCATTTCACTTCACATTCTAGGATGTCTGGCTCGGGGTCAGTGACCACCCAATCGTGGTTATCTGGAACGTTAAGCTCATTCTTGTATAGTTCTGTGTAGTTTTGCCACGTCTTTTTAATCTCTTCTGCCTCTGTTAGGTCCCTGCCATTTTGGTTTTTTATCATGCCCATTTTTGCATGAAACGTTCCCTTCATCTCTCCAATTTTCTTGAAGAGATCTCTGGTCCTCCCTATTCTATTGTTTTCTTCTATTTCTTTGCACTGTTCATTTAAGAAGGCATTCTTATCTCTTCTAGCTGTTCTCTGGAATTCTGCATTCAATTGGGTGTATCTTTCTCTTTCTCCCTTGCCTTTCACTTCCCTTCTTTCTTCAGCTATTTGCAAAGCTTCTTCAGACAGCCATTTTGCTTTCTTGCATTTCTTTTTCTTTGGGATGGTTTTAGTTGCTACCTCTTGTACAATGTTGCAAACCTCCGTCCATAATTCTTCAGGCACTTTTGTCTATCAGATCTAATTCCTTAAATCTATTTGTCACCTCTACTGTGTATTCATCAGGGATATGATTTAGTTCATATCTGAGTGGTCTAGTGCTTTTCCCTACTTTCCTCAATTTAAGCCTAAATTTTGCAACGAGAAGCTCATGATCTGAGCCACAGTCAGCTCCTGGTCTTGTTTTTACTGACTGTATAGAGCAGGAGTGTCAAACTGCCAGCTCGTGGGCCAGACGCGTCACAACAAAACCGTGCCCACCCCATTGCCGGCAATGGGGAAGAACCTCCGATATGTCACGCGACGTCACGTGACGTCGCGAGTTTGACACCCCTGGTATAGAGCTTTTCCATCTTTGACTGCAGAGCACATAGTCAATCTGATTTCTGTGTTGGCCGTCTGGTGATGTCCATGTGTAGAGCCGTCTCTTGGGTTGTTGGAAAAGAGCTGATTGGTGCTTCTTTAGGACTGCCAGGGCTCAGCGGAAGCGCCGGGATCAGCACCGCTTTTCAGCTGATTGTCGCTTCTTCGGGGCTGTCAGGGCTCAGCGGAAGCGCCCGGATCAGCGCCAGGCTCCAGCTGGAGCTCAGTGCTGATCCTGGTGCTTCTGCTGAGCCCTGAAAGCACCAATCACCTGGAAAGCAGCATTGATCCTGGCGCATCTGCTGAGCCCCGAAGAAGCACTTATCACCTAGAAAGCAGCATTGATCCCTGCTCACATACACACAAACACGTGCGAGCAGTTACAGCTGAAGGTGTTTCAGCCTTCAACTACGGCTCCCAGTCCACCATTTGCACAGAGAGAGAGAAAGATAGAGGGGCACTTGCTCTTCCCTTCTCTCTCTCTCTCTGTCTCTCTCTCTCTCTCTCTTCATGCAGGCTTGCCCCCTCGTAGGACTCCTGATTTGCCCTGCGCCCGGGCGCCCCGCCCCCTGGGAGAAGCTTGGCCCCGTCCAAGGCACACATGGTCGGGAAGGCACGTCGGAGTCCCAGTTACCAGTAAGGCAATTGGCCCGCTCCTCTCCTATCGCCCACTTTGCCCGGCTCGAGTGTTGGTACTTCCAAAGGTGGCCACTTCAAGGTCACACAGGCAGCCATCGGCTGCTCCCCTCCCCTCCGCACCTCCAAATTGATCCCCAGGACAGTGTGCCTGACTGAGGAATTCTGGGAGTTGAAGTCCAGAAGTGAGAAAAGGGCCAAGTTTGAAGACCCCCTGCTGTATATCAATTTTGCCGCATGTCGAGAGGCGTTACCTCACAAGAGCCTCAACTCTGATCGTTGATTTGTTCACTGTCACTTCAGTCAACTCCTTTGTCAAGTGGCTTGTAATTGGGTGATGCTGTTAAACTTTCATGCTGAGCGGGAGGGCGTTCCGCCGTGGTTCTTGCTGTCCGATAGGCTGTGCGGGCCACTGTGGAGGGGAGGGTTATTTTATGATGGGTGTGGGTGAGAGAGAGACAGGAGGGAAGGTTATGGCGGGAGAGACGAAAATGGTTCCAAGTGGTCTCATCATGGCTGCCGCCTCCTGTTACAGGTTGTGGTTCTTTCGATCCTGGCGCGCAGCTCCGGTAAGCGGGCAGGTGAGCACAAGATAGTTCAGGGCATCCCTAAGTGGCCTTATTGTTAGGAAGTGATGATGAGCTCATGTTGATTTCTTAACCGGAAATCCCCCATCAGAAAATATTTCTTATCATTAGGAGCATGTCTTCTTGTGACAGTTTGGGCTATACCGAGTATTAATTTTCCTCAATTTATGTCTGTAAAGTGATTTTAGGGGTGTGGTTGCTTGGATTATGATAGCAGTCTTAAAGTTAAGTGGGCATCAGGTTTCTTGGTAAAGATGGATTAGGGAGGAAGGAAGGAAGGAAATGACAATGAGAAGGAGGGAGGGAGGGAAGGAGGAAGGGGCAAAGGGAGGGAAAGAAGAAAGGAAAGAAGAAGGAAGGGAGGGACAATGGGAGGGAGAGAGAAAGAGGGAAAGAAAGAGGGAGAGATAAATATAGAGGGAGAGAGAAAAATAAGGGAGAGAGAGAGAGGAGAGAAAGAGGGAGGGAGAGAGAAATAGAAATAGAGAGGGAGAGAGAAAGGGAGAAAGAAATAGAGAGAGAAAGGGAGGGAAAGAGAGAAGGAGAGTGTTGTGACTCGGGGCCAGCCTGTGGGTCCGACAGCCGGCTCTGATGTATCGGATGACTCTGAGGGGGAGGAGGGAAACGAACCGGCTGATGATGGTTTGGAGGAGGGAAACGAACCGGCTGATGATGGTTTGGAGGCTTTGCAGAGTCCTCAGCCGGGGACCTCTTCTCAGCTGCGTGAGCCCGAGAGTGCGGAGGATGATGACCCACAGCTGGCCCTGTTCAAGGACGCCCGACGCAGGAGGCAGTCAAGCAGGAACAAACAAAGAAAGGCTGCAGGACTCCTCGGGAGGAGGCACAGGGAGACCACGCCCTGAGCTCTCTATAAAAGGAGTGTTTGGGGAGGGGCTGGTTGCTGAAAGCAACTTTTCCGCTTGAGAAGACAAGCTCTTGTGTTTTTTGTTAACTGCGTAATTAAATCTTGGCAGAAGCCTTTTAGCCTTGGACGCTTTCCAGACTCTTCTTTTTGAATAGGGGTTGCGAGAAGAGGGCTGGTTCAGAACAGAGAGAAAGAGAGAAATAGAGAGCGAGAGAGGGAGGGAAGGATAGAGAAAAATAGGGAGAGAGAAATAGAGAGGGAGAGAGGGAGAGAAGGAGAGAGAAATAAAGAGGGAGAGAGAGAAATAGAGAGAGAGAGAGAAATAGAGGGAGAGAAATAGAGGGAGAGAGAGAGATTAAATTAGTAACATGGTTGTTAAGTGAATCTGGTTTCCCCACTAACTGCTTGTCAGAAGGTTGCAAAAGGCGATCATATGACCCTGGAACAATGTGACCATTCTAAATATGAATCAGTTGCCAAGCATCCGATTGTAAATCATATGACCCTGGGGATGCCGCAACGGTCATAAGTCTGAAAAATGGTCATAAGTCACTTTTTTCAGTGCCGTTGTAACTTTAAACAGTCACTAAGCAAACTGTTGTAAGTCAAGGACTACCTGTACTTTATCACTTTTTCCCATTTGTTTTTTGGTCATCAAGTTTTTAACACCTTGCTAGATGACTAGTGGTACTCGAATGTTGCCATATTCTAAAAGTGGTACAATCGGTGAAAAGGTTGAAAAGCCCTGACATAGTCAATCTGTCCATCTCTGCGCATTCTAGTATTTTTTAAAATTATTTCTTCATCTGATGGTATTCCTTCATTTTTCCAGTGTTGCACAAATATAATTCTTGCCGCTGTTATGACATGCAAAGTCAAGTATAAGCTTTGTTTATTAGTCTTTTTTGGCATTATAACTAATAAAAAAAGTTCAGGTTTAAAATCAGCATGTTTTCCTAACATCTTTTCTAGCCAGGTATGTATCTTTTTCCAATAATTCTTTATCACATGTCCACCAAACATGATAATACATGCCTGACTTATGTTTACATTTGCAACATCTATCTGACATATTTTTAAACATTTTTCCTAATCTTGCTGGTGGCAAGTGCCATCTATAAAACCTTTTGTATAAGTTTTCTTTATAGGAAGCTGACATTGTCAATTTATAGTTTCTTTCCCATCAATTTTGCCATTTTTCTAATTCTATATTATAACCAAAAATTTTCGCCCATCTTATCATTGTTTCTTTGACTTGTTCACTTTCCATTTCTAAAGTTAATAAATTATATAGTTTCTTAATTTTTCATCCGAGGTCAACCATGTCTTATCGAACTCAGTTTGTTCCTTATAAAATCCATACATTTTAACCTCTCTATTTGCATTTGTAAATGTGTCCACCATTTTAGGTTGATACCCTGATTTTCCATTTCTTGTTTAGATTTTAAATTTCTTTCAGAGTTTAGAATATCTCTATATGTCCCGATTTTTTCTTTTTTTTTTCTTTTTTTTATTGAAAAGTTTTACAGTACATTTTAAAAAACCCCTTCCCTCCCCCTCTCCCCCCGCCTTCCCAGAACTGAATACAGGGTATTGCCTCTAACAAACTTGAACTAAAATATGCTAACTATCTATGAATACACTTTAAATCCTAACGCACTTTAACTCCCATTTAAACATAGCTAAATAATAATACATCTTGTTAAATTCTCATATTCATATGCTAAATGAAACTTTTTAGTCCCATATTTATTCTGAATGTAATCAATCCATCTTCTCCATTCCGAAATGTATCTTTGTTGCGAGTGATCTTTCAAATAAGCTGAAATTTTTGCCATTTCTGCTAGGTTCGAAACTTTTAGAGTCCACTCTTCTATAGTAGGCAGATCCTCCTTCTTCCAATATTGCGATACCAAAAGTCTTGCTGCTGTATTAAATTCAACATCAGTTTAATTTCTATAACAGTACAATCTGTAATAATACCCAACAGAAATAACTGCGGAGAAAACCTTATCTTTTTCTTAAATATCTTCTGCATATTCCACCAAATATTAATCCAAAAGGCTTTAACTTTTTTGCAAGTCCACCATATATGATAGTACGTTGCATCGTCACAACCGCACCTCCAACATTTAGGTTGGTAATTTGGATACATACATGCTAATTTTTTGGGATCTAAATGCCATCTATAAAACATTTTATAAAAGTTCTCTCTTAAGTTTTGTGCCTGTGTAAATTTTACATTTCTGACCCATATTTTTTCCCAAGTATCCATCGTTACTGGCTCCTGAATATTCTGGGCCCATTTTATCATACAGTCCTTAACAGGTTCCATTTCTGAATCTATTTCTATCAATGCATTATATATCCTTCTTATATGCGCTTGACTTTGATCTCTAATTTGTTTTACCAAATTTTCATCAGTTGTTGAAATACCAATTTTCCGATCTTCTTTCCATCTAGCTTGTATCTGCCCATACTGAAACCAAGTTTGTACTATCTTTTCTTCTTTTAAAATATTGAACGGCTTTAGTTGCCATACATTCCTTTCCAATCTAAGAATTTCTTTATATGTGATCACATCATGTTTCAATCCCAAACTTATATTTTCTATCGCATGTTTAGGTATTGCCCAAATTGGTATTTTATAATTTAACTTATATTGATATTTTTTCCAGACTTGCAACAGGGCATACCTTAATATATGTGTCTTAAAAACATTATCCACCTTTTTATCATACAATAAATATGCATGCCAACCATATAATAAATCACATCCCTCAATATTCAGTATTCTTCCTTCTGTTAAATTGAACCAATTACTAATTGTCGATAAAGCCGCAGCATCATAATATAAGTTAAAATTGGGCATTTTAAGACCACCTGTTTCACGTATATCTTGCATTATCTTAAGTTTTACTCTCGGTCTTTTCCCTGCCCAAATAAATTTATTAATGCCTTTTTGACATTCCTCCAAATTTGAATCTTTTTTAAGTATAGGTATCATTTGAAACAAAAATAAAAAATTTGGCAAAACATTCATTTTCACTGCTGCAATTCTTCCCAATAAAGACAATTGTAATTTTCTCCAACTGTCTAACTCTTTTTGTGTTTTTAGCCATAACAATTCATAATTATTTTTATATAATTTCACATTTGAAGCTGTAATATATACCCCCAAATATTTAATCTTTTTAACTATTTCAAATCCCGTTAGTTTTTCTAGGGATTCCTTTTGTTCTATAGTCATATTTTTAGACAATATTTTAGTTTTTTGCCTATTTATCTTAAATCCAGAAACTTGTCCATATTGCAAAATTATCTCCATTAAATCTATAACCGATTGAGTCGGTTGACTTAATGTAATAACCAAGTCGTCCGCAAACGCTCTTAATCTATAATCTTGATGTTTTATTTTAATTCCCTTTATTTTATTTGAATCACGTATCTTAGTCAATAATATTTCCAGTGTTAAAACAAACAGCAATGGTGACAACGGACATCCCTGTCTTGTACCTTTTTCAATTTTGCAAGCTTCTGTTATACTACCATTAATTATTATTTGAGCTGTTTGTTTCTGATATATTGCCCTAATAGATTGTAAAAACTTATCCCCAAACTCCATCTTCTCTAATACTTTTAATAAAAATTGCCAATTCAGTTGATCAAACGCCTTTTCGGCGTCCAAAAAAATCAGCACTGCGGGGACTTGATTATTTCTTTCCAAATATTCTAATAAATTTACAATATGTCTCACATTATATTTCATTTGTCTACCACTTATGAAACCTGTTTGCTCACTATGAATCATTTGTTGCAAATCCTGCATTAATCTGTTTGCTAAAATTTTTGCAAATATCTTATAATCAGTATTTAAAAGCGATATTGGTCTGTAATTTTTAGATTGGGTAAGATCTTGATCTTCCTTTGGAATCAACATTATAAAAGCTGTTTTCCAGGATGGAGGCACTTCTCTTCCAGATTGAATTGTTCTAAATAACTCCTTTAAAGGTTCCACCATTTCTAATTGTACGTTTTTATAATAAATAGCTGTCAAATCATCTGTTCCAGGTGCCTTACCCACTTTTAGTTGTTTAATTGCTAAAATAATTTCTTCAGCAGTTATTAATTGATTCATCCCTTCCCTTTGCTCTTGTGTAAGTATAGGGGTATTCACTTCTTGTAAATATCTATCTATATCTAAACCTTGAATTGTATCCCTAGCATATAATTTTGAATAAAATTCTACAAAAACCGTTTTAATAAGATTTTGCTGAAACACCTCTTTACCCTTATATACTATATTGTCTATATTACGTGATTTTTGTTTTTTCCTTAACAGATAAGGTAGTCACGTACCTGGCTTATTAGCATTGTAAAAGGTATTATGTTTAACATATCGTAAATTAGTTGCCACTTGATCTGCCATCAGCATGTTAAACTGCCCTCTTAACAAATTAATTGCTTCTTTCACTCTCTTGTTAGATGGGTTCAAAATAAAAGCCCTCTCTTTCATCTTTATTTCCTCCTCTAGCTCCTTATGCTTATATTCCAATCTACGTCTATGTTTATTAGAACTCCTCTCATATAAGCTTTACTTGCATCCCAAACCATTTCAATTGGAGTACCCTTATGCATATTTATAGTAAAAAATTCTTTCATTTGTTTTTTACATTCTTCCACATTTTCCTCATATCTAAACAAATTTTCATTTAACCTCCAGGATCTCCTGTCTTCCTTCCCCTGGTCCAGTTCCATCCATACTGGACTGTGGTCTGATAAAGTTCTTGGACATATCTTAATCTTCTTAACCCTAGAAAAAAATCATTAGTAGTTAATACAAAATCAATCCTAGAAAAGGATTGATGTCTATCAGAAAAAAAAGTAAAATCCCTTTCTTCCACGTTTCATTCTCTCCACACATCTCTCAGTTCCAAATCATCTTTCATATCAAAAAAAGATTTAGGCAATCTAGCATGATTTGGAGTACTTTTAAAAGGTCCTTTTTTATCTTTTTGTGTGTCCAACACTCCATTCCAGTCTCCCATTAAAATACATACTTTATAATCCCATTGAATTATTTTATTATGAAGAAGTTTGTAAAATTCTTGCTGTTGATTGGGTGCATATATTCCAATTAAAAGTGTTTTCTTCCCTTCTATTAAAAGTTTAATTATAATATATCTTCCTTGTTTATCTGCTTCAATTAGATTAGCTGTTTAGTCCTTCTTCACATAAATAACTACTCCGTTTTTCTTGTCTGGAGCAGATGCAGTAAATTGTATACCCAATCTGGAATTTGTCAAATATTTTTGATCTGCTACACGAATATGCGTTTCCTGCAAACATATAACATCATTTTTAAATTGTTTTAAATACTGAAATATTTTCTTTCTCTTTTGCGGAGAGTTTAAACCATTAACATTCCATGTTAGAAACTTTGTCGCCATCTTTTGCGACTTGAAGCTTTCGGAGCGTATCTTGCAGATCCATAAGCACCTGCCTCTTTGGTCTCGCTCCTCCCACTGCTTCATTGTTAATGGATTCTTGAACTGTGATTATAGGATACTGTTTCTGTTGTTCTTGTTGTTGTTCCTTTCGTCTGGTTGCAGCCCGTGTCATTCTTTGACTCTTTAGTTCTTCTAATGGTGCCAGGGGTTGCGCAGTTTCCAGAGTTTGCTGTACTTCTTTTACAATCAGCGAGGTGATTTCTTCACCTTGCTGTATGCCTTCCATTTGTGCCTGCTCCTTCTTCCTTTCCCCTTTTAAATTCTGGGGGTGGCGATGAACCTGCTTTCAGTACATTACAATAAAAATCTCGTGCCTTCAGAACTGTATTAAGACGATATCTTGTACCTGCGTAATTCACCACTATCCCAGTTGGTTTCTCCCATCTGAACTGGAGCTGTCGTTTTTTTAATTCATCTGCCAAGAAAACAAACTCTTTCCTTTTTCTTAAAATTCTTGGTGGAATTTCTTTCAAAATTAAGACCTCTTGATCAGCCACTTTAAATCTGTTATGATAAAAAGCTTGAATAATCACATTTCTGATCGTTCTCTTTGTAAAATAAGCAACCACATCTCTTGGTAGATTTCTTTGCCTAGCAATCCAGGAGTTGACCCGAAATATTTTATCTATTTCCATTATTAAATCTTCAACTCGCCATCCCAATATAGGCGCCACAGCCTTTGCTAATATCTCTTCCAGGTTTTCTTGTGGGTTTTCTTTCAGACCTCTTATCCTCAAGGCAAACTCCATGTCTCTATATTGTATCATTACCATCTCATCATCAATCTTATCCATTTTATTCTCAGCTTTGCACATTTTAGCTTCCAGTATCAAGTTGCTTTTGTTAACTTCCTCCACGTGTTCATCCAAACGCTCAATACAAACTGCCAACCCCTGAAATATCAGTTCCCAAACCACGAAACATCTGATTGTCGCTGTTTTCGCGATTTAAACGGAATCAACGGGGCTGACGGTCGGTATGACTGCCATCGACGGAGCCTTGCCACCCGGATGTCCCATGTCCTGATTTTTTTTTCAAAGTCCACTAAACTTTGGTATACAAATGCTTCCATTGTTGACCACCCTGGAATTTTGAAATATATTTTACTTTTTATTTTTTCCCCCATGTTGTTAACAATGCATTTCTTATATAATGATTTTGGAAATATTTACGAACTCTATTTTTCCCATACCATAAGAAAGCGTGCCACCCCAATTGTAAATCACGCCCCTCCAGATATAACAACCTTTTGTTTTTAAGAATTATCCGTTTTTTTACCCATGTTAACACCGAAGCTTGATAGTATAAGACCCACTCTGGTAGGCCAAACCCTCCATTTTCCTTGGCGTCTTGTAACAATTTCCGCTTAATTCTAGCTTTCTTTCCTTGCCAAATAAATTTCAAAATTAGTGAGTTCAAGTCTTAAAAAAAAAATCTGCAATTTTATATGTATTGTTTGAAATAGAAATAAAATTTTGGTAATAAATTCATTTTCACTGTGGGAATTCTTTTTAATATTGACAATTGCAAATTTTTCCATTTTTTTAAATCCAATTTTATTTGAGTCAATAATTTTGTGTAGTTATCTTTTTTTATCGTTGAACATCTTGCCATTAGCTGTATCCCCAGATATTTAACCTTTTTGACTATCTGCAATTCTGTCTTCTCTGATATTTGTTTTTTGTTTTTTGCTTATGTGTAAGGTTTTTAACTTTTACTTTAGTTTTTTCTCTGTTTATTTTCAGTCCTGCCATTTCTCTATACTGTTCTATCTTTCCCAATAGTTTAGGAATCATCTCCAAAGGTTCTTCTAAAATAAACACCAAATCATCAGCAAATGCTTGTAGTTTGTATATTTCACCTTTTATTTCTAATCCTTTAATTTCTATATCTTGTCTAATATTTATATTTAAAACTTCCAAAGTAAAAATAAATAACAGTGGAGATAGTGGGCATCCTTGCCTTGTGCCTTTCCTTATCTCAAAATTCTCCATATAGTCTCCATTCACAATCACTTTCGCTGTTTGTTTATTGTATATTGTTTTTATCATATTTATAAAATTCTGTCCAAAGTCCATTATTTGTAGTTGTTGAATCATAAATTTCCAGGATGCCTTTTGGGCATCCAGAAATACTAGCGCCATTTGTTTTCCTGGATGCAATTCATAGTATTCTAATACATCCATTATCACTCTTAAATTGTTTTTAATTTGTGACTTTGGTAAAAAAAACATTTTGATCTGAATGTATAAATTCAGTTAAGTATCGTTTCAGTCTCTGCCATTACTGAAGTAAAGATTTTATAATCCCCATTCAGTAATGATATCGGTCTGTAGTTCTTTATCTGTGTCAAATCTGCATCTTCTTTTGGTATTAAAGTAATATTTGCTTCTATCCACGTATTTGGAAGTTTAGCCACAACAAAAGTTCATTACAAACATCTTTCAACGGTTCACTTAGTGTATATTGCAGGGTTTTATATAACTCCGCCGGTAGTCCACCTGGCCCCGGTGTTTTTTCATTTTTTTTGTCTTCTTATGGCCTGTTATTTCCATCATTGTTATTTTTTCCTCTAACATAGTCTTATAGGTTTCTGGAATTTTGGGAAGGTTATTTCCTTCCAAATATTGAATCATTCTCTTGAAATTTCTTCTGTATCATAAAGTTTTTTGTAGTATTCTTTAATTATATTTTATTCATTTTTAAATTGTACACCTTTTTCATCTACTAATTTGTTTATCATTTTCTTCTGTTTTTTAAGTTTATAAGGTAATCATCTTCCTGGTTTATTTGCGTTTTCAAAAAAAGTTTTGTTTTACTCTTTTTATTTGCTGTGCCAGTTTTTCTGAGTCCAACAAATTTATGTTTTATTATTTCCATTTCTCTTTTCAAAGTCTTCTTTCGTGGATTCATTTGCAGTTCTGATTCTAATTTTCCAAATTTCTCTTTTAATAGTACATACTGCTGTCTTTTCTGTTTATTTCTGTTTCCCATGTAAGTTATAGCTATACCTCTAAAATATGCTTTAGCTGTGTCCCATACATTTTGTAGTGTTGTATCTTCTTTTTTATTTTCTTTTTTAAAAAAACTCCATTTCTTTTGTTGCTAGTTCTATAAATTCTCTTTCTTTTAATATAGATTGGTTCAGAGTCCATCTTATATTTTTTTTGTATTCCTCTCCACTTTTAAAGGGTTGTGGTCTGCCCAGGTTCATCCTCAATTCAGGTGTCGTCCAAATCATATCGATTCTATTGAAAAGTTTTAGCATACAGTTTATCTTTAACAGTCCCCCCTCCCCCTCCCCTCTCCCTCCCTCCCTACCCCTCCCCCCCTCCCCCCCCCCGACTTCCCAGAGCTAAATACAAGGTATAGAAAAAAAAACAATCATAAACAACCATATACTAACAACCATAAACTCTAAAATCCATCACTCTCTAGCTTATACAGGATAATACATATCTTAATGATATTAAATATATATAGAAAAGAAAAAAGAAAGGAAAAAAAAGGAAATAAAGAAAGAAAAAGCGAAGGAAGACTTATTCAAATGCCACATGAAACTTCTTAACCCTATATTTGTTCTGGATGTACTCAACCCATTTTCTCCATTCCATAATATAACGTTCTTGCGAGTGATCTTTCAAGTAAGCCGAAATCTTTGCCATCTCTGCCAGGTCGGAAACCTTTAAAGTCCATTCTTCTATAGTCGGCAGTTCCTCTTTCTTCCAATACTGACCTATTAAAAGTCTTGCTGCCGTGATTAAATTCAACATCAACTTAGTGTCCACAACCGTAGCATCTGTAATTATTCCCAACAAGAAGAGTTGCGGACAAAACTTTATCCTTTGCTTGAAAATCTGCATATTCCACCAAATTTTTATCCAAAAGGCCTTAACCTTTTTACAAGTCCACCATACATGAAAATATGTTGCATCTTCATCACCACACCTCCAACATTTTGGTTGATAATTCGGATACATGCTTGCAAGCTTTTTAGGATCTAGATGCCATCTATAAAACATTTTATAGAAGTTCTCTCTTAGATTTTGAGCTTGTGTAAATTTTACATTCCTCACCCAAATCTTTTCCCACATGTCCATTGTAATAACTTCTTGAATATTTTGGGCCCATTTTATCATACAATCCTTAACAAGTTCTGTTTCTGAGTCAATCTCTATCAATGCAAGATATATCCGTTTAATATGTGCTGGACCCTGATTTCTGATTTGCTTTATCAGATTTTCATCAGTCATTGTAAAACCATTTTTCTGATCTTCTTTCCACCTGGCCCGTAGCTGAGTATATTGAAACCAATTCTGAACAATCTTCTCATCTCGCAAGAGACTATATGGTTTCAAACACCAGACATTTCTTTCCAAGTTTAGAATCTCCTTGTACGTAGTCACATCATGTTTGAAACCAGCATGTATATTTTCTATTGCGTGTTTTGGAATTGCCCACAATGGTATCTTGCAGTCTAGCTTATGTCTGTACTTCTTCCAAACTCTCAGCAATGCCTGTCTTAAAATATGCACTCTAAACATATTATCTACCTTCTTATCATACAACAAATATGCATGCCAACCAAACAACAAGTCGTGGCCCTCAAGATTTAATAATCTCTCTTGTGTCAAATTAATCCAATCACTTATACCTACTAACGCAGCAGCTTCATAATATAATTTAAGATTAGGCATTTTAAGACCACCTCTTTCACGAGTATCCTGCATGATCTTAAGTTTGACTCGTGGTCTTTTCCCTGCCCAAACAAATTTATTGATACCTCTCTGCCATTCCTCCAAGTTAGAATCTTTCTTAAGAATCGGTATCATTTGAAATAAAAACAAAAATTTAGGCAGGACATTCATTTTCACTGCTGCAATTCTTCCCAGTAAAGACAATTGCAATTTTTCCCAACTCTCCATTTCTTTTTGGATTTTTCCCCATAATTTTTCATAATTATTTTTATATAATTTTGTATTAGAGGGCGACAAAAGCACCCCCAAATATTTGACCCTTTTGACAATCTCAAATCCAGTTAACCCTTCTAGAAGGGCCTTTTGCGATGCTGTCATGTTTTTGGCCAAAATTTTAGTTTTTTGTACATTAACTTTAAATCCAGAAACCTTCCCATATTGCATTATTATCTCCATCAGGTCCACAACAGAGCTCTCCAAATCATATCGATTCTAGACCAGGACTTATGACTATTTGAATAAAATGTATATTGTAATTTTCCTGGATTAATTTCCCTCCAGACATCTCGTATTCCAATCTCTTCTGTCATATTAAAAAAAGCCTTAGGTAGTTTTCTTCTTCCAGTTTTTCCTGTTTTACTGCTTTTATAGACTATTGTCCCATCCACAATCGCGTTAAAGTCTCCTACTAAACAAATGTTTTGGTACTCCAATTCTGTTATTTTTCTATGAAGATTTTGATGAAATTCTTCCTGATTGTTGTTTGGTTCATATATTATTACTAACAAAATTTGTTTTTGATGTAAATATATTTCTGCCATCACAATTCTTCCTTCTTCATCTGAATAAATCATTTTAGAGTCTATTGTCTCTTTAATATATATTGCAACTCCTCTTTCCTTTTGTTGCACTGATGCATGATAAAGTTTTCCAATTTTGGGGTATTCCAACAGCTTATAATGTTTTTATATATGTGTCTCTTGCAAGCAAATTATATCTATATTTATCTTCCATAGTTTCCTAAAAAAATTGCTTCTTTTTGATGGGGAGTTTAATCCGTTTATGTTCATTGAAAAAAAAAAAACCATTTTCTTTCTCCATTTCAGTTATTTATATTTAGGTCTAGTAGATCTCGTAATCCTCTGTTCTCTGGCCATTCCTTCACTCTCTTGCTCAGATTTCTCTTTCTGTTCTAATTGTGTAGGTGCTTCTTCAGCTGCATCTTCCATCTGTTTCTGTTCTTTTCTCTCCTCTTGTCAATGCTCCATCTAGAAATGCTCTATTTCTCGTCAAAATCTTCTGCTTTCCAGATTGAATCCAATCAGTATCTTGTATTATTCCAGTTGATTAAAATCCCTTCTGGCATCAACCATCTAAAGTTTATACCTTTTGCAATCAGCTTTGTGGTTAAAAATGATATTGTCTTCGAGTATCTCTTACTCTTTTAGGTATCTGCTTTAAAACCACAATTTCTTTACTCTTATATTGTAATGGTTCCTCTCGAACTCTTCTCAGTATTTCATCCTGTGTTGTTTTCTTTATGAATCTCACGTGCACTTCTCTGGGTAGTTTGTGTTTTCTTGCATAGCTTCAATTCATTCGGAATATTTCATCTCCATTTGCATCTCTGTCTGCTTTCAGGGCCTCTGCCAAGAGCTCAATAATCACAACTGCTATATTTTCTTCTCTATCTTCAGGGATATTTTGAAATCTTAGGTAATGTTCTGCTTTTTCCATTTCTAAAATTGCCACCGCTCCCTTGAGATTTTGATTTGCTTGTTCCAGTTTCTCATTTTCTTGCAGTAGTATTTCCATTTTTTATCGATACCTTCTGTTTTATTTTCCATTTTCCGAATTCTTTGTTCATTTTTAAACATCATTTGATGGTGAACTTCAAATTGTGTCTTTACATCCAACATTTCTTCGCTTAATTTGTCAAATTTACTTTTTGTCTCTTCATTAATTTTTTGCATTGATTCTTCAATCAGTTTTAATGTGGATTACATCTCATTTTGTGCAGTGCTTATTTTCTCACACTGCAACATTGTTTCAATAGATCCCTGGGTTGTTGGACTGGGTGTTCCAACAGAGGGTGCAGAGGAAGTCTTTATCATGAGTCTGGTAAGGTTTGATGTACTCATTCTTCCAGCCAACTATCTTAGAGTAAAATCCAAAATTTAAAAGGGAGCCAACTTCTTTAGGCTAATTCCAATATCTCAGGGAGAGAAAACAGAATAAAGCAGGCAACAAGAAAAGAGAAAAAAAAAGCCAGCTGTCTTAGTTTAAAATCCAACCAGGAAAAAACAAATCCACTTCTTTAGGCCAAATCCAATTCCTCCGGCTGGGCCTCAGATGTAAAATATTTGCTGTCTTCAAATAATTCCTGTTTTAGTTATATCCAGAGTCAACAAGTCTAGCTATAAAGAGTCTCCTCACTTAAAAACTCATGCAAAGGCACTTTGTTTAGAACAGGGCTTTTCAACCAGGGGTATGCGTACCACTGTTCTGTTCCAGCCTATGACCGTCCTAGTTTGCTTCAAGGACAACCCCTTTTTTCTGTTAAAATCAATAGGCTGGAAAAACCCAACCCAAATTTATTTACAGTTCCAAATAAGAAAGTCCTTCAAACACAAAAGCAGCAGGATATTTTCCTTAACAAAAATAAATGATTCAAACCTCAAGCAAGAGTCAAACAGGAAGATTAGCAAGAACAGACCAGGATTTTCTTTGGATTTCTATGAACAGTTGCCTTCAGCAACCAGTACCGCCCACACCTTCCCCTTTTATTAACAGCCCCAAGGCGTGGCTTCTCAGTGCCTTCTCCTCCTTTCACCGAGTTGTTTCATAGACTTCCTCTGGTCTGCTCTGCTCAACTGCCTTCTGCTTCTAGCGTCTCTAAACAGATTCAGCTGTGACTCCTTTGAGTCTAAACCCTTCTCCTCACACAGCTGAGCCTCATAACGAACACGACTGGAGGGGCCCGGCTCTTCCTCTGACTGAGAGTCCTGTAATGCATCAGAGCCTCCCTCTGACACTGAAGGCTCTTCAAACCCCTCCTCCTCCTCCTCAGATCCCTCGGACTCATCTGCTGGGAGCACAGGCTGACACGGAATCACAACACTATCCTGCACCGCAGGACCCTTCCCCCGGGTCTCCCAATCCGGATACAGTCGGGATGGGAATTGTTCATGGAAGGCAGACACCAAAGTAGGAGCATGAACGGTGGCCGCATCCTCCCAGGTGAACTCCTCTGGTCCGTAGCCTTTCCATTCGATCAGGTACCGAAAGCGACTTTTCAGCCAACGGTGTCAATGCTGCAAACATTGACATGGTTTTGCACTGACAATATAAGAGACAGCCTTTTGTTTAAACTGTTTCACTTTGAATCTTGAAGGGAGGGAATTTTCTAACGACTATTTTGAGAAGATTAGAAAAGCCTGCGTACAGAATGGGAGGAGAGACCTCATATGTAAAACTAATTGGATAATGTGATTTATGATGTGTAGATAAGGGCGGGGATTGCGTGTGTGTTACAATGGGTTTTGTGGGAGGAGATTTCAGATTCTGACATCCCTCCATGAGTGCCGATGTTTCGTTTCATTACAAAGACTTTTAGATAAATAATATGCCGGCAACTTGTTTGAATTGTCTCATTCATCGGAACCATGACAGCATGCCAGAACCTATTTTCTTTCAAAGGGGGGTCCTGAACCCCCGCCACTGTCTCCGGTAAGAGAGATAAGCTGGCAAAGATTCAGGGAAGAGTCCTCACGATGGAAAATGAAAGCCTGGTTGCTGGCGAAACGTCTGAAGAGGAATTAATAAATAGTTTTCTGTGGGAAGATGAATTTGGGCCGATCTCCAAACCTCAGCAGATAACTGAGCTTATCTCGTCGTCAAGCTGGAACCACTCCAGTAGAGAATACGGAGGCCAGACTGTGCGGCAAGAGGCCCCAGAACCAGAATGGGGAGGAGATGTCAGATCTTCAGCCACTGAGAATGTGGGTGAGTGGAAAATCCTGTCTGCAGATCAGATTGCCTGCCAGACCCAGGAGTCCCCTGCCAAGCCCTCCAGACCCATAGAGGCAGAGGACCCCAGCCTGGGGCCTCTGCAGCAATGGGAGGTTGGGAAGCCCCCACAAGTGAAAGACCAACAACCTCTGAGATTGCCCCAGCTAATAGAAGCCTTGCAACAGCTGGGGGTGGTGCAGAAGCCTGGAGATCAGGAGCTGGTGGGAGGACAACAGCAAGGGTGGCAGCAGCAGGACCCAAACGTGCAACCCCTGAACTTACAGCAGGATCAGTGGGGCCAGCAGCAGTGGGAGCCCTGGCAGCCATTAAATCAGCAACCAGAGTGTGGCCAGCAGCAACTGGAGACACAACAACAGCAGTGGGGGGCCCAGCAACCAATAATGAGCCCACCCTTCAGAGCAACCTTCGATGGGAACCCAGAGAAACTGATTTTCTTCCTCAACCACGTACGCTCTCATTTGAATAGCTGGGCTCATCTCTACACAGACGCAGGTGCTATGGTTGATGTGATTTCGTCCAGCCTAGAGGGAGAAGCATCCAAATGGTTGAACAATTTACATAACGAGCAGGTCCCTGAATTGGAGAACCCCCACCTTTTCCTCCTGAAGCTAAGGGAAAGATTTGAGGACCCATCCGTCGCCCTCTAGAGTGGAAGAGCAAATCCATAAGATAAAACAATCTGGCTGGCCTGCCCTGGAGTATGTGCAGGAGTTTCGAAAGCTGGCTGGTCGGATAGAGAGATGGCCTGAGCAATCCATAAATCATCTTTTTAGAAAAGGGTTAGATGACTACCTTTCTCTGGCATGTATCTACTGAGCTGTACCTGACCAACTGCATGAATGGTACCAGGCAGCGGTGAAATTAGAGGTTCAGCTCACCCGCTATAAGAAGCCTCTCCTACCTGAACCCGAGCCATGGTCAGAACAACCTGAATGGCAATCACCCCCACGAAGATCTCCAACTACTGTGAGGGCTGAAAGACCCAAGCCACCTGTAGACCCGGCAATTAAGTGTTTCCGATGCGGATAGCAGGGACATCGAGCAGCGAAATGCCCAGTCCCCTTTCCCCAACAGCAGAACAGACTAGGACCAGCAGTGAGAAAGAAACCTGCACAGCAGCTAAAGGGAGAGAAATCCAACCGGATGACACAGGAACCTGTTGTCCAGGTCACATCCCCCACACGGGAGGATGCCAGAACACAGACTGGATCTGAAGAGAACCGCAGAGCAGCGACCGAGAGAAAAGTCCAACTGGACTACCCAGGAGCCCGTTACCCAGGTTACATCCCCCACCCAGGAGGACGCTGGCCCACTGACTGGACCCGCCCCCACTTTACCCGGCTTTGACAGCGACGATGAAGGGGAGAACGACCCGATGGTGAGTCGACACATCCTACCTTTTTTATTGCCTGCTGAACTCATGATCCCTAAGACAGGGGCACAAGTAGACCTAAAAGTGCTAGTCGATACTGGCTGCTCCCGATGCATTATTAGCCTGTCATGTGCCTTGAGACTGGGCATACGGGCTAAGCCACTCTCCAAGCCTGTGAGGTTTGAGCAAGCCGATGGCTCCCTAATGGGAGGGACTTTAGTCATGCAATTAATGGAGCCCTTATGCCTGGAAATAGGTGAGCACTGGGAGTTTATTCGCTTCCTGGTAGCTCCAAAGATGTCTGAAACTGTGATCCTAGGACTAGCCTGGCTAGACAAATGGAAGCCATTTATCTGGTGGGAAAAAGGAATGAGAACTGTGAGATTACCCATAGGGCCCGATCCCCCCATTGATTCAACAGATGTTACAGGGGATTTTAGCCCACCCAATGAACGAGCGCACATGGCTGCCTTACGGCCACCTGGTGAGCCGCTCATCCCCAGCGAGTACCAGGACCTAGCGGAGGCGTTTAGTGAGAAAGAATACGATACCTTGCCTCCTCACCGCCACAATGACTGTTCCATTGAATTGTTACCAGGGCCAAACTCCCCCAACCAAGAATGTACGCTATGTCCCCCCTTAAAATGGAGGAGATGCAGCGGTATATGGATACAAACCTAGCGAGGGGATTTATCGAACGGGCCAAGTCTACTGTGGGAGCCCCTGTGTTGTTCAAAGAGAAAAAAGATGGTCTCTACGTCTCTGAGTGGACTATAAAGGCATAAACGCTGTGAGTGTGGAAAATAAATACCCTCTCCCCTTCCTAAAAGACTTACTAACCCACCTGGCGAAGGGTAGTGTTTTCACCAAGTTAGACCTGAGAGAAGCATATTACCAGATAAGAATAAAGGAGGGGGATGAGTGGAAAATGGCCTTCAACTGCCCCTTGGGAAGCTACCAATTCAAAGTCATGCCATTTGGACTGCAGGGGGCCCCAGCTGTATTTATGCAGTTGATTAATGAGGTCCTACATGAACATTTATACAAAGGGGTTCTGGTGTATCTTGTTGACATTCTGATATACAGTACGAATATGACTGATCACATAAGACTGGTCAGAGAAGTGTTAAAGAAACTATTGAATGCCAAACTTTATGTCAAATTGTCGAAATGTGAATTTCACCAAACCCGATTAGATTATATCGGCTATAGAGTTTCCGATGAGGGCATCGAAATGGACCCAGCCAAAGTGAAAACAATAATTGAATGGCAGCCCCCAAAGACTCACAAACAGCTCCAAAGCTTCCTAGGGTTTGCCAATTTCTACCGTTAATTCATTCCCTCTTTTGCCGAGATTGTTCTACCCCTTACAGAACTACTCGAAACGGGCAAGGGAGGGGGAAAACCACAACCTGGCCAGCTGCTAGCGTGGACTATGAGTTGTCAGAAAGCTTTTGAGAATTTAAAAAGACTATTTGTGGCTGAACCGGTCCTAAAGCACCCCTGCCCCAGGGAGCCCTTTGTAATTCAAGCGGATGCTAGCAACGTGGCACTCGGAGCTGTGTTACTACAAAAGAATAAAAGTGGAGTCCTACAACTTTGTGCCTATACCTCTAAGAAATTCACGGAAGGCGAGAGGAGATGGACAGTCTGGGAGAAGGAGGCCTTCACAATTAGGTGGGGGCTATTAAACTGGCGACACTATTTAGAAGGGAGCAAGGTGCCTTTTGAAGTATGGACAGATCACAAAAATTTAGAGGCACTTAAAACTCCTCGCAAATTGTCCCCAAAGCAAGTGCAATGGGCACAGTACTTTAACCATTTTAACTTTACATACCGGGAAGAAAAAACTTCCTAGCTGATGCGCTATCCCGACTGCCACAGTAGAAAAGTGAATGTGAAGAGGTCTACGAGGCAATTATCCCCAGTTCACAACCTGCTGCACAACTCACACCTCGCAGAAACCCTAATCCTGATGAGCTCCTTACCGATAAATGGTTCAAAGATAATCAAACCTCCCTAACATGCAGGGATGCTTTGGCATACATGGGGGAAAAATTGTATCTACCTGAAACCCTCCATCTCAATGCTCTCAGACACAGCCATGATGTAAAACAGGCTGGACACTTTGGATATTTAAAAACTCTACACCTCATCAGCTGGCAATTTTGGTGGCCGGGGCTAAAACGAGATGTGGAAAACTATGTCAAGAGTTGTACCGTATGTGCCACCATGAAAAGAATTCCAGGGAAAACCCCTGGGCTACTGCAGTCGGTAGCAGACCCTTCTCAACCATGGGAAGAAATAGCTATGGACTTTATTGTAGACCTACCCAACAGTAGAGGAAATACTGTCATCTGGATTGTGATAGATCTGTTTTCGAAGCAGGCTCACTTTATCGCCTGTAAAAGACTCCCATCTGCACAACGACTGACTAAATTGTTCCTGAAACATATCTACCGACTGCATGGTGCCCCTAAGCGAATAATTTCAGATATAGGAGTGCAGTTCACAGTGAAATTTTGGAGGAATTTCCTTAAATTAATTGGATCATCTGCTTTTCATTCAGCTACCAATGGGGCTGCAGAACCCGCTAACAAAATGGTGGAGCAATACCTCAGATGCTATGTTTCTTACCAAAAGACAAACTGGACAGACGTTCTCCCTTTCGCCAAGGTAGTCTACAATAATTCTGTTCACGGCAGCACTGGCTACATGCCTTTCAGAGTAGCCACAGGAAAAGAGTTCAGCCCGATGCCTGACTATCCTCAGGTGCCCTCTGCTTCCCAGACACTTGATCAGTGGGTGAGGGGGTGGGAAGAGGTTTGGAGAAACACAAAAACAGCGTTAAAAAAGACTTCTGAGACTTATAAAAAACAAGCTGATAAAAAGAGGGCTCCCCAAAGAACATTCCAAGTGGGGGAAAAGGTTTATCTGTCAACTAAATATTTACGTCTCAAATTACCCATCAAGAAATTGGGACTTTTGGGAAAAAATCACCCGGTGTTCCATTGCAGCTTACTGAAACCTTTTCGAGCCTCCACTTTAGGACCTCCCCCAAAGAAAGTTCCTGGACCCCTCGTAGTAGCGGGTCAGACCCATTATGAAGTGAAACGTATCCTTGATTCTAGAATCTTTAAAGGAAAATTGCAGTACCTACAGGTGAAACTCGAAAAATTAGAATATCGTGCAAAAGTTCATTTATTTCAGTAATGCAACTTAAAAGGGGAAACTAATATATGAGATAGACTCATTACATGCAAAGCAAGATAGTTCAAGCCGTGATTTGTCATAATTGTGATGATTATGGCGTACAGCTCATGAAAACCTCAAATCCACAATCTCAGAAAATTAGAATATTACATGCAATCAATAAAACAAGGAGTGTACATAGAACAATATCTGACCTCTGAAAAGTATAAGCATGCATATGTACTCAGTACTTGGTTTGGGCCCCTTTTGCAGCAATTACTGCCTCAATGCGGTGTGGCATGGAAGCTATCAGCCTGTGGCACTGCTGAGGTGTTATGGAAGACCAGGATGCTTCAATAGCGGCCTTCAGCTCTTCTGCATTGTTCGGTCTCATGTCTCTCATCTTTCTCTTGGCAATGCCCCATAGATTCTCTATGGGGTTCCGGTCAGGCGAGTTTGCTGGCCAATCAAGCACAGTAATCCCACGGTCATTGAACCAGGTTTTGGTGCTTTTGGCAGTGTGGGCAGGTGCCATGTCCTGCTGAAAAATGAAGTCAGCATCCCCATAAAGCTCATCTGCGGAAGGAAGCATGAAGTGCTCCAAAATCTCCTGGTAGACGGCTGTGTTGACCCTGGACTTAATGAAGCACAGTGAACTAACACCAGCAGATGACATGGCTCCCCAAATCAACACAGACTGTGGAAACTTCACACTGGACTTCAAGCATCTTGCAGTGTGTGCCTCTCCATTCTTCCTCCAGACTCTGGGTCCTTGGTTTCCAAATGAGATGCAAAAGTTGCTCTCATCAGAAAAGAGGACTTTGGACCACTGAGCAACAGACCAGGTCTGTTTTTCTTTAGCCCAGGTAAGATGCTTCTGACGTTTGTTGTTCAGGAGCGGCTTGACAAGAGGAATACGACATTTGAAGCCCATATCCAGGATCCGTCTGTGTGTGGTGGCTCTTGATGCACTGACTCCAGCCTCACTCCACTCCTTGTGAAAGTCCCCAACCCTTTTGAATGGCCTTTTCCTGACAATCCTCTCCAGGCTGCAGTCATCCCTGCTGCTTGTGCACCTTTTTCTTCCACACTTTTCCCTTCCACATAACTTTCTATTAATGTGCTTTGATACAGCACTTTGGGAACATCCAACTTCTTTTGCAATTACCTTTTGAGGCTTTCCCTCCATATAGGAGGGTGTCAATGATGGTTTTCTGCACAACTGTCAGGTCAGCAGTCTTCCCCATGATTGTGATTCCTACTGAACCAGACTGAGAGACCATTTAAAGGCTCAGGAACCCTTTGCAGGTGTTATGGCTTAATTAGCTGATTAGAGTGGGACACTTTGAGCCTAGAATATTGCACCTTTTCACAATATTCTAATTTACTGAGATTGTGCATTTGGGGTTTTCATGAGCTGTACGCCATAATCATCACAATTATGACAACTCACGGCTTGAACTATCTTGCTTTGCATGTAATGAGTCTATCTCATATATTAGTTTCCCCTTTTAAGTTGCATTACTGAAATAAATGAACTTTTGCACTATATTGTAATTTTTCGAGTTTCACCTGTAGTACAATGGAAGGGATACCCATTGTCTGAAGCCATTTGGGTGAAATCTAGCAATGTGAAAGCAGACAGACTTATCAAAAAGCTTTATGAGAAACACCCCAACAAACCAAAAGTCAGCTCCTAACTTGTGTTTGTTTACATTATGGGATCTGTTCTTTTTGTAAGAGGGGCCGGATGTCAATGCTGCAAACATTGATATGTGTTTACACTGACAATATAAGAGACAGCCTTTTGTTTAAACTGTTTCACTTTGAATCTTGAAGGGAGGGAATTTTCTAATGACTATTTTGAGAAGATTAGAAAAGTCTGTTTTCAGAATGGGAGGAAAGACCTCATATGTAAAACTAATTGGATAATGTGATTTATGATGTGTAGATAAGGGCGGGGATTGTGTGTGTGTGTTACGATGGGTTTGGGGGGGGAGGAGATTTCAGATTCTGGCATCCCTCCATGAGTGCCGATGTTTCGTTTCATTACAAAGACTTAGATAAATAATATACCTGCAAGTTGTTTGAATTGTCTCATTCATCAGAACCATGACAAATGGAAGTCCCGAATGCTGGCGACCTCGTACTCGGGGGCACTGTTTCTGTCACGATGTTCTGGTGGGGGAGGTTCTGTTTGGTTGAGTGGACACGCCGGTTGCTCAGGGACCAACAGAGACCGGTGGAAGACCGCATGCACCCGCAGGGAATGTGGCAGAGTTAAGCGATAGGTGACTGGATTGATGACAGCCTCGATTGTGAGTGGTCCTAAATATCGGTGGTCTAACTTCTTGGCTGGCTGGGTTGACGGTAGATTCCTGGTGGACAGCCGGACCCGATCTCCCACCGATAGTGGAGGTGTATCCCTCCTTATCCAGTCAGTAAACCTTTTGTAGTCGGCCTTCACCTTCTCTGTCGTCGCACCAATCGATGGATCACGTGTAACTCTGCCATGTAGTCGTTCGCTGCTGGTACTGGTGAGTCTAGCAGGGAAAGAGGGAAAAACCGGGGGTGATAACCCACATTGGCCAAGAACAGTGTCATCTGTGTGGATGTGTGCTTTGAGTTGTTGAACGCGAACTCAGCTATGGCCAGATAGTCCACCCAATTGTTTTGCTGCTCATTGACATAGCAGCGCAAATATTGCTCAAGAATTCCGATGACCTTCTCAGTCCCTCCGTCAGTTTGGGGATGATGCGCGGAGAGGCAGATCTTGATGTGCAACACCTGCATCAACCCCTGCCAGAAACGGGCTGTAAATTGGGCCCATCTATCGGACACGACCGTATCAGGGAGGCCGTGCAGCCAAAACACCTGCTGGATGAACATACAACAGGTGGCATGGGCTGACAGTAAGCCACGGCAAGGGATGAAGTGCGCCATCTTGCTCAGCATGTCCACCACTACGAACACCGTCGTGAATCCAGAAGATGGTAAATCCATCAGAAAGTCCATGGACACAGCCCCCCAGGGTCTTTTGGGTGTCGGCAATGGGTGCAGTAATCCGGGCGGGGGCCCCATCACTTACTTGGCCTGCCTACACAGGATACAGGACGTGACGTAGGCCTGGAGGTTATGTCGGACTCGGGGCCACCAGACGGTATGGGAGACCAAGTTCAGGGTCTTGAACAGGCCAAAATGCCCTGCCGCTGGATTATCGTGACACTGGCTAAGGATGAGTCCCCTGAGTGGCCCTCTTGGAACATAGAGCTGGTCACGATAGTGTAAGAGTCCATACGTGACTGTCCATGGGGAATCTGGCCCCACCTCCTTCTTCCGCTGAGCCACCCACACATCCTGCTGCTGGGCCTCTCGAATCCGAGCCCGTATATCGGCTCCCGCACCACAGCAAAAGACTCGATAGGGAGCACTGTCCTGGGCAGAAGCTTGTCTTCCGCTCGGGAATATTCGGGCTTCCTGGACAGAGCATCCGCTCTTTGGTTGCAACCGATGGGTACGTACTTGACTCGGAAATTGAACCTCGCAAAGAAAAGAGACCACCGAATCTGGCGTTGGTTCAATTTCCGAGCGGTCTGCAGACTTTACAAATTCTTATGGTTCATCTGGACCTTGATTTGATGCCATGCCCCTTCCAGATGATGCCTCCAGGCCTCGAACGCCACTTTGATGGCCAGTATCTCCTCACAGATGGTATAGTTGCACTCCACCGGATTCAGTTTCCGTGAATAGTATGCGCAAGGGAAGAGGGCATCGCCGGGTGTTGTGGCCTGGAGTAACACGGCCCCAATGGCAATGTCAGAGGCATCCGCCTGCACGACAAACGGCCATTGCAGGTCAGGATGCTTCAAGATGGGCTCCTTCATGAAGGCTTCCTTCAAAGCCTGGAAAGCCTGTTGTTCTGGAGCGTCCCACTGAAACCGAGTCTTTTTCTGCAGGAGCTGAGGGGGGCTGTCATGGTAGCCAACCCGGGGATGAAAGCCCGATAGTAGTTGGTGAACCTGTTTGGAATGTGGCTCAATATCCCAAAACAAACAACGCGCCGGGGAAAGTAATATTGTTTAATATTACTATAATATCTTCTTTCACCACCAGATGTCCTCATAGGCTGTTTAATCAATATCTGGTTTTAAAAAGTTACTACAAAGTTTGTCTTTTAAAGTTCTTTGTACTTGTTTAGTCTTAAAATTATAGCTAAAAAAGATTTTTTCCACCTCTTGTAAATTAAATAGTCTTTCTTTGAATCAATGTGAGTTCAGTTTTAAAAGCTCTTTTGTATTCCTTAAAAAGCCTTCCCTCTTGTAGTTGCTCGCCGCCTTTAACTTTCTCCTTTAGTCCTTCTGGAGCAGTGATGGCGAACCTTTTAGAGACCGAGTGCCCAAACCGCAACCCCAAACCCACTTATTTATTGCAAAGTGCCAGGGACGCATCAGCATTATGGTGCCCTCGGGGAGAGGGGCAGGGAGGTGCCTCTGAGTGCCGCGTCTGGCATGCAAAAACCAGGGGCGCAAAAATGGGCCACCATGCTGTAAGGCGCTGATACAAGGCACTGCACTACGCAAGAACAGGGCACGGCTAGTGAATATCACGCAGGCACTAGCCCCGCCCCATAGCCTTGGTGGAGCAGTGGGCTAATGCCTCCTTAAGTAACACCAGCTGCCTGCAATTAGTGCAGGTTCGAGTCCCACCAGGCTCAAGGTTGACTCAGCCTTCCATCCTTCCGAGGTAGGTAAAATGAGGACCCAGATTGTTGGGGGCAATAAGCTGACTTTGTAATAATGCCGCTTGGGGTGTGTGTGAAAGCCCTTATAAGCAGGCATATACATAGAATGAAGGCTACTGCTAAGCTTGTAAGCCGCCCTGAGTCTTCGGAGAAGGGTGGGATATAAATGGAATTAAAATTAAAAAAAATAAAATAAATTTTCAGCGTGTGCATGCTTGCAGCCCCGTGCGCGCACGCACACATGTAAAATGCTTCCATCTCCCTTTTCTTCCAGTTCACCAATCGACAGTGGTTGGTGACCTCTGCTCTACCATCTCTACTCGAGATTGCTAGTCAGCCGCTTCGCCTCCTTTATGTTGGGTGGGGCTCCTGCTCTGGGCGGCGGTGGCGGCCTGATGGACCTGCTGCTGCCGGCAGTGGTGTGCATGCCAACAGAGAGGGCTCTGAGTGCCGCCTCTAGCACACGTACCATAGGTTCACCACCACTGTTCTGGGGTCTTCTCTTTCTTTTTTGCTCTTCCCAATCGGGGGTAAATGTTTTTAATTGTAGTTCCAAAAGGAAAAAAGAACTGGCTCACCCAGTTTCAGCATGCTATTTTCAGCTGTTTAGCGGAGTGCTGTGGCTCCTCACTTTCTTCTGGCTGGTGACGACTTGGGCTGCCTGGGCGAACCTGGCAGCCTTTCCTCCGTCCTTTCAGAGGGTTTTGCATTTGTGTTTGTCAACATAACCCCCAAATATTTAACCTTTCTCAACCTTTAAACCAGACTTTTTGATCAATATATCACAATCCTGAGAGAATATATTCTTAACCTTTTTGTTTTCTGTTTATTTTAAAACCCGCTAAAGCCCCAAACATGTTTAATTTCCTCATCAAATATTATTTTTATCTTATTTTTTCGGTCTTGCAAAAATATAACCAAATCATCAGTAAATGTCCTCAATGTGTGAACTTCTTCCTTGATACTGTGTTTCTCCGAAAATAAGACCCACCCAGAAAATAAGCCCTAGCCTGATTTTTTAACATGCACCTAATATGAGCCCTACTCCAAAAATAAACCCTAGTTAAGAGCCCGTCCACTCGGTCCCACCGTCTGGTTGCTTGCTGCTGCAACGGGGCAAGAAAGTGCGTCACACCGGTACCGCCGCCACAAGTTTGGGCGAGGCAGGTGGGGTGCAGCTGCCCCATGTGCCCCGCACCTGCTTACCTCCCGCAGTTAGGTCACTCCCCTCTCGGCAACCTCCCCACACCCGTTCAATTACCCGGCTGCCTGCCCACCTCTTTTCTTTCACTCCCCTCCCGAGCCAGACTGCCATGCTATGGAGGATGGGCGGGGGAGGCTTGATCGCCTTACCTGGTCCCCCTCCACCTTTTCGGAGCCAAGGGGAAGTGATGGCAAAAGGCCTCCGCTGCCGCTGTGCATCAGCTGTGTCCACTGCTGGAGGGGCTTGCTTCAGTCCCTGCACTGCAGATCACCTGCCTGGAAGCAGCCGCTGCCTCCTCATCCTCCACCTGTTGCTTGGGTCCTACGCCGCTGCATCACGCTGCCTGCTGCCCGTTCGCCACCTGTATTTTATGGCTTCAGTGGTGGCAGCTCTGGAGGCCGGTGGTAGGCTCTCCACCCGCCCATCTGCCTTGCCTCAACTCGTGGCAGTGGCACTGGTGTGCCTCGCGGCCTCCTGCCCTGTTGTGGCTGCGAGCAACCAGACTGTGGGATGGAGTGGGCGGGCGGCTACAAAGTCAGACATCCCCCAAAACAATCCCTAATGGGTCGTCCGGTCCAATATATATATTGGTTCTTTATATATATTATACATATATATATATATGTATATATTTCTCTCATCTTGCCTAATATCTCTGTTCAAAACTTCCAGCACTAAAACAACAGCAGACACATTATCCAGAATGCCACAGTATAATAGCACTCGGGCTAGTATAACCACTCATGCCAGAAACGCAACTGGCAGCACGAGTGACTACCCGAGCACAAGCCAAACTACAAAAACTGCTAGCAAGTCAGGCAGGAATCGTATTCAGAAAAGCACTAGAAACCGATCAATGGTTCCTAGGTCACAAGCACATGTGCACTATCACAGATGGTCTACCCTGGGTGGGAGAAAAACTATACACACCCCAAAGTAGAGACTGGCATTCATGCAACTTTGCCATGATTCAAAATCAGTAGGCCACTTTGGGTTTGTGAAAACATTACACCTAGTAAAAAGGCATTTTTGGTGGCAGTCAATAAAAAAGGACATTGAAAGCTACGTAGCCAGCTGCCCAATTTGCGCATCAGCAAAAAGATTACACGGGAAATCACCTGGGTTGCTACAGCTGGCAGCAACCCCCTCGGCACCTTGGAAGGAGATCTCTATGGACTTTATAGTGGAGCTACCAGAGAGCAACGGGTCATAACTGACCTGTTTTCCAAACAAGTACATTTTATACCCTGCTCAAAAATCCCTACGACAAAAACACTAGCGAAACTGTTCAGCACATCTGTCACTTGCATGGAGCCCCACAGCGCATCATATCAGATAGAGGAGTGCAATTCACATTGGAGTTCTGGAAGGAGTTTTTGACTCTGTTAGGGACCACCCAGGCACTGTCATCGAGTCATCATCCACAAATGAATGGTGGGACTGAACAGTCGAACTGAGTACTAGAACAATATCTTAGATGCTTTATTAATTACCAGCAGACCAAGTGGACCAACCTACTCCCATTCACTGAGGTCGCTTACAACAACGCCATTCATTCCAGCACGGGCTACACTCCATTGCAAGTAGCCACAGGGCAAAGTTTTAACCCAATGCCAGAACTTCCCCCTGCAGAACCTGCCATCCTTTTGTTAAAGGAGTGGATTGCACAATTAAAGAACATTTGGCCAGTGGTTAGGAAAGCATTGGATGACGCTAGACAAGCATATAAGACTCAAGCAGACAAAAAGAGAGTCGAACCAAAACCTTTTACCATAGGAGAAATGGTTTACCTATCCACTAAGTACCTAAAATCCCTACAACCATCTAAAAAACTCGGACCCAAATATGTAGGACCATTCCCCATTGTTAGAATTATAAACCCAGTAACAGTGGAATTAGAACTTCCAAAATCCCTCAGGCAAATTCACCCAATCTTCCACTGCAACCTTTAAAAGTGTGATCAACAGTCACCATTAAGACCAGCTGTTGCTCCACCTCCTCCTCCCATTATGGATGAAGGGGAACAACATTTCGAAAATACAGAAATTTTGGACTCCAGGAAATACCATGGCTCCACTCAATATTTAGTGGCAAGGAAACACCTCCCATCCTCCCAAAACAAGTGGGTAAACAAACGCCATATTAAAGCTCCTAAATTGCTAAAAAAGTTCCACACTGAATATCCGAACAAACCTGATTAACCTATGCATATATTTGTCTCCACAGGTGGATCTCTCTTATTTTAAGGGAGGCAGGATGTCAGAACCCATATTCTAAGGGGGCTCTTGTCTTTCTTTAGCTCAAACTCTATTCTCTCTATACTTCTGGGTTCTGCCATGCTCCTGGAGAGAAGGGGGGGAAAGCACTGTGGGTTATTACTTTGTTTTCCTCTATCGTTACACTGTAACACACTGCTGTTTCTGCATACTTCCTCTGTGAACTACCTCTCCCCTTGATGTCAGCTAGAAAGTGGGGGAGAAGAAAGGAATGCGCCTCCGGCAACTCGTTTATCTCCACGTTCGGAAGGGAAGGTGTGAAGAGCTGACAAAACATTGTTGCAACCCTGAGACAGCCTGGCGTTATTTACTCTTTCCCACAATGGACTTAACACCTGGGGATTGGCCCATTTGAACTGACAGTATGAACTATGGGGTGGGGTTTGCTTGGGACACTTTTAACCTATTGATCTGAGCGGGAAACCCTCAGATCCTGTCTATTATGCCTGCTGTCAGCTTCTAATAAAAGTTCCTTTTGGAAGAAACTGCTTTCACAAGTTCTGCTTTCTTAGGATGAGGTTTTGAAGTGGGCCCTGACAAGATATGATAATAAGTACCTGGTCTTTGTTTGCATTTCCAACAGTTGTTTGAAGTATTTTTAAACATTTTTGCTAATCTCACTGGTGTCATATGCCATCTGTAAAAAATTTTATATAAGTTTTCTTTATATGCCACTGCTTTAGTTTATTTAATATTTCTTTCCCATAACTTTTGCCAGTCTTTTAATTCTATATTATATCCAAAGTTCTTTGCCCATGTTATCATTGTTTCTTTTACTTGTTCTCCCTCCATCTTTAAGTTTAACATAAATCTATAGTTTCTTAATCAACTTTTCATCTGTTTTTAGCAGTATCTGATCAAATTCTGTCTGTTCTTTATAAAATCCCATTATTGTAACATCTTTTTCATATCTCGTTTGAATTTGTAGATATGGCTACCATGCTAGATCAACACCTTGTTCTTGTAAATCTTGTCTGTCTTTCAATTTTCCTTCATTGTCCAAAATATCTTTATAAGTCACAACTTTACCATAGTAAATTAAATTTGGGTAAGAAAAAGCTTCCATTGTTGAAAGCCATTCAGGTATCTTAATATAAGTTTTTTCTTTAATTTTTCCCATTCTGAAAGAAGTGCATTCCTTATAAAATGGTTTTGAAAGTATCTATGTGTTTTATTCTTCCCATACCACAGAAAGGCATGCCAACCAATTTGTAGGTCATGCCCTTCTAGGTACAATAGTCTTTTGTCTAAGCATTACCCATTCTTTAAGCCATGTTAAAATAGTTGCTTGGTAGTATAACCTCCAGTCCAGCAGTCCCAATCCTCCACTTTCTTTCACTTCTTGTAGCATTTCCAGTCTAATTCTAGCTTTTTTTTCCCTTGCCAGATAAATTTCAGTATTGTTGTATTCAGTTCATCAGAAAAGGCTTTTCCAGCCTTACAGGAATCGTTTGAAATAAAAAGAGTATTTTGGTTTCCAGTGACGTCGCTGCAAGATGGGCGATGGGGAATGAATCTCCCTTCCCCAAGCCCGATTTTTACCAGCTGGGGAGTCCAATAGGACCGAAAGTCGCCCCGTAGAGGCGACTGGCCAAAGGGTGAAACTTTGCAGATTGAGGGCCAGAGGTAGCTGGCCTGCTTAATCCAAAGGAGCCCTCAGGACTGGCAGGAAGAAAGGCTGACCGCACCCATGCGGTCTGCCAGAAGCAGCTAATCGTTGGAGACAACAAATTTTAAAGTGGAAGGCAAAATAGCTGATCTGGGTGAGACTACTTTCCTTATCTCTCTACAAGTGAAAATACCATTTCTGGGAAACAGCATTCAAAAGCAAAATCCCCAAGCTCCAGGGAGGGGGGGATTTTTTCCTTGCCCCTCCCTCCTGAACTATAAGCGGCGGTTTAAGCTTTGGGGAAATTAAAACTGACTTATAACAATATTGTGAAGATGACTGAGGCATAAAAGAAGGATAACTTGGAAAACGTTTGGATTAATAAATCTTTGTTTGTTTGTTTATTCCTTGTTTGGAAACCATATGCCCAGACATAGCTTATAGTTTAAACATTTTGGTGTCCTCGGAATTTAAAGTCCTGAAGATTGCTCAGTTTTAATGGGGCTGCTTCTGGTTGGGTTAGATTGGGCAGTAGGGGTTTGTTAGATGTATGCTGATTCTTTCTTTGATTATTGTTTCCTTCTATGTGTGACATACCTCCATTTGTCTTTCTCCAAGGGTTTTATCAGTAGGGTCAAATCCTCTGGGAGGTATTTGTTCATTATTTGGTTCGGTTTGGGTATAGCTTTCTTGTGTAGGTTGGAGTTTGGCTAGAGTTGCCTCTAAGTCCTTTACTTTTTCCTCTGATAGTTCACATAGTTTACATTTAATGCATGTATAATTTGGGTGTTGTTTGGCCATAAGCACATACATGGAGCATGTATTGCATACCACGATAGTATGAGTTTGTTGTTTGAAAATCCCTCTTTTTGGTTGGTGGATGTGCTTTGCTGTTAGCCTTGTTTCTAGCTTCTCTGTTCTAGGTAATTATGCCTACTTTTTTCTATCCTTTTTCTGCCTGTTTGTGCTTGTTTTTTGCCTTGTTATTTAGGTATAAATAAAAGTATGTGGCAATATGCCCTTTGGTTTTAATGGAAAAAATTGCAGTTTACCGTATTTTTCGGACCATAAGATGCACCTGACCATAAGACACACCCAGTTTTTAGAGCAGGAAAACAAGAAAAAAAATATTCTGAACCAAATAGTACCGGTATACTAAAACAGGGCTTTTCAACCTTTTCATCCATTGTACCACTTTTAGGACAAGGCAATGTCCGAGTACCACCAGTCGCCGAGCAAGGTGTCAAAAACTTGCCCCCCCCCAAAAAAGGGAAAAAATTGATAAAGTACAGGTCCTCGACTTACAACGATTCACTTAGTGACTGTTCAAAGTTACGACGGCACTGAAAAAGTGACGTATGACCATTTTTCACACTTATGACTGTTGCAGCATCCCCAGGGTCATGTGATTTACATTCGGATGCTTGGCAATCGATTCATATTTATGATGGTCACATTGTTCCAGGGTCATGTGATCGCCTTTTGCAACCTTCTGACAAGCAAAGTTGTGGGGAAACCAGATTCACTTAACAGTCATATTGCTAATTTAATTTATCTCTCTCCTTCTCTTTCTCTCCCTCTCTCCCCCTCCCTCTTTCTTTCTCTCTCCTCTCTCTCCCTCTTTCTCTCCCTCTCCCTCTTTCTCTCCTTATTTTTCTCTTTCCCTCTGTTTCTCCCTCTTTCTCTCTCTCCCTCTATTTCCCTCCCTCTTTCGTTCTCCTTCTCTCTCCCTCTTTCTCTCTCTCTCCCTTTCTTTCTCTCCCTCTCTCTTTCCCTCTCCCTCTTTCTCTCTCTCCCTCTATTTCTCTCCCTTTCTTTCTCCTTCTCTCTCTCTCCCTATTTCTCTCCCTCCCTATTTCTTTCTCCTTCTCTCTCTCCCTCTTTCTCTCCCTCTCTCTGTTTCTCTCTCTCCCTCCCTCTCCCATTGTCCCTTCCTTCTTTCCTTCCTTCCTTTCTTCCTTCCCTGCCTCTTTGTCCTTACCTCTCCGTGTTAGAGCAGTACCCGCGGAGGCGGCCCTGCGGTCCGGCTTTCTCTTGCAGAAAGCAAGCTGAAACGGAGCGAGGGAGATTGCCAGGAACGTGAATCAGCCGATCTCGCGCTCCTGCAATCTCCCTCGCTCCGTTTCAGCTTCCCTTGCTACAAGAGAAAGCAGGCTGAAACGGAGCGAGGGAGATTGCCAGGAACGTGAATCAGCCGATCTCACGCTCCTGCAATCTCCCTCGCTCCGTTTCAGCTTCCCTTGCTACAAGAGAAAGCAGGCTGAAACGGAGCGAGGGAGATTGCAGCAGCGTGAGATCGGCCGATTCGCATTCCTGGCAATCTCCCTCGCTCCGTTTCAGCCTGCTTTCTCTTGTAGCAAGGGAAGCTGAAACCAAGCGAGGGAGATTGCAGGAGCGCGAGATCGGCATTTCTCAGCACGTGCCGATTTGTGCTCTTGGCAATCTCCCTTGCTTTCCACTTGCGGAGGTTGGGGCTGGCCATACGGATCACCTTCGGACCATAAGATGCACCCTCGTTTTCCCCACCACTTTGGGGGGGGGCAAAGTGCGTCTTATGGTCCGAAAAATACGGTATATTTTAGGATAGGGCTATTTAACGAAGGGAAGGGCTGCTTTCTCTTCAACAAGGGATTTGCTTTTTGCTCTCTGCCTAAAAATTCATCCGTGCCCTTCCTTTTCTTAATTTGCTTCTTATTTATCTCTTTCCTCTCTGCCTTGGTTTTTTGACTGCCATCCTGTGCTCAGCTTCCCCCAGTTGCCTCCAGCCGTTGCTCCTCTGAGGTCTCTTCTATGTTCAGCTACTTTTTCTGTGCTGAGCTGGTCTAATAGCCGGTCTTTCTGAGCTGGGCAGGTATGCTAGTTGTTTTTTCTCTGCTGAGCAGGTTTAATAGCCGGGTTTTCTCCACTGGGCCTTCCTACCAACTGCCTCCATCCACCACTCTCCTGCTCTATCTCTGGCCGTTGCTCTGTCTCCAACGTTCAGCCACATACATGATGTTGGTTCACTGTTTCTGCCTTGTCGATGTCCAGTTTGATTCTTTCTATTTTGGAGCTAAATGTCCCCCCAGGAAGGGCTATATTATTTGAGCATCATCTAGTTATCTTCAACCCAGAACAGTCAAAAGCATTGTTTCTAAACTTTATGGTTGTTATTTTTCATAGAGAACTTCTAGAATATTGCCCCAGTGTCATTTTAGCACCCACATGTGTGTACTTTATCTTACCCTAATTCACAGGTCTGCAACCCACGGCTCCGGAGCCGCATGCGGCTCTTTCAGCCATGCGGCTCCCAGTCCTCTGCCATGTGCAGTCCAAAAAAAAAAAAGTGGGACTAAAAAAGTTCAACCAATCAATTCAAATATGCAGGGTAGGTGCATATCTCGCCTTGGCTCCACTCTTCAGTCAAACCCTGTTCTGCGCATGCACGCATGTACGCGCATGTGCACACATTTTTTGCGGCTCCCAGTTTTTCCTTTTTTGAGGGAACCGGTTCCGAGTGGCTCTTTCACTGTTTCAGGTTGCTGACCCCTGCCCTAATTTATAGTGGCTCTGTAGCATTTACTAGAGCTGTGTCAATTTTTAAAAAAGCATTAGTACCTGTTTTCCTTTCTTGTTCATTAAGTAACGGTTTCTCCCCCCCCCCCCAGCTTTTTTGTAGTTTGATTTTCAAAGTCTGTGTCCAATTTTTTCCAGCCTCTTGCCATTTTTTACTGGTTATATTGTATGTTACAGTTTGTTTGCAATTTTCCTACTTTTCAAATAACACCATTCTCTTTTATTAAAGGTTTCATATTACAGGTGACATCACTGTCTCTGGTGTGGGTGTCTCCCTGACCCATTTCCATTTCTGTCTACTAATATTCTATGGACCCAGCTGATCAGGTGCAGTATTTCTTTTTGCTTTTGCTTCATCAAAAAATACACATCTTGTACTTTAGTGACTCAAGTTAGAATTGTCACCTAAAGTATGGGATCATTTTTTTTCTGTATTCTTAAATGATAAACTGTAAAAAATATCATGTCCCAGGACATGTGCTAAGTTATAGTTGTGCAGGACAAGATACAGTACACCTAAAATCTTACTACTTGGGCACATGTTGAAAATAAATACAGTGAGGGAAAAAAGGATTTGATCCCCTGCTGATTTTGTACGTTTGCCCACTGACAAATCATCAGTGTATAATTTTAATGGTAAGTTTATTTTAACAGTGAAAGACAATAACAAAAAAAATTCAGAAAAACGCATTTCAAAAAAGTTATAAATTGATTTGCATTTTAATGAGTGAAATAAGTATGTGACCCCTTCGCAAAACATGACTTAGTACTTGCTGGCAAAACCTTTGTTGGCAATCACAGAGGCCAGACGTTTGTTGTAGTTAGCCACCAGGTTTGCACACATCTCAGGAGGTATTTTGTCCCACTCTTCTTTGCAGATCCTCTCCCAGTCATTAAGCTTTTGAGGCTGACGTTTGGCAGCTCGAACCTTCAGCTCCCTCCACAGATTTTTTATGGGATTAAGGTGTGGAGTCTGGCTAGGCCACTCCAGGACCTTAATGTGCTTCTTCATGAGCCACTCCTTTGTTTACTTGGCCATGTGTTTTGGGTCATTGTCATGCTGGAATACCCATCCATGACCAATTTTTACTTCCCTGGCTGAGGGAAGGAGGTTCTCACCCAAGATTTGATGGTACTTGGCCCTGTCCATCGTCCTTTTAATGCAGTGAAGTTGTCCTGTCCCCTGAGCAGAAAAACACCCCGAAAGCATAATGTTTCCACCTCCATGTTTGACGGTGGGGATGATGTACTTGGGGTCATAGGCAGCATTCCTCCTTCTCCAAACACGGCGAGTTGAGTTGATGCCAAAGAGCTTGATTTTGGTTTCACCTGACCACAACACTTTCACCCAGTTCTCCTCTGAATCATTCAGATGTTCATTGGCAAACTTCAGATGGGCCTGTACATGTGCTTTCTTGAGCAAGGGGCCTTGTGGATGCTGCAGGATTTCAGTCCTTCATGGCGTAGTGTGTTACCAATTGTTTTCTTGGTGACTATGGTCCCAGCTGCCTTGAGATCACTGACAAGATCCTCCCATGTAGTTGTGGGCTGATTCCTCACTGTTTTCATGATCATTGAAACTCCACGAGGTGAGATCTTGCATGGAGCCCCAGACTGAGGGAAATTGACAGTTATTTTGTGTTTTTTTCCATTTGCGAATAATTGCACCAACTGTTGTCATCTTCTCACCAAGCTGCTTCGTGATAGTCTTGTAGTCCATTCCAGCCTTATGTAGGTCTACAATCTTGTCCCTGACATCCTTGGACAGCTCTTTGGTCTTGGCCATGGTGGTGAGTTTGGAATCTGATTGATGGATTGCTTCTGTGGACAGGTGTCTTTTATACAGGTAAGGAGCTGAGATTAGGAGCACTTCATTTAAGAGAGTGCTCCTAATCTCAGCTCGTTACCTGTATAAAAGATACCTGGGAGCCAGAGATCTTGTTGATTGATAGGGGATCAAATACTTATTTCACTCATTAAAATGGAAATCAATTTATAACTTTTTTGAAATGCGTTTTTCTCTATTTTCTTTGTTGTTAGTCTTTCTCTCACTGTTAAAATAAACCTACCGTTAATATTATAGACTGATCATTTCTTTGTCAGTGGGCAAACATACAAAATCAGCAGGGGATCAAATAATTTTTCCCCTCACTGTATTTTGTAAATGAAACTTGCATTGGAGGAGTTTGCCTTGTGTTGATTTTCTCAAATCTAGGCAACGTATTGTAGCTTGAACTTTGACAAACCTCCATAGTAGAAAAATGATGCTGCCAATTGTTAAATTTTCTCTCCATTCTCTTACTATTGAAATTTGGAATGTAGCTAAATTTATTGATAGAAATTTAACATTGCAAGGTCATGTAAGAAAAAAGAAAGTATGCAGTGGGGCACCCCAAGGCTCTTTTTTAGGCCCAGTACTATTTAGATGAGGGAGTAGATGGGGAACTGATCACATTTGCAGATGACACCAAGCTGGCAGGAATAGCCAACAACTCCAGAAGATAGGCTTAAGATACAGAAGGATCTTGGCAGACTTGAACATTGGGCATTATCTAACAAAATTAAATTCAATGGTGCAAGAAAAACCACATGCACAGGTATAGTATAGGTGGTACCTGGCTCAATAGTAGTAATTGTGAGAGGGATCTTGGAGTCTTAGTGGACAATCACTTAAATATGAGTCAGCAGTGTACTGCAACTGCCAAAAAAGCCAACACAGTCCTAGGCTGGAATGGGATGTTTAGGCACTGACCTTTGGCCATGCCTCCTTCTCCTTGACCCTCCCACCTCCTTCCATTTGCAGCCAGCTGTCTTCCTCTGCTGGCCCTCCCCCAGCCATTCTCCACAGCTAATGCCCCCCTTGCCCTCCGCCCCGCGCCCTTCAGCCTGGCCCATTTGCTGAGACCCCCTTTGCCCTGGGCCTTTGGCTGCATGGGACAAATAGCCGCCAGCCAATCAGGTGGCAGGCAGAAGCCATGGTGCTGCAAGGCAAGTATGCAATCGCCGACAGGCGATTGCAGGGGCTGGGGGGGCATGGCTTCTGGCATTGAAGGGGGGATATGGGCATGTCGGGGTGCTAGTTGGTTATCCCCCAAAGATTCCCTAACTTTAAAACAGCTCTTGGGTGATGACAGTTACCCAGCACAAGTTGCTCAGGAGAAAGAGGTGCCAGCAATGCTAACTCCCAAGAATGAGGGTCTCAGAGGCAGCTACAAGCATGGGAGGGTGGGGGCAAAGAAAGTAAATCAAACCTGATTGACAGGGAGCATAGTAACCCTGCCCCTACTCTGCAGAGGGCAGATCCCCATCATCCCCGACCTGGCAGGGGTCTTCCTGCCCCACCGTTGCCCCACTTTACATCAGGGAGGACTGTGTGGAGAGAATTTCCTCCTTTAAATTTCTGGGAGTCTATCTCTGCGAAGATCTTATCTGGAAAGTTAATACAACCCAGGTGGCCAGAAAGGCCTAACAGAGACTTCACTTTCTCAGGGTCTTGTGGAAGAACAGGGTAGAACAATGGCTAATGACCCTCTTTTACCGGTCTACTATAGAGAGTGTCCTCTCGTACTGTATTGTGGTTTGGTATGCTGGTCTGACAGCCGTGGATAGGAAAGCATTACAGAGGGTGGTGAGCACAGCACAAGACATTGTGGGCTGTCCCCTGACACCACTGGATGACATCGCCAGGGCTCGCTGCCTTGGAAGAGTGAGGAAAATTCTCAGGGATGACTCACACCCTGGACGGTATCTCTTTACTCTCCTACCATCGGGTAGGAGATATAGGAGTATAGCCAGCTGTACCAACAGGCTGAAGAACAGCTTTTATCCATGGGCTGTTAGGCTTTTGAACGGGATATAATTTTATAAACTTTATGTATGATTGACTTGCGAGGCCGGTGTGTTGTGCAATTAGCTCACATGGTGTAATAAGATGGAGGGTTTGTGTCACTGTAAGTTGGGGGTGGGGGCATGAAGGGAGGCTCAGCCAATCTCAATGTATACGTGGTTGTACTTTGACAATACAGGTTCATTCAGAGGAGGGCTCCAGTGAGGAGGAGGAGGAGGAAGAGGGTTTAAGCAAGCTCAGCAAACGGAGTGGGGATCCCCCCCAAAAAACAAATGTGCTTCATGGGTAACCTAGCACGAGAGAAGTGACCAAAACCTGCTGCAACCACCCAGCAGACGGGGGGTGGGGGGAAATAAAAACCAAACAGTGCCCCTCTGCCAATCCGGGTAGGTGGACGTCTTGCTTGGCTGGTGGCTTCAGCAGGGGGAAAGGGGGCAGCTTCACCCCACCGAACACTGCCCTCTCACGAAAGCAGGATGAAAAATTCAAAAAACAAAGAAAAAAGGTTAAAACAGAAGAGTGTCTTGTGAAGGTTTTCTTCCCCACTTCCTTCTAGCAGTTTAAATATGTAAAGGCCACAAAAGAAAAAAACACCTTGGTTTTCTTTTGTTTTAATTCAAAAGGGAGGAATGGGAGGATTTGAGGGGGGGTTGTTTGTTTCAAAGGAAGGGAAAGAGGGGCTGTGGGGTGTGTGGCAGGCGAATGATGATGGTGTGAGGCTTCTGGCATTGCAGGGGGGGTGTTGGGGGGGCGTGGTCTTTTTAAAAGCAAAACAAGGCAAAAAATAAAAATCCCCCACTCCACCACCCCCAAGAGCTGGATGCGGATGTAATCATCTTTTTTTCTTGTTTTGATTTCCCCCCTTCCTCTGCCCTGTTTCCCCCCTCCTCTCGGGTACTAATCACGCTTCTCTGGCAAAGAAAAGTTGAGAAAATTTGCACTTAAAATGAAAAATACTATTATTGGATGAACCTGGGACACTGTGACCATCATAAATATGAGTCAGTTGCCAAACGTTAATCAGCTTTGGTGGCAAAATCAGCTTTGGTGGCAAACAATACCATAGAGGAAAGAAAAACAAGACTCCAGACAAAACCAGCATGGTTGCATAAAGAGCTCACTGACAAACTGAGGGACAAGTATAAAAATGGAAAGAGGGGCACATAACTAGAACAGAATACCAGCAAATAGCGTGAATCTGCAGGCATGGAATCTGGAAGGCTAAGGCTCAGAATGAACTAACACTTGCAATAAATGCCAAAAATAACAAAAAAGGGGTTTCTTTTACTTTCTAAGGAACAAGAAGAAAGTCAAGAACATGATTGGTCCACTAATGGGCGAAGGTGGCAAGAAGGTGACAGGCAACAAGGAGAAAGCAGTACTGCTTAATTTTTTCTTTGCTTCTGTCTTTACGCAAAAATAGCCCAACCTGTCAAAAGCAGCACTGTGGGATACAGAACAGGAATGCAAGTCAAAATAGGCATAGAACTGGTCAGAGAATACCTATCCACATTAGATGAGTTCAGATTGCCAGGACCAAGTGGTTTACATCCCAGGGTTCTGAAGGAGCTGGCAGATGTGATCTTGGAACCACTGAATGAAATCTTTCAGAGTTCCTGGAGCATGGGGAACTGCCAGAGGACTGTAAAAGAGCTGATATGGTTCCAATCTTCAAAAAGGGGGAAAAGTGGATCCAGGAAACTACAGACCAATCAGCTTGAGACCAATACCTAGGAATAACCTGGAAAAGATAATCAAGCAGATTTGTGAGCACCAAGAAATAAGGTGATTACTAGAAGCCAGCATGGGTGTCAACGCTGCTAACATCAGATGTTCTTGCTTTAACAACATGTGGAGAGGCAGCTTTGCTTCTTTAAAACTTGTGTGTTACTTTTAGAGTTAGAATTAGTTGATGCCTGGGGGAGGAGGAAGAATGTGTCTCAAGGCTGTTTTGAAATAAGAGAAGATAAGAATTTAGCGGGTTGTTAAAGAGGAGGGAACGCTTACAATTCAAACTAATTGGAGAATGTGATTTATGATGGTTAATTAGAGGGAGGAACTGCTTTGATACTGTGTGCTTAGGGGAGGGGAATCCAGATTTCAGCTTGACCGTGTACGTGCCGAAGCTATGCTCTTTTGATTAAAGACTCCTTAAGGTAAACAATGCCTCAAGGTTGTTTGAAGAATTGCATCTGTTGGAACCATGACAGTGGGTTTGTTACAAGCAGGTCATGCCAAACAAATCACAGCAAAGTTCTTGTGTTGAGATGTTCTGCAATGACATGGCAGCAGTGAGTTGGCAGGGGGGACTTGGCAAGGAGGCCACCCCCAACTGGGCACCCTGAGCTACCAGCGCTGAGTTGTCTTAGACCCTTGGGTTTGAGCCTATAAATTGGTCTCCTTCCCCCTCCCCCCCATTTTATTTATTAGATTTATATACCGCCCTTTCCCAAAGGACTCAGGGCGGTTTACAGGGTATTTAAAACAACCAGTACAAAAGTCAAAAACAAATTTAAAAAGATTAAATTATCCCTAAAATTAAAAAACCCCAGTTAAAAATTCTCAGCCTGGACCGGAGAGCTCAAAGAGCCAGGTCTTCAGGTCCCGGTGAAATGTGCGAAGGTCGGGGGCAGTCCTAAGCTCCACGGGCAGCTGGTTCCAGAGGGCAGGCGCACCCACAGAGAAGGCCCTTCCCCTGGGTGTTATCCGCTGACAGTCTTTTATCGGCGGCACCCTGAGAAGACCCTCCCTGTGGGAGCGCACTGGACGAAGGAAGCTTGATGCTGGCAGCAGGTGTTCCCTCAGATATCCCGGACCCAAGCCATTTTAATTTCAAGCCCTTCTGTTGAGCCGTGCCAGATGTTTTCCAAACACATTTCTCCCAGTCCTTGTGAGGTGCAGCCTATCCCCTGCCAAAAGCCCTTCCTGTAGGTAATGTAAACTTAGAAATCCAAAGTTCTGTTGATGGCACCATTCCTTTATCCAGTGGTTTACTTCAACAATCCTCCGTTCCCTCATACCTAGCTGCTCATATTCTCTTGACATTGCTCTCAGGCTCTTTGTTGTATCGTTCATCCCCACTTGAAAGAGGAGAAAGGGATGACAATCTGTGGGCTTGATTGTTTTGGTCAGCCTCTCTGTCACATGTTTGATTTTTGTTCTTGGGAGACAACATACTTCCTTTGATAGATTGTCTGGTGTACAAATTGCTGATTCCATTTCTCTGAGAAGTGAGTTTCCTATCACCAACACATGCCTTTTTTCCCTTGGGAAGTCTGAGCTATTTTTCTTCCTGTCACTGGAACACTTGATAAAGTCCATTCTCCAGATTTCTGCATGTTTTCTTCCATGGGGAGGATACAAAATTTATTGTTCAGCAACAGCAAGATTGGACTGGACAGCAGGGACAGTTTTCTCGTTTTTTTTGGTCCATTTGAGTTACATGCTGCCATTGGTCTGCCTTTAGAGATTAGTTTTTCCTGGTAGTTGTTTGTTCCTTACTGTGTTCAGTTTGGATACAGACTGTATGAAACTGTATATATTTGGATACAGACAAGGTCCTTGCTTCCTCTTCCTTTATGTTCCTACCCATAGCAACTCAGATCTCAAAGCTCACAAATATAGGGTCTTGATGGAAGTAACTGGTTCTTGTCTGTATTCTGTTTGTCCTCCTACAATTACTTGTGGTAGGGGTGGATGCTGGGAGTGCAAGGTGCTAGGGCCTTTTTCTTTTATTACCAATGAATGCTGAAAGACTGGATGCACTATTCACTTTCATAGAGGGAGGTAATAGCAAACGAAATGCTACAGGGTTGATTTGTCAGATGAGCTTGAAGGGTCCCACAAATTTTGCATCTAGTTTCTAGTTTCTTAGATGGTCTTGTTGAGATCAAAACTTGGTAGAGAGTCAGACTTCATCTCCTTCAACTAACATTGGCCCTTACTGTTTATGGGCGTCTGCAGTCTTCTTGGATGGCTGCTTCACCCGTTCTAGCTGCTGTTTCAACAATGTTTGGGCAGCAAGCTGCTGTTGTATAAAATCCACAGCTCCTGGGAGGGAGTGCTTAATCAGGTTCTCTGGCAAAACTGGGATGTGTGCCATGCAAGGTTTGGAAGGGGGTCATAGCAATTGATGTGTGGATAGTTACTATATGAAAATTCTGCCAATGGGAGTAATGAAGGCCAGTTGTCTTGGCTGTAGGTTCAGTAGTGACTAAGTACTGCTGCAGGAGTTGGTTAGTTTTTTCAGCCTCGACATTGGTAGGGGTGATTTATTTTATTTTATTTTATTATTATTTTCCACCTATCTTGTAGCAAACAACTCTGGGTGGCTTCCACCATTAAAACCTAACAAATACCTTTAAAATTGCTAAGCACATTGGTTTGTGCTTAAATTTGTGCTTAAATTGTAAGCCGCCCTGAGTCTTCGGAGAAGGGCGGGATATAAATGGGATTAAAATAAAAATAAAAAAGAGTAAAAGTAGAAATCCCAATCAAGATGCAGTTAAAAAATGGGGAGGGAGGGAACAGGATGTCTGTGATGTCTCCCTTGAACAATTCCCTCAGATGTCAGCTCAGGGGAGGATGAGCCAATTCCTGGTACATCAAGAACTGAGTTGATTGATGGCTCTGAACGGCCGGCCAGAGGGGAGATGACTGAGGTTCCAGCTGGGGAAAGCTTGCAGTGGTAAATGGCCAGCGAAGAGGAGGAGGAACTGGCTTCTGCACCTGATTCGAGAACATGTAGGGCAGAGAAAAGGCAGGAGCAGAGAAGGTCAGCCAGACTAGTTGAGAGGAGAGGGCCCCTCGTCTTGATGGGCTGCCCCAGAAGCTGGCTATTTATCACAGCAGACGGAGGTGTTGCTGGGAATGTGTTTTCTTTTTTTTTATTGAAAAGTTTTACAGTACATTTTAAGTATACTCCATCCCTCCCCCTCCCCCCACATCCCCACCCTCCCCCCCGACTTCCCAGAGCTGAAAACAGGGTATTGCCTCTAACAAGCTTAAACTAAAATATTCTAACCAACTGTGAATACACTTTAAATCCTATCGCACTTTAACTCCCCTTATACATAAGTAAATAATAGTACATCTTATAATTCTAATATTCATTCATATGCTAGATGAAATTTTTTAGTCCCATGTTTATTCTGAATATATTCAATCCATCTTCTCCATTCCGAAATATATCTCTGTTGCGATTGTTCTTTCAGGTATGCTGAAATTTTTGCCATTTCTGCCAAGTTTGAAACTTTTAAAGTCCACTCTTCTATAGTAGGCAGTTCCTCCTTCTTCCAATATTGCAAAACCAAAAGTCTTGCTGCCGTTATTAAATTCAACGTCAATTTAATTTCTATAACAGTACAATCAGTAATAATACCCAATAAGAATAACTGTGGGGTAAACCTTATCTTTTTCTTAAATATCTTCTGCATATTCCACCAAATTTTAATCCAAAAAACTTTAACTTTTTTACAAGTCCACCACATGTGGTAATAGGTTGCATCCTCACCACACCTCCAACATTTAGGCTGATAATTTGGATACATACATGCTAATTTTTTAGGATCTAAGTGCTACCTATAAAACATTTTATAAAAATTCTCTTAAATTTTGAGCCTGAGTAAATTTTACATTTCTGACCCAAATTTTTCCCCAAACATCCATCGTTATTGGCTCTTGAATATTCTGGGCCCATTTTATCATACAATCATACAATCTTTGACAAGTTCCATTTCTGAATCTATTTCTATCAATGCATTATATATCCTTCTTATATGCCCTACGCACAGTCACTCATGCGCTCATGACCTCCTGTTTAGACTACTGCAACGCTCTCTACATGGGGCTGCCCTTGAGGACCACCCGGAGGCTTCAGCTGGTGCAGAATGCAGCCGCGCAAGTCGTGATGGGGGTCTCCCGATACTCCCATGTAACACCTCTACTCCGCGAGCTGCATTGGCTTCCGGTTGCCCTTCGGGTGAGATTCAAGGTGCTGGTGATGACCTATAAAGCCCTAAATGGCGAGGGTCCGGGATATTTGAGGGAACACCTGCTGCCAGTATCAAGCTCCCTTCGTCCAGTGCGCTCCCACAGGGAGGGTCTTCTCAGGGTGCCGCCGGTTAAAGATTGCCGGCGGGTAACACCCAGGGGTAGGGCCTTCTCAGTGGGTGCGCCTGCCCTGTGGAACCAGCTGCCTGCGGAGCTTAGGACTGCCCCCGACCTCCGTTCATTCCGCCGGGACCTGAAGACCTGGCTCTTCGAGCTCTCTGGCCCAGCCTGAGAATTTTTAAATTTTTAATTTTAACTGGGTTTTTTATTTTTCTCAGGGTTTTATTTAATGTTTTTTAATTTGTTTTAACGTTTGTATTGATTTTCTTTTAAACGCCCTGTAAACTGCCCTGAGTCCTTTGGGAAAGGGCGGTATATAAATCTAAATAAATAAAATAAATAAAATAAATATGCGCTTGACTTTGATCTCTAATTTGTTTTACCAAATTTTCATCTGTTTTTGTAATACCAATTTTCTGATCATCTTTCCATCTAGCTTGTATCTGACCATACTGAAACCAAGTTTCTTTTAAGATATTAAATGGCTTTAATTGCCATACATTCCTCTCCAGTCTAAGAATATCTTTATATGTAGTCACATCATGTTTAAATCCCAGACTTATATTTTCTATTGCATGCTTAGGTATTGCCCAAATTGGTATTTTATAATTTAACTTATATTGATATTTTTTCCAAACTCGCAACAGGGCATACCTTAATATATGTGTCTTGAAGATATTATCCACCTTTTTATCATACAATAAATATGCATGCCAGCCATATAATAAATCATGTCCCTCAATATTCAACAATCTTCCTTCTGTTAAATTAAACCAATTACTAATTGATGATAAAACCGCAGCTTCATAATATAATTTAAATTTGGCAATTTAAGACCACCTCTTTCACGTATATCTTGTATTACCGTAGATTCCGGCGTATAAGACTACTTTTTAACCCATGAAAATCTTCTCAAAAGTCAGGGGTCATCTTATACGCTGGGTGCTGAAACTTTAGGGACAGGGCTGGCTGGAAAACCTGGAGCGGATCTTCCATTTAGTCTGCGCAGGGAAAGCGGGACCAATTGGAGTAGAAGCTGCAGTCTGTGATTTTTTACAGGCTGGGGTCTGGGCTTTTTTCCTTCTAAAGTTGAAGAGCAGCTGTAGGCAGGTGGGGAATGCAAGAGCAACTTGAAAGGCAGGTGGGGAATGCATAGCCAGAGCAGCAGCTTAGCTCTAAGGACACATTTGACTCAGGAACTGGGCGGGCTGGGTGGAAAACCTGGAGCAGATCTCCCATTTGGTCTTTTTTTTTAATCCCATTTATATCCCACCCTTCTCCGAAGACTCAGGGCGGCTTACAATTTAAAGCACAAATCAATGTGCTTAGCAATAGCCTTCATTCTATGTATATGCCTGCCTATTAGAGCTTTCACCCCCCCCCCACAAGCAGCATTATTACAAAGTCAGCTTATTGCTCCCAACAATCTGAGTCCTCATTTTACCTACCTCGGAATGATGGAACGCTGAGTCAACCTTGAGCCTGGTGGGATGAGAACCTGCACTAATTGCAGGCAGCTGGGGTTACTTAAGGCTCTGCACAGGGAAAGCTTTAGAGTGAATTAGGAGAAGTGAAAAAAGTGAATTAGGAAAATAGGAAAAGAGTTGCTGGAATTGGGTACGTGTAGTTTAATGAAGAGAAGGGTGAGGGGTGACACGATAGCAGTGATCCAATATCTCAGGGGCTGCCACAAAGAAGAGGGAGCCAAGCTATTCTCCAAAGCACCTGAAAGCAGGACAAGAAGCAATGGATGGAAACTAGTCAAGGAGAGAAGCAACCTAGAACTAAGGAGAAACTTCCTGACAGTTAGAACAATTAACCAGTGGAGCAACCTGCCTCCAGAAGTGGTGAATGCTCCAACACTGAAAGTTTTTAAGAAGAGACTGGACAGCCATTTGTCTGAAATGGTATAGGGTTTCCTGCCTTAGCAGGGGGTTGGACTAGATGACCTCCAAGGTCCCTTCCAACTTATTATTATTATTATTATTATTAAGTTTAATCCATTTGCACTGTTTTATGTTTACATGTTTGATGACAAACAGCCTTATGTTTATAAGTGACAGTTTTCCTACTAAGTACCTGCATGTCATAAGCATTTGAATTAAAATTACCATATTAAAATCAAATCTGATGTTTTTTAATTTTTATTTGGTGTGCGTTGGAAGAGGGGTAGTCTTATACGGCGAGTATAGCCCAAACCCTATAATTTAACAGGAAATGTAGGGGGTCGTCTTATACGCCCAGTCGTCTTATACGCCGGAAAATACGGTATCTTGAGTTTTACTCTGTCTTTTCCCTGCCCAAATAAATTTGTTAATGCCTTTCTGCCATTCTTCCAAATGTGAATCTTTTTTAAGTATAGGTATCATTTGAAACAAAAATAAAACTTTTGCTAAAACATTCATTTTAACTGCTGCAATTCTTCCCAATAAAGACAATTGTAGTTTCCTCCAACTGTCTAATTCTTTTTGTATTTTTAACCATAACAATTCATAATTATTTTTATATAATTTCACATTTGAGTCTGTAAGATATACCCCCAAATATTTAATCTTTTTAGCTATCTCAAATCCTGTTAATTTTTCTAAAGCTACCTTTTGTTCCATAGTCATATTTTTAGACAAAATTTTAGTTTTTGGTCTATTAACCTTAAATCCAGAAACTTGCCCATATTGCGAAATTATTTCCATTAAATCTATAACCGAATGAGTCGGTTGAGCTAATGTAATAACCAAGTCATCTGCAAACGCTCTCAATCTATAATCTTGATATTTAATTTTAATTCCGTTTATTTTGTTTGAGTCACGTATCTTAATAATATTTCCAATGTTAAAACAAACAGCAATGGTGACAACGGACATCCCTGTCTTGTGCCCTTTTCAATTTTACAAGCTTCTGTTAAACTACCATTAATTATTATTTGAGCTGTTTGCTTCTGATATAGTGCCCTAATAGGTTGTAAAAACTTATCGCCAAACTCCATCTTCTCTAAAACTTTAAATAAAAATTGCCAATTCAATTGATCAAACGCCTTTTCAGCATCCAAGAAAATAAGCGCTGCAGGGACTTGATTATTTCTTTCCAAATATTCTAATAGGTTTACTATATGTCTCACATTACTCTTCATTTGTCTACCACTTATAAATCCTGTTTGATCACTATAAATCATTTGCTGCATAACCTTCATTAATCTATTTGCTAAGATCTTTGCAAATATCTTATAGTCTGTATTTAAGAGCGATATAGGTCTATAATTTTTTGGTTGGGTAAGATCTTGATCTTCCTTTGGAATCAACGATATGAATGCTGTTCTCCATGATGGAGGCACTTCCCCTCCAGATTGAATTGTCCTAAATAATTTTTTTAAAGGTTCCACCAACTCTAATTGTAAATTTTTATAATAAATGGCTGTCAAACCGTCTGTTCCAGGTGGTTTACCCACTTTTAATTGTTTAATTGCTAAAATAATTTCTTCAGCAGTTATCGGTTGGTTCATCCCTTCCCTCTGCTCCTGTGTAAGTATAGCGATATTCACTTCTTGTAAATACCTGTCTATATCTAAACCTTGAGATATATACCTTGCATATAATTTAGAATAAAATTCACTAAAAGCCTTTTTAATAAGATTTTGCTGAAACACCTGTTTACCTTTATATTCTATCTTATCTATGTTACGTGATTTTTGTTTTTTCCTTAACAAATAAGCTAACCATCTACCTGGCTTATTAGCATTATAAAAAGTATTACCGTATTTTCCGGCGTATAAGACGACTTTTTAACCCATGAAAATCATCTCAAAAGTTGGGGGGTTGTCTTATACGCCGGGTCGTCTTATACGCCGGAAAAAAAACATAAATCAGTCGAGCGTCCCTGTTCTTGCAAAGCCGGGCCGCCCCGCGCAACCGAGCTATCTCTGGCGCGGCTCCGAGACACGGCTGGGCGGGAGCGTCGAGCGGCTCTCCCCACGCAAAGGCGGCGCTGCCCGTCGGCTCTTGGCCCGAGGGGAGGGCCTCGCGCCCGCCGGACTCACCTGTCACCAGCACCGCTCTCCCCCCGCGGGGATGCGCTTCCGCCGGGCGGTGCTGGCCGAGACGAGCCAGCAGGCAGCCGCCGTGAGCGTGGCGCTGAGGGGCAGCGGCAGGACAGCTTGGCCCAGCGCCTGCAGGACGGCCAGCAGCCCCACGCGCAGCAGCAGCCGCCGGCTCAGCAACAGGTCCGAGCGCAGGAGCCGCACCGCCAGGCTGCCCAGGAAAAGCAGCCACACCGAGAGGCTGCATGCCCAGTCCAGCTCCATGAGGGACAGGGCGGGAAGCTGGCCGGGAAGAGGGACCGGGAGCCCGGGCCGAGCGTGTCTCGGCCGACAGTGAGAGGGAAGCGGCACGAGTTGTAAAAAAGAGGCGGCGGGCGGAGCTGCCCCGCCCTGCGCCCAATGGGAAAAGTTCAAGGCCTGGGGGGGGAAGCAGGAGGGGCGCCGGCCGTGGCGGGGTGGCGGCTGCCCTCCGGCGCTGCCTGCCGCCCGGGAAATGCTGCGCCTCGGGGGCCGGCAGAAGCACGGGAGCAGCGGGAGGGCCGGCGGGGCCAGTCGGGCCGTCGCCTTCTCTGCAACGGACAGGGAGGGCAGGGCGGCCCTCCGCTCTCGCCTTTGCGGGTCTTGTATGCGCAGGTGCAATTAGCAAAAGTTGCCCCCTCGCCGCCCCCCACAAGGCCTAGGAGCCCTCAGGTGAAACGGCCCCTTTTGCGCGTCCCCCGCGCCCTCCCCTGAGAAGAGCCTCCTGGGCTGAGAGGCGTCCTCCCGGCCAGAGCTCGAAGGCAAGAGCCCCCCCCCCCGCAACCCCTCTTCCCCGCAGGGGCCTGGGAGCCGCCTTCCGTGGGGTGGAGCTGGACCCAGGCGCTGGTGGGGTGGTTGCACCGCCCCCCCGCAGAACGCCTTCCCTGCATCCCCCCTGGGGAGGGAGCGCCCGCCCGCCGCCAGGCCGTTCTAAGTTCCAGGAACTTCCGGGGACTTCTGCCGGGCCTCGCGCCCCTCTCGCCCGCAGACCACGCAGCGGCCCTCACCAGCCGGCCTCGGCATGGCCGCCCCAAGCCCAAGCCTCTCCAGCGCGTCTTCCGAGCCCACCTGGCTGACCACCTCCTGGGCGGGGCTTGGCTCCAGACGCGCGGCTGCTCCGTCTGCAAATGTGCTCTCAAATGGGTGAGTGGAAGGAAAAGCCCCTTTGGGCTTCAAAAGGGAGGCTTTGCACCATCTGCATCAGACGGGGCTGAATCAGGCTTGTGTCGGACACTTGGCAACTGGCATGTAAGTATTTTCCGGCGTATAAGATGAAAAACCTTGAAAATCTTCTTAAAAGTCGGGGGTCGTCTTATACGCCGGGTCGTCTTATACGCCGGAAAATACGGTATGTTTGACATATCGTAAATTGGTTGCCACCTGATCTACCATCAGCATATCAAACTGCCCTCTTAGCAAATTAATTGCTTCTTTCAACCTTTTATTAGATAAATCCAAAATAAAAGCCTTCTCTTTCATCTTTATTTCCTCCTCTAATTACTTACGCTTATATTCCAATCTACGTCTATATTTATTATTAAAATAAATTAACACTCCTCTCATATAAGCTTTACTTGCATCCCAGACCATTTCAATGTGTGTACCCTTATGCATATTTATAACAAAAAATTCTTTCATTTGTTTTTTACATTCTTCCAAATTTTCTTCATATCTAAACAAGTTTTCATTTAACCTCCAAGATCTCCTATCTCCCTTCTCCTTGTCCAATTCCATCCATACTGGACTGTGGTCTGATAAGGTTCTTGGACATATCTTGATCTTCTTAACCCTAGAAAAAAATCATTAGTAGTTAATACAAAATCAATCCTAGAAAAGGATTGATGTGTATCAGAAAAAAAAGTAAAATCTCTTTCATCCATGTTTCATTCTCTCCAAACATCTCTCAGTTCCAAATCGTCTGTCATGTCAAAGAAGGATTTAGGCAATTTAGCGTGATTTGGTGTACTTTTAAAAGGTCCTTTTTATCTTTTTGTGTATCCAGCACTCCATTCCAGTCTCCCATTAAAATACACGATTTATAATCCCATTGAATTATTTTGTTATGTAAAAGTTTGTAAAATTCTCCTTGCTGTTGGTTAGGTGCATATAGTCCAATTAAAAGTATTTCCTTTCCTTCTATTAAGAGTTCAATTATAATATATCTTCCTTGTTTATCTGCTTCAATTAGATTGGCTGTCAGATTCTTCTTCACATAAATAACTACACCATTTTTCTTTTCTGGAGCAGATGCAATAAACTGTATACCCAATCTAGAGTTTATCAAATATTTTTGATCAGCTACACGAATATGCGTTTCCTGCAAGCATATAATATCATTTTTAAATTGTTTCAGGTACTGAAATATTTTCTTTCTCTTTTGCGGTGAATTTAAACCATTAACATTCCATGTCAGGAACTTTGTCGCCATCTTTTGCGACTTGAAGCTTTTGGAGCGTATCTTGCAGATTCACAAACATCTGCTTCTTTGGTCTCGCTCCTCCCACTGCTTCTGTATTAGTAGATACTTGAGTTGTAATTGTAGAATATTGTTTCTGTTGTTGTTGTTGGTCCTTGCGTCTAGTCACAGCTCTTGTCACTCTTTGAGCCCTTGGATCTTCTAATGGGACCAAGGGCTGCGCAATTTCCAAAGTTTGCTGTTCTTCTTTTGAAATCAGCGAGGTGATTTCTTCATCTCGCTGTGTACCTTCCAATTGTGTCTGTCGCACTTCTTTTTCCCCTCTCCTTTTAATTTCTGGGGATGGTGAGCCTGCCTTCAGTATATTGCAATAAAAGTCTTGGGCCTTAAGAACTGTATTAAGACGATACCTTGTGCCAACATAATTCACCACCATCCCGGTTGGTATCTCCCATCTAAACTGAATCTGTCGTTTTTTTAATTCATCTGCCAGAAAAACAAATTCTTTCCTTCTTCTTAAAATTTTTGGTGGGATTTCTTTCAGAATTAAAACCTCTTGATCAGCCACTTTAAATCTGTTGTTATAAAAAGCTTGAATAATCGCATTTCTGATTGCTCTCTTTGTAAAATAAACAACCACATTCCTTGGCAATTTTCTTTGCCTAGCAATCCAAGAGTTGACGTGAAATATTTTATCTATTTCCAATATAACATCTTCAACTCGCCAACCCAAAATAGGCGCCACAGCTTTTGCCATTATTTCCTCCAAATTTTCTTGTGGATTTTCTTTCAGACCTCTGATCCTCAAAGCAAACTCCATGTCTCTATATTGTATCATCACCATCTCATCATCGATTTTTTCCATTTTATTCTCAGCGTCACTAACTTTGGCTTCCAATATCAAATTATTTTGATTAACGTCTTCCACACGATCATCCAGATTCTCAATACAGACTGTCAGTCCTTGAAGTGCCAGCAAAATATCCTCTCGTATTTCTTTATTTTTCTCATTAATAAGCACTGCCACTTGCTCAGATATTTGCTCAGATTGGAGTTTTAAAGCATCTTGTAAATCTTTCAATGTTAATGTGGGTGCAGATGCTGCAGGGGGTGGCATCAGTGATTGAAGACCAGATTGTTGAACTGGTGAAGCCCCTGCACTTTTAGAAGCAGGGAATCTAGGTGGTTTGGAAGCCATTTTAACACCCAATTAGCTTTCTCACTTTCACTTTTCTGCACTAATTGCAACTTTGTTACTTCACTGTCAAATAGCCAAGTCTCTTAAATCATCTTTGAACCAACTTCAAATGTTTTAAACAAAGTCTTTTACAACTTTTAAAAATCCACTTTCTGTCTTCCCCCTTGCTTTTATTTTATTTTCCTTGTTCTTTTGTACTTCACGCTTTCTCTCAGAAGTTATTCCGGCGCCATCTTCCTCCCCTTCTTTTAAGTTAAACCGGAGTTAAAGATCATTGCCTGCATCCAAATAATCCAAAATACAATGTTGAAAGAAGGGATGGTTGCAGCGTCCTGTTCTGTTCCAAAGCCTTGAAACAGAAGAGTCCCGAGTCCGGAGTTAATTCAGGCTCTGAGGGAGCTCTCACCCTTCAACCCCCAGATTAAGTTCTGGGGGTCTAGGGGAGCTCTACCTCTTGCCTGAATACTCACCCTCCCTCTTCTCCCAAAGGGGGGATTCCCAAACTGTGAAACAGCTGATCATCGCTGTTTTTGCAGTTTAAACGGAACAGCGGGGCTGACGGTCAGAAATGACCGCCATCGACGGAGACTTGCCACCCGGAAGGAATGTGTTTGTTTTCTAGCTGAGTGTTTGGTCGTCGTGATTTCTGCTTCACTCTAGACTGACACCGTATTTGGAATTGAATTGTGCCTTGGAGACTCTGAACTTTTCCGGCCCCATGAGCTCTCTTGTGTTTTGCCTGGTGGATTTAAGTTTGGTGAAGTTATTTTGTTTAAGCAACTGCCTTGTGGACTATTGGGCCATTGCTCTGTGAACTAACCTTTGTTTGCTCATGGCTGGACTTGATTAGGACAGTTCAAGGTTTTTGGTGAAGGGAATTGCCTGAGAATATTAATAAACTCACTAGACCACAGTTATGTGTGTGTGAGAGTGGGGCAGCACAATGTGTGTGTGAGGGAGGTGAGATTGCCTCTTAATTCAACAACCACCTCCAATGTGATGTTTCCCTGTTTAGAGCCCCAGAGCCAGGTCTTCAGGGTCCTGTGCAAGGAAAGAAGGGTGGGAGTCAATCTCACCTCAGGGCTTAAGATGTTCCATAGGGCAGGAGTCATGGCAGAGAAGGCCCTTCTGGACCCTGCCAGACAGAATTCCTTGACTGACGCAGCCCGTAGCATGCCTCCTCTGCCAGTGCGGGTAGGACGGGCCAGTCTTGGGGGGGGGGAAATAGTTCCATGCAGGGCTTTAAAGGTAATAACCAACACCTTGAATGGCACCTGGAAGCAGACCGGCAGCCAGTACAGCTCACTGAGGCATCCTAGGGACCCCAAGAACTGCCCGTGTTGCTGCACTTTGCACTAGTTGAAGCTTCTGAATGCTCTTTCAATAATATCCCCATGTAGAGCACATTGCAATAATCCAGACGTGAGATGACCAGAGATGATGATGATTATTATGGTTCGTCGCACAGTCAGTCAGATGTTCAGATTGTATTTGGCATTTTTATCCACCTATCAAGTCCTTCACAATGACCTGGGATAGGCAGATGTGGATGCTTAATGGTGTTAGAGGTGTTGTTGCAGGATGTAAGCTGTTCCAAGTAAAGCTGCCTTTTGCAATTGACTGATGGTGAATTTGTCAGTGCCAACGGTGTTCAAGTAGTGCTCCAGTTGTTTTGGGATGGCACCCAAGGTGCCTATTATTATTGGTACTACCTTTGCTTTCTTTTGCCACAGTTGTTCTATTTCTATGTGCAGGTCTTTGTATGTCAAATTTATTTGCTGTCCATCTCACAGTTCAGGGCAAGTCTGAGCAGCTGATGGGCTAACCTGGACATTCAAAAGTTGGAACAATGCGCTCCAGAACCTGGAAGCAAATTGACTTCCTCTATCAAACACTAGTCTAGACACCATGCCTCTGTCGTGAAAGATATAATAATAACAATAACAATAATAACAACAACAACAACAAAAAAGAGCTGTCTTGTTGGCAGTGGGCAACCCTTTACAAGGGATGCAGTGAGTAATTTTGGTAAAAAGATCCACCATGACTAACATGGATACGCAGCCATGGACTGTGGGGGTAAGGCTGTAATAAAATCCGGAGAGACTGTATGCCAAGGAGTCGGGAGTGGGTGCAACAACCCTGCTGGTTTCTGATGGTGGGATTTAGCCCTTCTGCAGGTGTGGCAAGATGCTACATAGCACCTGATGTCCACCACCACTTTAGGCCACCACAAGTCTTTTTAACATTCTGTGCAGTGTTAAGAACACTCCCCCATGCCACACTGTCTGGTTACCATGGCAAAGCTGCAAAACCTCTCAAAAGTGGAGGTATCACTATTCTGTCCTTGGCCTTCAAGCTCCCTCCTTCCACCGAAAACAGGGATATAGTACCTGGTGGGGCCCCTTGGAGGTCATCCATCTGGGCCTGCAAGAAGTGGTCTAGAGGTTGCTGTGCCTTGATCTGGTGATTAAGTCCTGGTGTGGTTGTGTTTTCTGCAAAAAATTTATACCCGGTTTTGCTCACAAAGTCAACCCCCCCTTACCAATTGACAAAGAAAGGGGTTAAGTTTGCTTGGACTTCTACATACCAGACAGCATTCAAAGAGTTAAAGCAACTTTTTTGCTTGATAACCCCACCTTCAGCATCTGGATCCATCAAAGAGGTTTGTAGTTCACGTAGATACCTCTGATGTTGCCATTGGAGCTGTCCTTCTCCAAGAATGTAAGGGGTGCACTTTCTAGAAGGTGCGCATTTCCCTATAGAAGTCAACACAGAGCATAAGAACCTGCACGTGTTGCAACAAGACTAAGCTGCTTTCGCCCAGACAGTTTAGATGATGTCAATTCTTCATTCAATATGTACCAGGCTCAAAGAATTTACTGCCAGATACCTTGTTGTGTAAACCAGCGTATTCTCAAGTTCAACACACCCCAGTCATGACAAAGGTTTTGCAGCCTTCTCATTTCTAACCTACACTGCATACACCACCCTCTGGAAAGTTGGGAGCAACTCAACCACACCAATAGTTACTCACTGCAATCAAGATAGAACAACTTCTAGACCAGAGGCCCCCAACCTTTTTGGCACCAGGGACCAGTTTCATGGAAGACAATTTTTATTACATTGTATTAGATTAGACCAGTGACTTTCTGCTTCTAAGAAAGTGGGAAGGAAAAGGGACAATCCTAAACTCAGCTGGGGTTCCCTTGGAGACACAGTGCTTAAGGGGAAATGTAGCTCCTCCCCTCCCCCCTCCCCCATTACAAGCCTGGTAGGAGTGCACTTGGTTTACAAATTTGGAGAGCTGCATGAAGAAAGGAACACACACACAAATACACCAAAGTAAACCACGAAAAGCAGGCAGTATGTTGCCAAAACACGAGGCATCTGAAGCATCAAAACAAAAGCAAAAACCTCCAGTTGAAGTGCAACAGAGCCCAATGGTCTTAGAAAAGGTCCAGACGAGAGAGAGATTCCCTTGGAGACGCAGTGCTGAAGGTGAAAGGTAGTTTCTCCCTGCCCCTATTTGCACCCCGAGAAAAAGACACCCTCACATAAACATTGGGGGGGAAATCCCCCTCCAACGATGCTTTGGGGAAACCCCTGGTTGCAAGCTAGGCTGGCGTGTGCTTGTCTTGCAAACTTGGAGAGTTGCACAAAGGGAACAAGAGCCACCTGGGGTGCCGGGAGGGGGAGAGGAGAAAAGTGTGGAAGAAGAGGAGGAGAAAAAAGAAGTAGCAGGATGAAGAGGAAGCAGGACCAGGAGGAGGAGGAGGAGGCAGCAGAAGAGATATCAGAAGAAGCAGGAGGAGGAAGGACACGAAGCTCAGATGTTGCAAGCCAGTTGCAAGCACAGCCGCCGGAGGACCTTTGCACTGAGCAAGACGGCTTCTGCCCTGCCACTCTCCTGCCCCTGCCCAGATCCCTGCAGACTCACCACACCACATGCCTGGAGGTGTAAGATGCACCTTCAGCTCACCTCCAGCTGCACAGCCTGGTTCCTAAATGGCCGCAGACCGGGGGTTGTGTTGTGACTCGGTGCCAGCCTGTGGACCTGGCAGCGGAGTCCGGGGAATCGGAGGAGGAGGAGGGAGGCTCTGATGAATTACAAGACTCACAATCAGAGGAAGAGCCTGGCCCCTACAAACGTGTTCAGGATGAGACTCAGCTGTGTGGGGAAGATGAGTCAGACTCTGAGGACTCACAGATGGATGTCATTATAGATGCTCGTAAAAAAAGGCAGTTAACTAGAGCAGGTCAGAGGGAGACAATATGGCAACTCCAAGGGAGGAGGAGAAGGCATTGAGAAGCCACACCTTGGGGCTGCTTAATAAAAAGGGAAGGTGTGGGCGGTGCTGGTTGCTGAAGGCAATGGTTTGTAAAGAACTTCAAGGGAATCATGGTCTGTTTGTTTTACCAGTGAAATTCTTGTTTAACTCCTGCTCTGTTTTGCTTTTTGAACCAATTATTTGTTGGAAAAGCATTCTGTTGTTTTTGTTGGGGACCCCTGTTCTAATCTAGACCACTTCTCCCAGCCCCAAATGGATGACCTCAAGGAACCCCTTGCAGGTACCATATCCCTGTTTGTGGTGGAGGAGGGAGCATTGAAACACAAGGGCAGAATAGTAGTTTTCCCCCCCTTGCAGGGAACAGATTTTACAACTTTGCCATGACAACCATCCAGCAGGGCTTTTGGTGGCCTAAGATGACAGCACACATCAAGGACTATGTGGCCTCTTGCCACACATGCAGGAGGGCCAAGTCCCTCCATCACAAACTGGCAGGACTCTTGCAATCTCTCTCTCTCACACACACACACACACACACATACACACACACCTCTGCCCATGGCATACAGTCTTTCTGGGCTTCATTACCAATTTACCCCCAGTCTAAGGTAAAGGTAAAGGTTCCCTCGCACATGCGTGCTAGTCGTTTCCGACTCTAGGGGGCGGTGCTCATCTCCGTTTCAAAGCCGAAGAGCCAGCGCTTGTCCGAGGACGTCTCCGTGGTCATGTGGCCGGCATGACTAGACGCCAAAGGCGCACGGAACCCCCAGTCTATTTACGTCTATTTTGGTGGTGGTAGATCTTTTCACCAAGATGGCTCATTTCATACCCTACAAGGGCTCCTGGACTGATTTTACTCGTTGGGGTTTTTCAGAGCTCAGCGCTTTCCCTTGTCCTGTTTTAACATCTACATGAGGATTCATTTACAGGGCTCTTTTCATATTCTGTAATGCCAGAGACACAGTCCAGCTTTTCCTAGACTTTCGCTACCACAGCATGGTCTCAACATTTCAGAAAGAGACTTACAGTTCCAACCCAAATTTTGAAAAGGCATTTTTCCAGCTTTTGCATGTCAAAGGCAGTCTCTCTTCAGCCCACCACCCTGCCATGAATGGCGAGGTGGAGAAGACTAACCATCTTCTCCAACAATACTTAAGGTGTTACTGTACCTACAGCCAAGACAACTGGCCATCATTTTTGTCCTTGGCAGAGTTTTCTTATAACAATTATCTCCACACATCGATTTCAATGACTCCTTTTCAACCCCTCTATGGAACTCACCCAAGATTATTAGCAGACAACCCCAGAGAAAAATCCTCAGTCCCAGGATTTGTTGATTTTTTTACAGCAGGGGTGTCAAACTCAATTTTATTGAGGGCCGCATCAGCATTGTGGTTGCCCTTGGGCTGGGTGGGTGTGGTCAGGGTGGGCACGGCCTACTGAGTGGGCATGGCTGGGGTGGGCGCAGCCTACTGGGTGGGCGTGGCTGGGGTGGGTGTGGCCTATTGGGTGGGCGTGGCCAGCTTGATGTTGCTCGTGTCAGGGGTGCCTGTGGGGCCTGGGCAGGACTGGGACAGATCCAAGGGTCTCTGGCAGAGGGAGCTGGGACCAGGGTGAGCTCCATGGCATGGTCCATTGGAGGAGCCTCACCATCCCTCTCAGGCTATGTGGGGGGCTGGATGGTGGTGCGGGCTGCCCGGAGCCCTGGGTAGCAGAGGTCAAATGCCCGGTCCAGCCCTTGAGCTCCTGTGGCACCTAGCCCAGCCCCACTTACCCAAGGAGGCGCCCAGCTGCGCTTACCTCCTTCTCAAGGCTGTGGCTGCTGTGCTCGCTCTCCTTAGCCAGGTTGCTCATGGTGGGTGCAGGAGGGCAAAGTGAGTGGGTCAGAGGTAGCCCACTCCCTCTCCATGCGAGGAGACCTGGCTTTGTAACCAAAGCATCCTTAGCGATAGGATGGGAGACCCTCAGGATAGGCCAGGAGGAGGGGGCAAGGGGATGGTGAAAGGGCAGCAGGGCAGGATTAAGGCAGGACTTCCCTCAGACCCTCCCTCCCTCTCATTCCAATCTCCTTCCATCCATCCTTCCTTCCTTCATGTTTCCCTCCCTGCATCCTTCCCTGCATCCCTCTTTCTCATTCCCATCTCCTTCCTTCCCTTCCTTCCTTCCACAGAGTGGCGGGAAAATATTTGAGATGAGGGAGGGAGAAAAACAGACAAGGAACAAAGCTGAGGAGGTGTCACCCTTTGTGGCGAATGAAGAAATGTACTATTGCCTGGAAGCAAATGCCCGTCGCCTACTTCACATATCCAGCTTGGTGGGCTCCGGGGGAGGGGATGCCGCAAGCAGTGTGAGAGTCAACGTTACCTGCGCAACACCGCCCAGCCCCCAGCCTGCCCAGCACAGCACTCTGCTCACAGTGCCGAGAGGCTGAGCCAGGTGGCGTGAAGCTGACAAGAAGTGCAACGCCGCCCAGCCCCAAGCCTGTCTGGTTTCAGCAGGCAGCAGGGCGCTCTCCTCACAACGCTGATAGGCTGGGCTGGGCAGTGCGAAGTTTGTGAGCTTCACCCCGCCCGTCTCAGCCTCTTAGCGCTGTGAGGGCAACCCGCTGCCTGCCAAAACCGGGCAGGGGGCTGGGCAGCATTGTGCAGGTAACGTCGACACGCTGCTTGTGGTATCCCCTCCGCCGGAGCCCACCAAGCCAGATATGTGAAGTAGGTGAGGGTCATTTGCTGGCCACTTCCATGTGATGGTACATTTCTTCATTCCTCTAGAAGGGTGACACCTCCCTAGCATGCATCCAGGGGGCAGGGCCAAGGCAGTGTGGGCCGTTCCCTCACTGTTTTCAGGATGGCTCCGCAGGCCACATCAAACCTTGTGTTTGACATGTCTGTTTTATAGGAACAACTTGCTGCCCAAGCCCTTTTTAAGCAGCAACTTAAACAAGCAAAGCAGTCTTACAAGAAGGCTATGGACACCCACCGGCAGGAGGAACCACTAATAGCAGTGGGAAACAAAGTCTGGCTTTCCACCAAGTTCTTGGCATCCTCAAGACCTTAAAAGAAGCTGGATGCCACATTTGTGGGACCATTCAAGGTCCTCCGACATATCAACCCGGTTGGTTTCCAACTCCAGTTGCCTCCATCTATGAAAGTACATCCAGTCTTTCATCAATCCTTACTGTCTAAAGATCCCCACCCCAATACTCTGTGATCCCAGCACCCCCACCCTCATGATACCTGTAATTGTGGAGGGAGAACCAGAATATGAAGTAGAAGAAATCCTAGACTTTAGACGCTGAGGCAAAGGCATTCAATACTTGATTCATTGGAAAGGCTACCCTGTCTCTGGGAAAACACATGGTATGTTCATGCCCCTAATTTAGTTTGGCAGATTCCCCAATGCTTCCCTGAATAACCATGACTGATCAAACTCCCAGCCCCCTGCCCTGTACCACTCAAGGAACCTGTTGAAGTTAACCAGCCCCTCTCAATCGCTCCGTGGGGGAGGCGGGGCATGGGGCCCATGGGTCTTCTACCTCTGCCCTTCAATTCCTGGGCATGGAGTGGAAGGTTCTTCTAACACTGTTTTTGTGTTTCAGCAACTGCCACCTGGCTCACCAGCCTTTTCAGAAGTGAGGGAGGAAGATTCCTTTGAGACTGCTTCCCTCTCACCCTTGCCAAGTTCACATGAGAACTCAGACTTTGAAGAGAGTATGCAGGAGGGGAAAAGCACCTTTGAACATCCCATGGAGGGGGGGAACAAGATGGAGGGGGGAGCGATGTAGGAGATGACCAGGCTGAGCCTGAGGGTGGAGTCAAACGTATCAGTTTGGAGTTGCTACACTCCCACAAGAGACCCAAGTCTACCTCCCCCCCCCGTGAATTCCATTGACTCTTACCTAGCGCCAATTTTCCTTAACTGTTAGTAGATCAGATTCTTGTATATAGGTAGCATGAAGTAAACTTGTACTACTTTTGAACTGTATCCCAGCTCCTGGTTTCTTGCACCTGACAGAAATGTGGCAACGCAAGATACTGTATCTAGCTGTTTCAAATCAAAAACACATTTTTCTAATTTAACAAAAAGGAGATTTTCCCTCAGTCTACTCAAGACTTTCCATATCCAGTGGTCATGCTGAAAGTCATCTTCAGAGTAAATTAGCATATCAACCAAGTAAAGTACCACAAACTTGTCAGTTACATCAGAAAAAAACTGGTTCATAAATCTTGAAAACACTGTCCCACAGTTACCAAATCTGGAGGTCATGACTGTATTTGAATTTGCCATACCTGATGTCAAATGTGGTTAAAATTTCATGTCCTCCTTTGACCTTAATGAGATTGTACAGATTGCAAAGATCCAACTTGGTAAAAAAAACATGTGCTTTGCAGCCAATCCAGCAAGTCTTATATGAGAGGCAGTGGGTAATTGTCCCTCACTGTCACAGCATTAAGGGACTTGTAGTCATGAATGGTCCTCAGGGTGACTTCATCATTTTGGTTTGTGGGGCCTAGGGCTTGCTTCTTGGGCACAAAAAGGTAGATGCCGAAGCCAGGGATTTTGAAGGTCTAATGAAGACTTTCTGCAGGTTAGAGTTCAGATACTGCTTCAAAATTTATAGTTCTTTAGCTGACATGGGATACTGCCTCTTAGCAAGTGTTTTAGCCCCTTGGACCAGGTCTACAGTGAGGGAAAAATTATTTGATCCCCTGCTGATTCTGTACATTTGCCCACTGACAAATTATCAGTATAATTTTAATGGTAGTTTATTTTAACAGTGAGAGACAGAATAACAACAAAGAAATCCAGAAAAATGCACTTCAGAAAAGTTATAAATTGATTTGCATTTTAATGAGTGAAATAAGTATTTGACCCCTTCGCAAAAGATGACTTAGTACTTGGTGGCAAAACCTTTGTTGGCAATCACAGAGGTCAGACGTTTCTTGTAGGTGGCCACCAGGTTTGCACACATCTCAGGAGGGATTTTGTCCCACTCTTTGCAGATCCTCTCCCAGTCATTAAGCTTTTGAGGGTGACATTTGGCAGCTCGAACCTTCAGCTCCCTCTACAGATTTTCTATGGGATTAAGGTCTGGAGACTGACTGGCTAGGCCACTCCAGGACCTTAATGTTCTTCTTCTTGAGCCATTCCTTTGTTGCTTTGGCCATGTGTTTTGGGTCATTGTCATGCTGGAATACCCATCCATGACCCATTTTCAATGCCCTGGCTGAGGGAAGGAGGTTCTCACCCAAGATTTGATGGTACATGGCCCCGTCCATCGTCCCTTTGATGCAGTGAAGTTGTCCTGTCCCCTTAGCAGAAAAGCACCCCCAAAGCATAATGTTTCCACCTCCATGTTTGACAGTGGGGATGGTGTTCTTGGGGTCATAGGCAGCATTCTTCCTCCTCCAAACACGGCGAGTTGAGTTGATGCTAAAGAGCTCAATTTTGGTCTCATCTGACCACAACACTTTCACCCAGTTCTCCTCAGAATCATTCAGATGTTCACTGGCAAACTTCAGACGGGCCTGTACATGTGCTTTCTTGATCAGGGGGACCTTGCGGGCGCTGCGGGATTTCAGTCCTTCACGGCATAGTGTGTTACCAATTGTTTTCTTGGTGACTGTGGTCTTAGCTGCCTTGAGATCATTGACAAGATCCTCCCGTGTAGTTCTGGGCTGATTCCTCACCGTTTTCATGATTACTGAAACTCCACGAGGTGAGATCTTGCATGGAGCCCCAAAGTGATGAAGGTTGACATTATTTTGTGTTTCTTCCATTTGCAAATAATCGCACCAACTGTTGTCACCTTCTCACCAAGTTGCTTGGTGATAGACTTATAGCCTGTTCCAGCCTTGTGTAGGTTTACAATCTTGTCCCTGCTTTAACCATTGGGAATAAATTATGGTACTTTGAAACAGAGAACCATCAAATAGAGATGCAACCCTGGACTTAATAAGTAGTGCCCTTTTTTTCCAAAAATTCAAACAAATTGTTTTGGAACAGTAATCATGATGCTATAACCAATATCCATGCAAGAGGATGCTTACTAGGAAAGTTGAACATAGTGACATTTGATTTCAGAAAAACAAACCTTCCAAAAAAGAAAAGGAAGAAAGATGAAAGGGACAGTTAAGAGCATCAGGTTTTTTTCCATAATGCTTGGAGTTAGTTCAGAGCCCTTATAATCTCGACTAGCTTGTGTGCCTCAGGTCAGGAAAAATGCCACAAAGTCCATGAAGACTCTGGAATCAGAATTGAGATGAGAATCAGAGCGGAACAGAAACAGATGACATTAAAGGCAAGAAGGGTTCCTTTGAGAGGAAAGGGAAGAGAGAGGAAGACTTTTTACCCAAATTAGGGGCACAACATAAATGTAGAATATGCCAGAAAATACAGAAACAGTCTGTAAGGAGTTACAAAAAATAATATTCAAGGAGCTCATGGCAAAGAACTTTTAAGACAAACATTGGACACAAGGTTATTAAATACAGTGCATTCAGAAAGTATTCAGACTCCCTTACACTTGTGTCAATTTTGCTATGCTGCAGCCTGATTCTACAGTTGTTTAAATTCATTTTTTCTCATTAACCTACACTCAGTACCTCATAATGACAAAGTGAAAACAGAATTTTAGCAATGTCTGTAAATTTATTAAAAAGAAAAAAATGGAAATATCATATTGGCGTAAGTATTCAGACCCTTTGCAACAACATGTGAAATTTAGCTCAGGTGCCTCCCATTTCTCTTGATAGTTGCTGACATGTTTCTACACCTTGATTGGAGTCCACCTGTGGTAAATTGATTGGACATGATTTGGAAAGGCACACACCTCTCTATAGAAGGCCTCACAGCTGACAATGCATACTGTACAAGAGCAAAAGCCATAAGGTCAAAGGAACTGCCTGCACAGCTCGGAGACAGGATTATTGCAAGGCACAGATCCGGGAAAGGCTACAATAAAATTTCTGCTGCACTGAATGTTTCTAAGAGCACAGTGACCTCCATACTTCTCAAATGGAAAACGTTTGGCACAACCAGAACTCTTCCAAGATCCTGTGGGGAGATGGGACAGAGTTCCAGAAGGGCAACCATCACGGCAGCCCTCCACTGATCTGGGCTTTATGGCAGAGTGGCTAGATCAGTGATGGCAAACCTTTTAGAGACTGCCCAAACCGCAACCCAAAGCCCACTTATTTATCACAAAGTGCCAGGGCTGCATCAGCATTGTGGTGCCCTGGGGGGGAGGGAGGCACCTCTGAGTGCCGCCTCTGGCATGCAAAAACTGGGGGTGCAAAAATGGGCCACCATGCTGCAAGATGCAAAAATGGCTGCCACCACACCGTGGGGTGCAGATACAAAGCACTGCACCACGCAAGAATGGGGCAGGGCTAGTGAGTATCATGCAGGCACTCACCCTGCCCCATTTGCAGTGCGTGTATGCTTGTGCCCCGTGTGCGCATGCATGCATGTAAAATGCTTCCCCCTCCCTTTTCTTCCAGTCCACCAATCAACAATGGTTGGTGGCCTCTGCTGTACCACCTCTACTCGAGCTTGCTAGTTGGCCACTTCATCTCCTTTGTGCTGGGCGGGGCTCCGGCTCCGGGCCACTGTGGCGGCCTGATGGACCTGCTGCTGGCGGTGGTGGAACGTGTGCCAACAGAGAGCACTCTGAGTGCCGACTCTGGCACGCGTGCCATAGGTTCGCCACCACTGGGCTAGATGGAAGCCTCTCCTCAGTGTGAAACAAAAGTCCGCTTGGAGTTTGCAAAAAAGCATCTGAATGACTTTCAGACTGTGAGGAACAAGATTCTCTGGTCTGATTAAACCAAGATTGAACTGTTTGGCCTCAATTCTAAACGTTATGTCTGGAGGAAACCAGGTGCACTGCTCATTACCTGCCAAATACCATCCCAACAGTGAAGCATGGTGGTGGCAGCATCATGCTGTGGGGGTATTTTTCAGCAGCAGTGACTGGGAGACTGGTCAGGGTTGAGGGAAAGCTGAATGGAGCAAAGTACAGGGATATTTGCAGCATAACAAAAGTGAAGGGGGGGTCTGAAAACTTTCTGAATGCACTGTATATGCTAAAGGGGGATATTGTAGGACGGGTGTTAAACTCGCAGTGTCACGTGACGTATTGTGACTTTTTTCCCATTGCTGGAGCTGGGGTGCGTGCAGCTTCTGTGTGATGCATCCAGCCTGTGGGCCATCAGTCTGACACCCCTGGTGTAGATGACTGAGCCTGAGGGTGGGATCAAATGCATCATCAGTTTGGATTTGCTTCCCGCCCACAAAAGATCTAGTCCAGGGGTAGGCAACCTTGGCTCTTTTATGACTCGTGGACTTCAACTCCCAGAATTCCTGAGCCAGCCATGTTGAGGGGAAAGGGAGAGGTTTCCAAACTGAGCCATGCTGGCTCAGGAATTCTGGGAGTTGAAGTCCATGAGTCATAAAAGAGCCAAGGTTGCCTACCCATGATCTAGTCCATACAACCCCTTGAATTCCATTGAATCTTATCTAGTGCCAATTGGCCTTGACTATTAGTAGTTCAGATTCTTGTTTATAGGTGGCATGAGTTAAGCTTGTACTCCTTTTGAACTAAATCCTGGCTTCTGGTTTCTTGCACCTGACAGATAAGGAACTAGCAAAGAAATTGGATAAATTTTTGCTGTTGACTTCGTTGGGGGTTGGGAGGGATGTAGAATAGATGCCTGTGCCTGAGCTGGTATTTTTTTTTCCTATCCCCAGGAAGGAGGTTAGATGAACTGATACAGGCAGTGAGATATGACATTATAAGCCGAATTGGCAAATTACAAATAACTCCTCAGATCCAGTTGGTATCCACCAAAGAGCTTGAGGTCTATTCATGAAGATTAGAAAACAGCCAATGTGAAACCTGATTTTTATTTTTAAAGGATCAAGGAGTGATTCAGGAAACTATTGGCCAGTTAGGATTAATATATGTTAGGGGGAAAAGTTGCTTATTTTCCTTTTAATATTTTCAAACACAGAATGAACTTTGGTGGAAAAGAAGCAACATGGCTTCCACAAAGTTATGCCTTGTCTTGCTAATCTACAGTACTGTGCAAAAGTGTTAGGCAGTTGTGCAAAAATGCTGTAAATTAAGAATGCTTTCAGAATCAGAAGTGTTAACGGTTTTATCAATTCACAAAATTTAAAGTAAATGAACAGAAGAAAAATCCAAATCAAATCAATATTTGGTGTGACCACCCTTTGCCTTCAAAACAGCATCAATTCTTACACTTGCACAAAGTCAGGGATTGTGTAGGATTAGAGTCAGGTGTATGATTAACCAATTATACCAAGCAGGTGCTAATGATCATAAATTTCATATGTAGGTTGAAACAGTCACTAACTAAAACAAACAGCTGTGTAGGAGGCTTAAAACTGGGTGAGGAACAGCCAGACTCTGCTACTAAGGTGAGGTTGTGGAAGATAGTTTCATGTCACAGGTCATACATCATGGCAAAACTGAGCACAAGAACAAGACAAAAAGGTAGTTATACTGTATCAGCAACGTTTCAGGCAAAGATTTCAAAGCAGACGGGTTTCAAGATGTGCTGTTCAAGCTCTTTTGAAGAAGCACAAAGAAATGGGCAATGTTAAGGATGGTAGCTGCAGTGGTTGACCAAGGAAACTTAATGCAGCAGATGAAAGACACATCATGCTTACTTCCTTTTGACATTGGAAGATGTTCAGCAGTGCCATCAGCACAGAACCAACCAGTGGAACCCAGCTACACCCATCTACTATTTGGAGAAGTCTGGCAAGAAGTGGTCTTCATGGAAGAATTGCAGTCAAAAAGCCATACTTCTGACATGGAAACAAGGCTAAGTGACTCAACTATGCACAAAAACATAGGAACTGAAGTGCAGAAAAATGGCAACAGGTGCTCTGGATTGATGAATCAAAATTTGAAATATTTGGCTGTAGCAAGAAGCAGTTTGGTCACCGAAGGACTGGAGAGCAGTAAAGTAATGAGTGTCTGCAGGCAACAGTGAAGCATGGTGGCAGTTCCTTTCAGGTTTGGGGCTGTGTGACTGACTAATCCTACACAATCCCTGACTTTGTGCAAGTGTAAGAATTGATGCTGTTTTGAAGGCAAAGGGGTGGTCACACCAAATATTAATTTGATTTGGATTTCTCTTCTGTTCATTTACTTTCCATTTTGTGAATTGATAAAAATAAACTATTAACCCCCTTCATGGATTACTGCCTTGTCGTGGTGAAGGGGCTTGCGTAATTCAATGAAGCTATGAGCTATGCTGTGCAGGTCCTCCCTAGATGGAAAGGTCATAGCAGAGAGTTCTGACAAAACGTGATCCACTGGAGAAGGAAATGGCAAACCACTCCAGTATCTTTGCCATGAAAACCCTATGGACAGTACCAAAAGGCAAAACGATATGACGCTGGAAGATGAGCCCCTCAGGTCAGAAGGCGTCCAATATGCTACTGGGGAAGAGCAGAGGGCTAGTACTAGTAGCGCCAGAAAGAATGAAGCGACTGGGCCAAAGCCGAAAGGACGCTCAGCTGTGGATGTGTCTGGTGGTGAAAGGAAAGTCTGATGCTGTAAGGATTTTTTTCCATAGGAACCTGGAATGTAAGATCCATGAATCAAGGAAAGCTGGACGTGGTCAAACAAGAGATGACGAGACTGAACATCGACATCTTAGGTATCAGCGAACTAAAATGGACAGGAATGGGTGAATTTAATTCAGATGACCATCAGGTATACTACTGCGGGCAAGAATCCCTCAGAAGAAATGGAGTAGCCTTCATAGTCAGTAAAAGAGTAGGAAAAGCAATACTGGGATACAATCCTCAAAATGACAGAATGATCTCAGTTCAAATCCAAGGAAAACCATTCAGTATCACAGTAGTCCAGGTCTATGCGCCAACCACCAGTGCTGAAGAGGATGAAATTGACTGGTTCTATGAAGCCCTACAGCACCTTATAGAACTAACACCAAAAAATGATGTCCTTATCATCATGGGGGATTGGAATGGTAAGGTAGGAAGCCAAAAGATAACCGGAATAACAGGCAAGTTTGGCCTTGGAGTACAAAATGAAGCAGGGCACAGGTTGATAGAATTTTGTCAAGAGAATACGATGGTCATAGCAAACACTCTTTTCCAACAACCCAAGAGACGGCTCTACACATGGACATCACCAGACGGTCAACACAGAAATCAGATTGACTATGTGCTCTGCAGCCAAAGATGGAGAAGCTCTATACAGTCAGTAAAAACAAGACCAGGAGCTGACTGTGGCTCAGACCATGAGCTTCTCATTGCAAAGTTTAGGCTTAAACTGAAGAAAGTAGGAAAAAGCACTAGGCCACTCAGGTATGAATTAAATCATATCCCTGTTGAATATACAGTAGAAGTGACAAATAGATTTAAGGAATTAGATCTGATAGACAGAGTGCCTGAAGAACTATGGACAGAGGTTTGCAACATTGTACAACAGGTAGCATCCAAAACCATCCCAAAGAAAAAGAAATGCAAGAAAGCAAAATGGCTGTCTGAGGAAGCTTTGCAAATAGCTGAGGAAAGGAGGAAAGTGAAAGACAAGGGAGAAAAAGAAAGATACGCCCAATTGAATGCAGAATTCCAGAGAATAGCTAGAAGAGATAAGAATGCCTTCTTAAATGAACAGTGCAAAAAATAGAAGAAAACAATAAAATAGGGAGGACCAGAGATCTTTTCAAGAAAATTGGAGAGACAAAGGGAACGTTTAATGCAAAAATGGGCATGATAAAGGACCAAAATGGCAGGGACCTAACAGAGGCAGAAGAGATTAAGAAGAGGTGGCAAAATTACACAGAAGAACTATACAAGAATGAGCTTAATGTCCCTGATAATCACAATGAGGTGGTCACTGACCTCGAGCCAGACATCCTAGAATGTGAAGTGAAGTGGGCCTTAGAAAAGCTGAGCAACAACAAAGCTAGTGGAGGTGACAGTATTCCAGCTGAGCTATTCAAAATCTTAAAAGATGATGCAGTAAAAGTGCTACACTCAATTTCCCAGCAAATTTGGAAAACTCAACAGTGGCCACAGGATTGGAAAAGATCAGTTTACATTCCAATTCCAAAGAAAAGCAGTGCCAAAGAATGTTCAAACTATCGCACCATTGCACTCATTTCTCATGCTAGTAAAGTTATGCTTAAAGCTTGCTAAGCTTGTAAGCCGCCCTGAGTCTTTGGAGAAGGGCGGGATATAAATGGAATTAAAAGAAAAATAAATAAAAATAAATAAAATAAAATAAAAATAAAAATAAAAATCCTACAAGCTAGACTCCAGCAGTATGTGGATCGAGAACTACCAGAAGTACAGGCAGGATTTCGAAGAGGAAGAGGAACTAGAGATCAAATTGCCAACATACCCTGGATCATGGAGAAAGCTAGAGTGTTCCAGAAAAATATCTACTGTACTTCTGCTTCATTGACTATGCTAAAGCCTTTGATTGTGTGGATCATAACAAACTGTGGCAAGTTCTTAAAGAGATGGGCGTACCAGATCATCTTATTTGTCTCTTGAGAAGCCTATATGTGGGCCAAGAAGCAACAGTGAGAACTGGACACGGAAGCACTGATTGGTTCAAAATTGGGAAAGGAGTCCGGCAAGGCTGTATACTGTCACCCTGCCTATTTAACTTATGTGCAGAGCACATCACGAGAAAGGCAAGGCTAGATGAATCAAAAGTTGGAATTAAGATTGCCGGAAGAAATATCAACAACCTAAGATATGCAGATGATACCACTCTAATGGCAGAAAGTGAAGAAGAACTAAAGAGCCTCTTGTTGCGGGTGAAGAAGGAGAGTGCAAAAGTTGGGTTGAAACTAAACATTAAGAAAACCAAGATCATGGCATCCGGCCCTCTCAATTCCTGGCAAATAGATGGGGAAGAAATGGAGGTAGTGACAGATCTTATTTTCCTGGGCTCCAAGATCACTGCAGATGGAGACTGTAGCCAAGAAATTAAAAGACGCTTGCTCCTCGGGAGGAAAGCCATGACAAATCTAGACAGCACACTAAAAAGCAGAGACATCACCCTGTCAACAAAAGTGCATGGGGGACTTCCAGGTGGCGCTTCAGCGGCGTGGACGGTCGAAATCGACCACCAGCCCTCTGACTCCGTTAAAGCCGCGGAGCAGCCGACAATCAGCTGTTCCGCGGCTGAAAACCCTTCCCCTCGGGTGAAGAGGGGAAGGGGAGACTCCAGGTAGGGGTAGAGTTCCCCTAGAGCCTCAGAGTGTTTACTCTGGGGCTTGAAGGGTGAGAGCCCCCCCGAAGCCTGGAAACGCTCCGGGTCGGAGGATTTCTCTGCTTCAAAGCAGAGCAAGACGCTGAATCCACTCCTGCAGAACTTGACTTGATTTGATTGCTATCTTGAAGAATTAACGCAGGCAGAGCGGATGCGGGAGCAGTATAAACAGCAAGTATAAGACTTTAACTCTGGAATCTCAACTTTCTTTCTGTTGTTTTAAAAAAGAAAGGGAAGATGGCGCCTGAATGATTCTTTGTAACAAAGAATCGAAAGTGCTTTGAAAGTGAAAGTTGCTGTTTGGATATTGAGAACTGTAAAGACTATAAGAAAATTATAAGAACCTAAAAGAACTTTAAGAAGAGAACAGCCAGACTATAAACATTTTGAATTGATCAATCTTTTTGAATACAGAGAATAAAATTGATTTAAGATGTCATTAAAACCATCAAAACCTGGGGCCCCCAGAAGTGCAGGGACTTTGCCAGCGCAACAATCAAACTTACAGGCTTTAATGCCCCCCCACAAACTTTGACATTAAAAGACCTGCAGGAGGCTTTGAAATCTCAAACTAAAGAAATAAATGATAAGATGGAGAAAATAGAAAACAAGATGGAAAAAATAGATGAAAAAATGAATGATAAACTTGAGTTAATGTCTGAAGAGATTGGAGAAATCAAAGAAAATATGCAGATTAAAAATAAAGAAATAAGGGAAGATATTCTATTAGCATTTCAGGGATTGGCACAACATATTCAAAATATGGATGATCGCATGGAAGAATTAACTCAAGGCAACATTGTTTTGGAAGATAAGATGACTGAGGCTCAAAATAAAATGATAAAGATAGAAGATGAAACTGTAATGCTACAATATAAAGAAATGGAATTTGCTTTAAGGATTAGAGTATTGAGGAAGAACAAACAGGAAAATTTGAGAGAGATACTGGCAAAGGCCTTTGCTCCAATAATGAGTTTGCAAGTTGAGGATTTTATACAGGAAATTGAAAAAGTTTTTAGAGTCAACTCCTGGATTGCGAGGCAGAGGAATTTGCCAAGAGATGTGGTGATTTATTTCTCGAAGAGGGTGATTTGAAATGAAATTATCCAAGCCTTTTATAATAAAAGGTTCCAAGTGGAAAATCAAGAAGTTCTGATACTGAAAGAAATTCCTCCAAAAATTTTAAGAAAAAGGAAAGAGTTTGCTTTTCTGGCAAATGAATTGAAAAAAAGGCAGCATCAGTTCAGATGGGATAAAAAAAACAGGCCCAAATGGAAGAGAAGCAGATTCAAGCGGAAGGTTCGAATTTGTTGGTTGAAGAAGAACTACAATTAGTTGTGGATTTGGACCAGCCTTTAAAATCAATAGAGGAACCTAGAGGTCAACGAGTGACACGAGCAGCAGCCAGACGAAAAGCGCAAGAACAGCAGAAACAGCAAGATCAAATTAAAACTCAAGAAGATACTAAAACGGAAGCAGTGGGAGGGGCAAGACCAAAGCAACAGGTTCATATGAGTTTGCAGGAATTGTTCCAAAAGCTTCTAGTCGCGAAAGATGGCGGCCAAGTTTCTAACCTGGAATGTTAATGGCTTAAATTCACCACAAAAGAGGAAGAAAATATTTCATTATTTGAAACAATATAAAAATGATGTTATTTGTTTGCAAGAGACACATATTAGAGTAGCAGACCAAAAGTATTTGATAAATTCTAGATTAGGAACACATTTTGTTGCATCTGCCCCGGATAAGAAGAATGGAGTAGTTATATATTTAAAGAAAGATTTAATTGCTAAATTAATTGAGGCAGATGCACAAGGACGATTTATTGCAATTGAACTTATAATAGAAGGAAAGATAATACTTTTGGTTGGAATATATGCATCAAATCAACATCAAGAAAAATTTTACAGATTTTTACATGACAATAACCCAATGGCATTATAAATCTTGCATTTTAATGGGAGATTGGAATGGAGTTTTGGACACAGGAAAAGACAAAAAAAGGTCTTCTAATGGAATATCAAACCGTGCGAAACTACCTAGATCTTTTTTTGAGCTTATGGACGACCTGGAATTGAGAGACATTTGGAGAGAGCGAAATTTGGAAGAGAGGGATTTTACATTTTTTTCAGATAGGCACCAATCTTTTTCAAGGATTGATTTTATACTAATTACCAATTATTTTCTTTCCAGGGTGAAGAGAATTAAGATATGCCCAAGAACATTAACAGATCACAGTCCAGTCTGGATGGAACTGGTTCAAGAGAAAAGGGATAGAAGACCTTGGAGATTAAATGAAAATTTGTTTAGATATGATGAAATTGTGAATGAATGTAGAAAACAGATGAAAGATTTTTTTGTAATGAATATGCATAAGGGCACCTCGATTGAAATGGTCTGGGATGCAAGTAAAGCTTATATGAGAGGAGTCCTAATACATTTGAATAACAAGTATAGACGCAAAAAGGAACAAAAGCGAAAAGAGTTAGAAGAGGAAATAAAGATGAAGGAGAGGTTACTTATCTTGAACCCAGCTGATAAGAAAGTGAAAGAAACAATTAACTTACTGAAAGGGCAGTTTAATATGTTGATGGCAGACCAGGTGGCAACTAATATACGATACTCTAAACATAATACTTTTTATAACGCTAGTAAGGCAGGTAGATGGTTAGCTTACTTGTTAAGGAAAAAAGAAAAGTCTCGGATAATAGAGAAAATAGAATATAAAGGCAAAAAGGTTTATCAACAGGATATTATCAGAAAGGTATTTTCAGAATTTTATTCTAAATTATATGCAAGTGACACAATTCAAAGTATTTGTTGTTGTTAGTTGCGTAGTCGTGTCCGACCCATCGCGACCCTATGGACAATGTTCCTCCAGGCCTTCTCCAGTGAGTCCTTCCTTCTCATTAGGTGGCCAAAGTATTTGAGTTTTAGCTTCAGGATCTGGCCTTCTAAAGAGCAGTCAGGGTTGATCTCCTCTAGGACTGACCGGTTTGATCGCCTTGCAGTCCAAGGGACTCGCAGGAGTCTTCTCCAGCACCATAGTTCAAAGGCTTCAATTCTTTGGCGCTCAGCCTTTCTTATGGTCCAGCTTTCACTGCCATACATTGCAACTGGGAAGACCATAGCCTTGACTATACGCACTTTTGTTGACAGGGTGATATCTCTGCTTTTTAGTGTGCTGTCTAGATTTGCCATGGCTTTCCTCCCCAGGAGCAAGCGTCTTAATTTCTTGGCTACAGTCCCCATCTGCAGTGATCTTGGAGCCCAGGAAAAGAAAATCTGTCACTACCTCCATTTCTTCCCCATCTATTTGCCAGGAATTGAGAGGGCCAGATGCCATGATCTTGGTTTTCTTAATGTTTAGTTTCAACCCAGGTTTTGCACTCTCCTTCTTCACTCGCAACAAGAGGCTCTTTAGTTCCTCTTCACTTTCTGCCATTAGAGTGGTATCATCTGCATATCTTAGGTTGTTGATGTTTCTTCCGGCAATCTTAATTCCAACTTTTGATTCATCTAGCCCTGCCTTTCTCATGATGTGCTCTGCATATAAGTTAAATAGGAAAGGCGACAGTATACAGCCTTGCCGGACTCCTTTCCCAATTTTGAACCAATCAGTGGTTCCGTGTCCAGTTCTCACTGTTGCTTCTTGGCCTGCATATAGGTTTCTCAAGAGACAAATAAGATGGTCTGGTATGCCCATCTCTTTAAGAACTTGCCACAGTTTGTTATGATCCACACAATCAAAGGCTTTAGCATAGTCAATGAAGCAGAAGTAGATGTTTTTCTGGAACTCTCTAGCTTTCTCCATGATCCAGCGTATGTTGGCAATTTGATCTCTAGTTCCTCTGCCTCTTCGAAATCCTGCCTGTACTTCTGGTAGTTCTCGATCCACATACTGCTGGAGTCTAGCTTGTAGGATTTTCAGCATAACTTTACTAGCATGAGAAGTGTTGTGACTCAGGGCCAGCCTGTGGGTCCGACAGCCGGGTCCGATGTATCGGAGGACTCAGATGTGGGGGAGGAGGGAAACGAACCGGCTGATGATGATTTGGAGGCTTTGCAGAGTCCTCAGCCGGGGACCTCTTCTCAGCTGTGTGAGCCCGAGAGTGCGGAGGATGATGACCCACAGCTGGCCCTGTTCAAGGACGCCCGACGCAGGAGGCAGACGAGCAGGGACAAACAAAGAAAGACTATGGGACTCCTCGGGAGGAGGCACAGGGAGACCACGCCCTGAGCTCTCTATAAAAGAAGTGTTTGGGGAGGGGCTGGTTGCTGAAAGCAACTTTTCCGCTTGAGAAGACAAGCTCTTGTGTTTTTGTTAACTGCGTAATTAAATCTTGGCAGAAGCCTTTTAGCCTTGGACGCTCTCCAGACTCTTCTTTTAATTAGGGGTTGTGAGAAGAGGGCTGGTTCAGAACAGTTTGCTTTCAGCCACCCACCCCTTAATACTACGATGGAGCAGCTTCTTGCCGAGAATGCCCAGCTCAACCAGCAACTCACCTTGCTGGCCACTCAGGTGGCACAACTGCAGGCTCAGGTACATGCTGCCCCCCCACCCAGGAGGAAATGTCAGATAGCTATGCCGGATAAATTTGCTGGTAAACCAGAACTGTTTCCTGCCTTCCTGGGACAATGCCAGCTTTATATCAGCGTGAGAGCAGCTGATTTCCCCACTGACCGAGATAAGGTGGGATTCGTGTTGAGCCTTCTGTCGGGAGATGCAGCTCGTTGGGGCGTTTGTACTCCATGTCGGAGCCCGAGTTGGCTGCATTGCGGGACTTCCTGACAAAGAACTTGGCTCGTGGTTTCATCCGGCCCTCGTCCTCGCCAGTGTCTGCGCCCGTGCTCTTCGTCAAAAAGAAGTCGGGCGAGTTACGACTTTGCTGTGACTACCGGAAACTCAACGCCATCACGGTGCGTAACCGCTACCCGCTGCCCCTCATCCCCGAGCTCTTGGACCGACTCCGGGAGGCTAAGATCTTCACGAAACTGGACCTGCGTGGAGCTTACAACCTCGTCAGGGTTCGGCCGGGTGATGAGTGGAAGACGGCGTTTGGTACTCGCTATGGACATTTCGAGTACACGGTGATGCCGTTTGGCCTGACCAACGCCCCCGCTGTGTTTCAGCATTTTATGAACGACATCTTTCGGGATCTGTTGGACCAGTTTGTTGTGATTTACCTGGACGACATCCTGATTTACTCCCCGTCGCGTGAAGCGCATCATCAGCATCTCCGTCAGGTCCTGCAGCGCCTCCGGAATCATCGGCTGTTTGCCAAGTTGGAGAAGTGCCAGTTCTACCAGGTGACCATTGATTTCTTGGGCCACCGCATTTCTCCTGAGGGCATCGCCATGGATCCAAGTAAAGTTGAGTCGTTGCAGAGTTGGCAACCCCCGCGTCGCGTGAAGGATGTTCAGCGACTTCTTGGATTTGCCAACTACTATCGGACATTCATCCCTGGCTTTGCTGCCTTGACAGCCCCCCTCACCCGGCTCCTGCAGAAGAAGACTCGGTTCCAGTGGAACGCCCCCGAACAACAGGCGTTCCAAGCTTTGAAGGACGCCTTCATGAAGGAGCCCATCTTGAAGCATCCTGACCCGCAACGGCCGTTTGTCGTGGAGGCGGACGCCTCCGACATTGCCATTGGGGCCGTGTTACTCCAGGCAGCGACGCCCAACGGTACCCTTTTCCCTTGCGCGTATCACTCTCGGAAATTGAATCCCTCGGAGCGCAACTATACCATCTGGGAGAAGGAGCTGCTGGCCATCAAGGCGGCGTTCGAGGCTTGGAGGCATCATCTGGAGGGGGCGCGGCATCAAATCGAGGTCCGGACGGACCACAAGAATCTGGAAAGCCTGCAGACCGCTCGGAATTTGAACCAACGCCAGATCCGGTGGTCCCTCTTCTTTGCGAGGTTTGACTTCCGGGTGCGGTACATACCAAGCGGGCACAACCAGAGAGCGGATGCTCTGTCCAGGAAGCCCGAGTACACCCGAGTGGAAGACAAGCTTCCGCCCAGGACAGTGATCCCCGTCGAGTTTTTTGCTGCGGTACGGGAGCCGGTGGATATACGGGCTCGGATCCGGGAGGCGCAGCAGCAGGAGGCGTGGGTGGCTCAGCGGAAGGAAGAGGTGGGACCAGATTCGCCTTGGTCGGTCACGGATGGACTCCTGTATTATCGTGACCGGCTCTATGTTCCAGGAGGGCCACTCAGGGGACTCGTCCTCAGCCAATGTCATGATAACCCGGCTGCGGGGCATTTTGGCCTGTTCAAGACTCTGAACCTGGTCTCCCGTACTTTCTGGTGGCCCCGAGTCCGACACGATGTCCAGTCTTATGTCACCTCCTGCGTCCCATGCAGGCAGGCCAAGTCAGCGACAGGGGCCCCGCCTGGTTTATTGCAGCCTTTGCCAACGCCCAAGAGACCCTGGGGGGCTGTGTCCATGGACTTTCTGACGGATCTACCCCCATCCTCCGGCTTCACGACAGTGTTTGTGGTGGTGGACATGTTGACCAAGATGGCGCACTTCATCCCCTGTCGCGGCTTACCGTCAGCTCGCGCCACTAGTCGCATGTTCATCCAACAGGTGTTCCGGCTGCACGGCCTTCCCGATAGGGTCGTCTCCGATAGGGGGGCCCAGTTTACAGCCCGCTTCTGGCAGGAGTTGATGCGGGCGTTGGACATTAAGGTTTGCCTCTCGTCCGCGCATCATCCTCAGACCGACGGGGGTACCGAGAAGGTCATCGGCATCTTAGAGCAGTATCTGCGCTGCTACGTTAACCTGCAGCAGGACAACTGGGTGGACTATTTGGCCATAGCCGAGTTTGCCTTTAATAACTCGCAACACACCTCCACGCAGATGACACCGTTCTTGGCCAACGTGGGTTATCACCCCAGGTTCTTCCCTCTTTCTCCCGTGGACTCACCGGAGCCGGCAGCGAACGAATTCATGGCGGAGTTACAGGCGATCCATCGGTTGGTGCGACGGCAGCTGGAGAAGGCCAAGGCCGACTACAAGAGGTTCGCCGATCGGTCGAGAAGGGATACGCCTCCACTATCGGTGGGGGATCGGGTCTGGCTGTCCACCAGGAACCTACCATCCACTCGGCCGGCGAGGAAGCTGGACCACCGTTACCTTGGACCGTTCCCAGTCGAGGCCGTCATCAACCCGGTCGCCTATCGTTTAACTCTGCCACGTTCCCTGCGCGTGCACCCCGTCTTCCATCGGTCCTTGTTGGTCCCCGAACAACCGGCCTGTCCACTTCGCCAAGCGGAACCTCCCCCATCAGGAACTCGTGATGGAGGCAGCACCCCCGAGTACGAGGTCGCCAGCATCAGGGATTCCCGCTGGCTGAAAGGTCGCTTCCAGTACCTGATCGAGTGGAAAGGGTACGGGCCGGAGGACTTCACATGGGAAGACGCGACCGCCGTTCATGCCCCTGCGTTGGTGACTGCTTTTCACGAACAGTTCCCATCCCGACCGCATCCGGATCGGCAGACCCGAGGGAAGGGCCCTGCGGTGCGGGATAGTGTTGTGACTCAGGGCCAGCCTGTGGGTCCGACAGCCGGGTCCGATGTATCGGAGGACTCAGATGTGGGGGAGGAGGGAAACGAACCGGCTGATGATGATTTGGAGGCTTTGCAGAGTCCTCAGCCGGGGACCTCTTCTCAGCTGTGTGAGCCCGAGAGTGCGGAGGATGATGACCCACAGCTGGCCCTGTTCAAGGACGCCCGACGCAGGAGGCAGACGAGCAGGGACAAACAAAGAAAGACTATGGGACTCCTCGGGAGGAGGCACAGGGAGACCACGCCCTGAGCTCTCTATAAAAGAAGTGTTTGGGGAGGGGCTGGTTGCTGAAAGCAACTTTTCCGCTTGAGAAGACAAGCTCTTGTGTTTTTGTTAACTGCGTAATTAAATCTTGGCAGAAGCCTTTTAGCCTTGGACGCTCTCCAGACTCTTCTTTTAATTAGGGGTTGTGAGAAGAGGGCTGGTTCAGAACAAGAAATGAGTGCAATGGTGCGATAGTTTGAACATTCTTTGGCACTGTCTTTCTTTGGAATTGGAATGTAAACTGATCTTTTCCAATCCTGTGGCCACTGTTGAGTTTTCCAAATTTGCTGGGAAATTGAGTGTAGCACTTTTACTGCATCATCTTTTAAGATTTTGAATAGCTCAGCTGGAATACTGTTACCTCCACTAGCTTTGTTGTTGCTCAGCTTTTCTAAGGCCCACTTCACTTCACATTCTAGGATGTCTGGCTCGAGGTCAGTGACCACCTCATTGTGATTATCAGGGACATTAAGCTCATTCTTGTATAGTTCTTCTGTGTAATTTTGCCACCTCTTCTTAATCTCTTCTGCCTCTGTTAGGTCCCTGCCATTTTGGTCCTTTATCATGCCCATTTTTGCATGAAACGTTCCCTTCATCTCTCCAATTTTATTGTAAAGATCTCTGGTCCTCCCTATTCTATTGTTTTCTTCTATTTCTTTGCATTGTTCATTTAAGAAGGCATTCTTATCTCTTCTAGCTATTCTTTGGAATTCTGCATTTAATTGGGCATATCTTTCTTTTTCTCCCTTGCCTTTCGCTTCCCTCCTTTCCTCAGCTATTTGCAAAGCTTCCTCAGACAGCCATTTTGCTTTCTTGCATTTCTTTTTCTTTGGGATGATTTTGGTTGCTACCTGTTGTACAATGTTGTGAACCTCTGTCCATAGTTCTTCAGGCACTCTGTCTATCAGATCTAATTCCTTAAATCTATTTGTCACCTCTACTGTATATTGAACAGGGATATGATTTAATTCATACCTGACTGGTCTACCGCTTTTCCCTACTTTCTTTAATTTAAGCCTAAACTTTGCAACAAGAAGCTCATGGTCTGAGCCACAGTCAGCTCCTGGTCTTGTTTTTACTGACTGTATAGAGCTTCTCCATCTTTGGCTGCAGAGCATATAGTCAATCTGATTTCTGTGTTGACCGTCTGGTGATGTCCATGTGTAAAGCCGTCTCTTGGGTTGTTGGAAAAGAGTGTTTGCTATGACCATCGTATTCTCTTGACAAAATTCTATCAACCTGTGCCCTGCTTCATTTTGTACTCCAAGGCCAAACTTGCCTGTTATTCCGGTTATCTTTTGGCTTCCTACTTTAGCATTCCAATCTCCCATGATGATAAGGACATCATTTTTTGGTGTTAGTTCTATAAGGTGCTGTAGGGCTTCATAGAACCGGTCAATTTCATCCTCTTCAGCACTGGTGGTTGGCACATAGACTTGGACTACTGTGATATTGAATGTTTTGCCTTGGATTCGAACTGAGATCATTCTGTCATTTTGAGGATTGTATCCCAGTATTGCTTTTCCTACTTTTTTATTGACTATGAAGGCTACTCCATTTCTTCTGAGGGATTCTTGCCCGCAGTAGTATACCTGATGGTCATCTGAATTAAATTCACCCATTCCTGTCCATTTTAGTTTGCTGATACCTAAGATGTCGATGTTTAGTCTTGTCATCTCTTGTTTGACCACGTCCAGCTTTCCTTGATTCATGGATCGTACATTCCAGGTTCCTATTTAGAAAGAATCTTTACAGCATCGGACTTTCCTTTCACCACCAGACATATCCACAGCTGAGTGTCCTTTTGGCTTTGGCCCAGTCGCTTCATTCTTTCTCGCGCTACTAGTACTAGCCCTCTGCTCTTCCCCAGTAGCATATTGGACGCCTTCCGACCTGAGGGGCTCATCTTCCAGCGTCATATCGTTTTGCCTTTTGGTACTGTCCATAGGGTTTTCATGGCAAAGATACTGGAGTGGTTTGCCATTTCCTTCTCCAGTGGATCACGTTTTGTCAGAACTCTCTGCTATGACCTTTCCGTCTTGGGTGGCCCTGCACGGCATAGCTCATAGCTTCATTGAATTACGCAAGCCCCTTCGCCACGACAAGGCAGTAATCCATGAAGGGGAATTCAAAGTATAGATATAGATAAATATTTACAAGAGGTGAAAATTCCTAAGGTTACTCAAGAACAGCGGGATGGAATGAATCAGTTAATAAGTTTTGAAGAGATTGTTTTAGCAATTAAACAGTTGAAATTGGGTAAATCACCAGGGACAGATGGATTGACAGCTAGTTATTATAAAAATTTGCAGTCAGAAATGGTGGAGCCTTTGAAAGACCTATTTAGAACAATTCAACTTGGAGGAGTAGTGCCCCCATCATGGAGAACAGGTTTTATAACATTGATTACAAAGGAGGATCAAGATCTTAGTCAACCAAAGAATTATAGACCAATATCTCTTTTAAACACTGATTATAAGATATTTGCTAAAGTTTTGGCAAATGGAATAATGAATATAATACAACAAGTGATACGTAATGATCAATCGGGGTTTATAACTGGTAGACAAATGAAGTATAATGTAAGACAAATTGTTAACTTATTGGAATATTTGGAAAGAGACAACCAAGTCTCTGCCGCATTGATATTTTTAGATGCAGAGAAGGCTTTTGATCAATTGAATTGGCAATTTTTATTGAAAGTAATAGAAAAGATGGAATTTGGGGATTATTTTTTACAGGCTATTAAAGCAACATATCAAAAGCAAACGGCACAAATAATTGTTAACGGTAATCTAACAGAATTTTGTAAAATTGAAAAAGGAACAAGGCAGGGATGCCCTTTATCACCATTGTTGTTTGTTCTATCACTGGAAATATTATTGATTAAAATACGTGAATCAAATAAGATAAAGGGAATTAAAATTAGGCATCAAGATTACAGATTGAGAGCGTTTGCAGATGACTTGGTTGTTACTTTAAGTCAACCTACTCAATCGGTTTTAGAACTATTGGATGTGATAACACAATACGGACAAGTCTCTGGATTTAAAGTTAATAAGCAAAAAACTAAAATATTAACAAAAAATATGACCATAAAACAAAGAGAAGCGTTAGAAAAATCAACAGGATTTGAAATAGTAAAGAAGGTTAAATACTTGGGGGTATATATCACAGCATCGAATGTGAAATTATATAAAAACAATTATGAATTGTTATGGCAAAAAGTACAAAAGGAGATTAACAGTTGGGAAAAATTACAATTGTCCTGGTTGGGGAGAATAGCAGCTGTGAAGATGAATGTTTTACCAAAATTTTTATTTTTGTTTCAAATGATACCAATACTTAAGAAAGATGTAAATTTAAATGAGTGGCAAAAAGGTATTAATAAATTTATCTGGGCAGGGAAAAGACCGAGAGTAAAGCTTAAAATAATGCAAGATGCACGTGAGAGAGGGGGTTTGAAGATGCCCAATTTGAGATTATATTATGATGCAGTTGTGTTATCAACAATTAGTGATTGGTTCATTTTAACAAATGAAAGAATATTGAATATTGAGGGGTATGATTTATTGTATGGATGGCATGTGTATTTATTTTATGACAAAAAAGTGGATAATATTTTTAAGATTCATATTTTAAGGAACACTTTGTTCCGAGTTTGGAAAAAGTACCAATATATATTAAATAATAAAATACCTATATGAGCAATACCTAGACATGCAATAGGAAATATAAACGTGGAACAGAAACAAGATGTAATTACTTGTAAAGAACTTCTTAGGATGGAAGGGAATATTTTGAAACTGAAACCTTTAAATGTTTTAAAGGAAGAAAAGATAGTACAGACTTGGTTTCAGTTTATACAATTACAAGCTAGATGGAAGGAAGATCAGAAAATTGGTATAATAAAAGTTGATGAAAATTTGATAAAGCAAATTAGAGATCAAAGTCAATCGCATATAAAAAGATTATATAATGCTCTTATAGAAATTGATTCAGAATCAGAGTTAGTTAAAGATTGTATGATAAAATGGGCTCAGAATATTCAAGAGCCCATAATGATGGATACTTGGGAAGAAATTTGGGTTAGAAATGTAAAGTTTACACAAGCACAAAACCTAAGAGAGAATTTTTATAAGATGTTTTATAGATGGCATTTAGATCCTAAAAAGTTAGCATGTATGTATCCAAATCAACCACCTAAGTGTTGGAGATGTGGTAATGAAGAGGCAACTTATTATCATATATGGTGGACATGTAAAATTTTTAAAGCTTTTTGGATAAAAATATGGTGGATTTTTCAGAAAGTTTTTAAGAAAAAAATAAGATTTACCCCGCAGTTATTTTTATTGGGGATTATTCCGGATTGTACTGTTATAGAAACTAAATTAATGTTACATTTAATAACGGCAGCCAGATTGTTGGTGGCACAATATTGGAAGAAAGAAGATTTACCTACAGTAGAACAATGGATACTTAAAGTAACGGGAGTAGCTGAAATGGCAAAAGTTTCAGCATATTTGAAAGACCAGTCACAAGAAAAATATATTTTGGAATGGAAAAGATGGATTGATTATATTCAAAACAAATATGGGACTAGAAAGTTTCAAATAGCATATGAATAATTTTTAATAATTATAGAAGTGTTATTATAATTATTTTAGTTTTGTTATAAGGGAGTTAAAGGGTGGAAGGTTTGTTAACGTATTAGATATTTAGCATATGTTTGCTTAAGATTGCTATATGTAATACCCTGTATTCTGCTTTGGGAAGGGGGGAGGGTTGGTGGGGTTTGTAAAACTTTTCAATAAAAAAACAAAAAAAAACAAAAGTGCGTATAGTCAAGGCTATGGTCTTCCCAGTTGCAATGTATGGCAGTGAAAGTTGGACCATGAAAAAGGCTGAACGCCAAAGAATTGAGGCCTTTGAACTATGGTGCTGGAGAAGACTCCTGCGAGTCCGTTGAACTGCAAGGCGATCAAACCAGTCAGTCCTAGAGGAGATCAACCCTGACTGTTCTTTAGAAGGCCAGACCCTGAAGCTAAAACTCAAATACTTTGGCCACCTAATGAGAAGGAAGGACTCACTGGAGAAGAGCCTAATGCTGAGAAAGATTGAGGGCAATAGAAGAAGGGGACGACAGAGAATGAGGTGGCTGGATGGAGTCAATGAAGCAGTAGGCGTGAGCTTAAAAGGAGTCCAGAAGATGGTAGAGGACAGGAAGGCCTGGAGGAACGTTGTCCATAGGGTCGCGATGGGTCGGACACGACTTCGCAGCTAACAACAACAACAAACTATTAACACTTCTATTTCTGAAAGCATTCTTAATTTACAGCATTTTTGCACAACTGCCTAAAACTTTTGTACAGTACTGTAGATTTTAGGATGCACCAACAAGCATTTTGACAAGGGTGACCTAGCAGATACAGAATATTTTGACTTTTTAAAAGCCTCTGACAGTATTCTTACCAGAGGTTCATCAGCAAACTGGATAAACTTGACAAGTAGCAGTAACTGATCAAGAAAAGGTCTTGAGTCACAGGATAGTTTATTAAAGTGTCAAAGTAGAATGCTGTTGTTATAAATAGACCAAATTCTCAGATCTGTGGTTGCACTTTGTACAGTTCTGGTCACTACACCTTAGGGATGCTACAGAGTTAGTAAAGTTGCAAAAAATAGGCAACTAAAATGATTAGGGGACTGGAATATAAAGAAAGAGTGTTGTTTAACATTAATGGAGCATTATGGGAGACAGGCAGCCAACTTGGAGTTTTTAAAAGGGACTGGACAGGTTTATGGAGCAACAAGCTATCAGTGGCTACTACTATTTATTTCTTCACTACCTGAATCCTAGGCAGCTGCCTTATATAATGGTTGCTGGGAAGCAACAGTGAAAGAGGATTATCACTCTCCAAGCTTATGATCTTTCCAGTTGCATCCAGTAGGCCAACTGTGATAAAGAATGTTGGATTTAAACATGATCCAGCAGTGTTATATTGAGGTTTTTTACTCAAAAAGGGTATAAATGCTGTGATTGTATCATAAAGAGTGTATCTGAGTAAGTTTACATGTTACACTAACCCACGGTTTATTTATGGTTTATTGAATAGACTTAATCAGATGGGTTCAAGCTGCACATTAAGTCTTAAGTCATAGTTTACAAGCCACAATGGTTGAGTTGACAACCATTGAGACCAAAACTGAACAACCCACATTAAAGTGTGTGCAATTGGCATGTAACTTATGCCTTTGTATCTTCTTTGTAGTCTAGAAGTTGCTGAACTACACCTACCCTCATTCCTCATTAGCCATACTGGCTGGGCTTCTGGGAGTTCAGCAATAATTAGATAAACACAGGTCATTCATCCTTGCTGTAGCTTCTTCCTATATTTTGTTTATGGATGTAGAAATTAAACTTAATGGGTATGAGACACTGCTCCCAGTGCCATTGGAAACAAGATATTACATAGCAAGCCTAGTTACTAGTAAGCCCTGCACTTTGGCTAGGTGAAGAGAAGTGTGGAAATGAGGAAAAGGGGGCAATACAGTCCCACTGACCTCTGAAATGATAGGTTAGTTGCAGGCGTAAGTGAGTGACAGTGAAACTGCAGTTTGCAGTTAGATACAAGATAACCACAGATGAAATGTCAGAATTAGAAGACGTATATGTGTTGATGAAAATTATTGTTGGAAAGGGTTTGTCGTGCGGCCGCCATGGACAGCTGGGAGACTTGCTCTCCCCCATTCAGTTTCAGATCACTGGGGGGCCCTGAAAAGGGCCGAAACTCGCCCCGAAGAGGTGACCAGCAAGGAGGGGCTTTTACTGGATTGCGGGAGAGCAGCAACTGTCCCGTTAGAGCCGGCGATTCCCTCCAAACCGGTGGACGAAAGGATCGGCCATAGAAATATGGCTCGTCCCTAGTCTGCTAACAGCCAAAGTCACATCTACCATCTGGCAACTTTAAAGCAGCGCGCAAGAGACTGGGTGAGATCTACTTCTCTTACACCCTAATTAATTACTTACCTTCATAAGCTGCTAAAGTACTTTCCCCCTGTGGTGAGGGAAGGGGGATTTTAGCCCTCCCTCCAGAAACAGAGGCGATTAATTACCCAGGGGAGTTTAAAACGTTGGAAAACTATTGGGATCCTAATTGGAACTTTACTTCCTAAAATTAGTGGATTATAAGATTTGTAACTACTTTTTATTTTTCTCTGATTTTTACTCACTATTTTTGATGAAGAACTGGGTTTTTTTTTCTTTTAAAATAGAAGAAAAAACTGAATAGATCCAAATAACTCTGGGGTGACATCTGGTGGCTAAAATTGAGATTGTAACCTGCTATTGTTTAAAAGAGACTTGTTGACAGCTTTGAAAATAGATAATAAATAACCTTGAGACACCAGCTGCAAGAAACTCAGCTCCTTACTTAGTGGATTCTTTGACTCAAGCTTTCATTTTAATATACTATAATGGAAGAAGAACAGGAATGGATTTCTCCCACAGAGGAAGAACAGGAACAAACTCTTCACATGTTAAAAGAGATTATCTATACTCTCCTTATAATTGGTGATGAATTAAGAAGCGGAGGGAAAAAACAAGAAATCAGCCTGAATATGCAAACTCAAATCATGACTTTAACTAAAGAATCATCTATACAGGATTCTACAGAGCAAGCAGAACAATCAAATATTATAACAGAAGACTTAGATATTCAACAAATACAGATAATGGAAAACACAGAAAAGAAATTGATAATAGAGAACAAAGAAACGACTCTTCTTATAAAACAGAAGGAATTCAAAGATCAAAAAGAAAAGCAGACAAAAGAGAAGATAAATACTTTGGGACAATTATGCCGAGTCGGAAAGATAAGGAGACAACCTGCTAGATCAGCTAGTCCTCTTGAGAAAACAGCAATTGGGTGGTTTTTTCAACATCAAACAAGAGCCATAACAACACAAAGAGATTTATTTGATGATTTAAAAGCAAAGACACGAATAAAAGCAAAGAAGCTAGAATAAGACTGAAAAGGATTGGGGTTTTGACTTACACATGAGATCTGAAATAGAATATATCTAAATAGATAGAACATGTATTCTGAATATAAGATACTGTAATGACTTGAGATAAAGAAAATTTTGGTTATATAAAATCTAGAACCATAAATACTGAAATAAGAATATTATATTGTTTTTACTAGTTTGTTAAGGTAGATGGTAGACTATATATAAGGTGTGTATTTTAAATATTAAATTGTGTGAGGAATTGTGATAAAGAAATTGTGGTTAATTAAAAATTTGGAAAAAATATTAAACGTTAAATTAAAATATTAAGGGAAAATTAATTATCAGGTTACTGATTGACAAAAGATTTGAATTTAAGATATTGTTATGAAATTTTAAGAAATTTTGGCTGTTAAATTTGAAGTGCAAAGATACTTGAGAATTACTAGAAAAATAAAAATATTACTTTGTATTATTAATTGGTTGATGCAGATGATAAGAATCATGTACAGATAAGAGGTATCTGGAACCTTAAACTGTGGGGGGATCATGATAGAAATTGGGGTCACTTAAAATTTTGAAATTACAAAGATTAAATGTTAAATTTAAAATGTTAATGGGAAATTAAAGTTAAGAAAAACTTATCAGGTAATAGATTGTCTAAAAGATGGAATGTCAAATTAATTAAGATATGTATAAACTGAAGACTATTGATGAAGGTTAGAAAGTTGTTGTTTTTTTGTTTGATAGAATAAGAATTAGGTTGGTTTGAACATGAGACAGTGTATAATATGGAGGAAAGACAAGGGTTGGTTGTTGTAATTTGTATTGATGATATTTAAATGTAATGGAATTGCTGTACCCAGTCGCCACGTTGCTTTCCAAATATGTAAATGTAATATTGGAAAATCAATAAAAAACTTGGGGGGGGGAGAAAAGAAAATTGTTGTTGGAAAAATGACACTTGGTTAAGGGTTGTGTAGTTCTACCTTGTATTAATGTAGAGAATAGGAACTGGTTTGAAGACTTAAAATTGATATAGTTGTGTGAAGCCCAATCTTGCTAAATATTCTGAATTGCTGCATTGTCTGCTTTTTTATGACTTGAAAATTGTGCAAATGATTATTTGTGTGGACAGCTTTTTTGATAATGAAACTTATAAGGAGAGATTTATTTATATCCCACCTTTATTATCTTTACAAATAACTTAAGGCAGCAAACATATCCAACATACCTTCCTCCTTTTTCCCCCCACAACAACAACCCTGTGAGGTGAGTTGGGCTGAAAGAGAGTGACTGGTCCCAAAGTCACCCAGATGGCTTTCATGGCTAAGGCAGGATTTGAACTCACTGTCTCCCACTTTCTAGCCTGGTGCCTTAATATCATGTAGCTGTATGTCTGTTATTTAAAGTGGTTGGGGTTTTTTCCATTTAGAAAACTTGAGTTTTATGTGAGAGTCATGCAAAATAGTGTTAAAAATTATATTGGAAAATTTTATAAGAATTCCCTGCCCTCCCCCCACACCCCCAAGTTTGCAGGGGCCTGAAATATTTAAGCTTGCTTTCCAAAAGCAATATTTATTTCTCCTCTCTTTCCTCCCCCCACCCTCCAGCACAGTTCTGTGGTAACATCTCTTTTTCTTAGCTTAACTCTCACAATTCTGATGTTAGTGGCAGTATTCTTGATTATTTTTTTAGAGTTTGATGGGCTGGTGGATATACACATCTTCCCAGATGCTGACAGCAAATGTTCTAGGAGGGAGTCCAGGAGATAGTTTGCTGTATGTTGCTCTTGTAAGATTCTGCTGATATTCTGACCATGACTTTAGTTGGTAAACTGTACATTGTTCCGCAGCTTAGTAAGAATGTGGTGTTGGCTACAGGAAGTATTTTAAAGGCTGCCTGTACAAGGCAGCACACACTTTTGTTGTCTGTGTAGACTTTTCAAAAATGTATTGTGTGTGGCTGGGCTCAGCCATTGACCAAGACATATAAAATGCATGAATCCAGCCATAATTTTCTCCGTTCACCTACCTGGAACAAACATTGGGTACCCCTAAGCTATTACCCCAAATTTAGCCATATGTTGTTGTTTTTTTTCCATAGAGCCAAGCCATTAGAAATGTATCTTGCAGGGCTTCCGGTTCCGCGTCGTAGCGAGACGGGTGCAGAGAAGTGGGGGTTTGCCTCCCACATCTGATATCACCCTGCTGGGGGTCCAAAAAGGTCCTAAAGTCGCCCCTGAGAGGCGATGAAGAAGGAGGGGACCGACTTCCGGTTTGCTATCACGGGGTTGGTGGATGCATGGAGGTGAGCTTTATCTCCAGCGTCCGGTTTTCTCCCGCTGGGGGACCCTGGAAAGGGTCAGAAGTCGCCCTGTAGGGGCAACGAGCAAGGAGAGGAGCCCTGCTTGATCAAGGAAGGGTGGCAGCCCTTCTGCTTGATCCAGGGCAGCTCTTCAAACCAACAGGAAAAAGATCGGCCATAACAATATGGCCCGTCACTCAGCTGCTGACAGCCGAAGTCAAACTTACTACCAAGCACACTGAAAGTAACGCGGATGAAGCTGGATGAGATTTTATCTTCTATCTATCCTAAGTACTTTCCTGTAAAAGCTCCTTGAAGTACTATCCCCCTGTGAGGAGAGAGGGAAGGGAATTTCTCCCCCACCCTCCAAGAATAGCGGCGTCTGACTACCCAGGGGAATTAAACATCAAAAAGAACAATTTTAATCGAATTGGATTTATATGCCTTTGAAACGTGGGGACCCTAAAGTGTCCTATTCTTACTGGAAATTCTTGTTATTATCTGCAAAAAAGAAATAAAATTGGAAAAGAACCCAGAAAAATTTGGGATTTAAAAAAAACCTTAAATGGTACCAGTGACATCTTGTGGTGAAGCTTGGTATGGCAATTTGTTATTTCCTAAAAAGAGACTTGGCTCACAGCCGAGACCTAGATAAGACTGTCTTGACCTTGTCACTATCCAACTGTAAGAGAACAGCTGGGCAGTGAAACTAGCCTACCTAAACTGTGAATGTAAACCCTTACTGATTCTTGTTTAACAAACAACTTCTACTAGAAAGACTGTTTACAAATATGCAAAAGAGATGGATGAAGAGCAGCAAAAAATCCTCTCCATGCTAAAACCAATACATGAAACCATCCTTGCAGCTTGTGACAAAATTTGAGACCTAAAATAAAAGACCAAGACGCCAGCTTAGATGCACAAAGCCAAATTTTGATTGCAACTAAAGAATCAACAATGCAGAAGACAGCAGAAGAAGTGGAACAGCTAAATATTAAGACAGAGGACTCAAATGACCAATAAGTACAGCTGATGGATAATCCAGACAAGGAAGTGACAATATTGAAAATGGAAATGACTTTCTATACAAACCAGAAGAAATTTCAGAAAGAAGAAGAACAGATTGAATTGAAGACAAATATACCAGAGCAAATATGGGGAACTGGAATCACAGGGCAACAATTTAACGAATACAAATGGGCCAGTCCTTCCAGAAAACTGGCAATTAAATGGTCTTCTTTGATTCAAATAACATATAAAAATGGAGGGAGACTTATTTGATGACCTAAAAGCGTTGATATGGAAGCCTAGTTGGCAAAGGAAGAAAGGTAGAATAAGGTTGAAAATTGGGGTTTTGATTTATTAGAGGGGACTTTATATTGTCAATTAGAGAGTTAAAAGGAGATGTTGAGACGAGGGGAATTTGGGTTATTAGGTTCAAAATAGTTGGAAATTAGTGGAAAATAAGGATTTGATTTGTTTAATATTTAAAAATTAGATTTAAAAGTGAAATGAAAATTAACTATCAGGAATATGTTTGATTTATTGACTGACCCAGGCAATATATATAATGGTTTTGATCTATTAAAAGGAGATATTTTATTATTAAGTAGAAGATTTAATATGGTGGGAAATAGAAATTTTTTAGGAAATAGAACAAGATTACATTTAAAAAGGTAAAATGTGTACAGTTTCTTATGAAGTGAGATAAGGGAAACCTTGGTTACCCAAAGTTTGAAAATTATGAATATTAAAGGTTGATTGGAATATTGATGAGAAATTAAAAATTAAGTAAAAATTAACAACAGGACATGGATTGTTTTACGAAGATTAATTAAAATATTTACAAGCTAAAATGTATTGATAAATGTAATAATGATGTTTTCATTGAGTTGATATAATTAGAAATGTACTAGCTTGAATATGAGATAGTAAATGTTAAGGGAAAAAGAGAAGAAATATTTGATGATGTAACCTGAGATTTGTACTAAAGATTTTGTTATTGAATTATTGTTTAACCCCGCCACCACGTTGCTTTTTAAATACTTAAATGTAAAACTGGAAAACGAATAAAATATTATAAAAAAAGGAGGGGACCCTTGTCGATCACAGGGAGGAGGTGGCTGAACTGCTTGATCTGAGGAAGCCCTCTGAACCAACAGGCGAAAGACTGGCTACAAGCAAGCAGCCAGTCGGAAGCTACTGACAGCCAGGGGGAAAAAAGCACGACCAAGCAGAAAAAGCATCATGTCTGGAACTGGGTGAGATCAACCTTCCTGCTCTATAATTGTAAAAACCTTTCTTTTTAAAAAAAAATCCCAAAAGCAAGGCTCCCAGAAGCAAGAAGGTGGGGGGGATTTCCTCTCTGGCACCCCTCCCACTAAAAGAATAGTGGCGGCTCAAAACCTTTGGGAGAAAAGAAGATAGATCACAAAACTAACTTGGGAACAATTTAAAGTTGTAAGATTGAAAAATTTGGGTGATCTAAAAGACTTTGAAAACTTTATTATTTTCTTTTTCCTTTTTTTGGAAAAAGTATCAAACAGAGCTTTCAAGAAATAAGTCCTGGCTGAAGATAGACCTTTCATGCCATCTAGTGGTGGAAAAAAGGAACAGCACCAAGATTTTGTTTTTTATTTGGCCTGGAAGAAATGACCTTGGTTTGAAGCCCAGACAGAGATAGCATACTAGACTCTTTGATGTGTCTGAACTTCTCAGCCTTGCAGATTGCAGCTGGAAAACAGAGAAAAAACTCTTTGGGCTGTTTTTTCTGCATGAAGGATTATAACTATAAACTATTTTAAAGCCATCTGGCTTTCCTGGATTACAAATACTACTTGTGCTGCAGTGTCAAGAATTACCTAGAGAGGGAGGAAATTGGATTCTTGGCTATTTTCTTTGGAAGAGGCCTTGTGGAGTACTAATTTGGAATAGCAAGACCTTGAGGAGTACAAACCTCAGCTGTTTTGGATTCTTGGACTTTTGAGCAACTCTGTGGAGTTGGTGAAAGACAAACTCAAAAGTGGATTATAAATTCTTTTCTGCTATTGCCTCCCTTTGTGGTGGGGAGTGTACTGGATAATAGATTTCTACATTCAAAAACTATTCAGAGACAGTGGAAATTTGACTCTTGGCGACCACATTTGGGGGAGCTCTTATGGATTATTAACCCTATATTCAGGACCTTTTGGATTACAAATCTGGGCAGAGTGACAGCTTTGGACCTTTGGACAATTGTTTGAAGCTGGGACTGAAAGACAGAAGTGGACTAGAAGATTTTCTTCTTCCTGCTTCCCCCTGTGTGTGGGAGTCTATTGGATTATAAGAGGCTACAGACAAAGACTACAAGACTTATTGGAGACAAACTTAAAGGTTATATGGTAATATTGATTGTAAGATTGGAGGTTTTGCACAAAGTTGATGAAATGGGTATATATTAGAACTGAGAAAGCTTTGGACGGTGGGAACAAAAATGAGTGTTTCTAACTTAGCTAAAGCTAGCAAAAAAACCATCCTCAGATCCATCTTGTACTACCCCCAGTCCTGTGTATCAGAGATCAATTGATGCAATGTTACAGCAAGAAAAAGCTAACACTTTTCAGAAGGAAATGCAAACCACATTGCAATTAATTCAGGAGGCAATTACTTCATATAAAGAAGACACAAAGAGAAATCATGAAGAAACAAAAGATAACTGATAAAATGAAGGAAGAAATCCATGATTTGAAATCCCAGCTGGAAAACTTTCAACAGAAGATTTCAAAGAATGAGCAAAGGATCCAGACAATTGAAGACAAATCAGTAGAAAGCAATCAAAAGATGGAAGAAATAAAAGATGAAAACCAAAGATTGATGCAGGCAAATAGAGAATTATAGGATTCAGTAGCGGTTTTAGAAATGGAAAAGACATTTTTTTAAGATTTCAGAACATAGTGGAAGACAAGGAAGAAGATCTTGCTGATTTGATGATAGAACTGTTGGCAGGAGTGCTGGAAGTGGGGAAGCAGGAAATGGAGGGAGAGATAGACCAAATATTTAGAGTTAACTCAAGTTACACAAGAAGAAATAAAGTCCCCAGAGAGATTCATGTCAGATTTGTCAAAAGATCAATAAGAGATGAGACATTGAGAAGAGTGAGAGATAACCCATTGCAATATAAGGGAAAAAATTGTGATTTTGAAGCAGGTACCTAGGAGGATAAGGGATTCACAAAGAGAACATCAATTTTTGACCAAAAAACTAAGAAAGGAGTGACTTTTAGATGGCTGATGCCAGAAGAAATACTAATCAATTGGGACACAAAAAGATACAGATTGGATTCCATCTTTAAAGCAAGAGAATTTATGACAGATATAGAGCTTTTCTCAAAGAAGGAAACCCAGAACTTCAACCAGAAGGGGAATTTAGAAAACAGGAAGAGACAGCACTAGAAGGGGCGGCCAAACAAAGAGAAGATGAAGAAAGAGAAATTACAATTCAAAAAGAAGGGGCTAAAGGGAAAGAATAGAGACAGACTAGAACAACTAGGAGAATAAAATATAAATATAACTGAAGAAGATGGAAAAAGAGAATGGGATGCTCTCAATGAATATGAATGGACTGAACTCCCCCTTAAAAAGGAAAAAAAACTCTACATGATTACAAACATTAAAAATGGATATAGTCTCTCCATCATATTGACAACATTGTCATTGTCATATTGACAACATCGTGATGGGGGTCTCCCGATACTCCCATGTAACACCTCTACTCCGTGAGCTGCATTGGCTTCCAGTTGCCCTTTGGGTGAGATTCAAGGTGCTGGTGATGACCTATAAAGCCCTAAATGGCGAGGGTCTGGGATATTTGAGGGAACACCTGCTGCCAGCATCAGGTTCCCTTCGTCCAGTGCGCTCCCACAGGGAGGGTCTCCTCAGGGTGCCGCCGGTTAAAGACTGCCGGCGGGTAACACCCAGGGGTAGGGCCTTCTCAGTGGGTGCGCCTGCCCTGTGGAACCAGCTGCCTGCGGAGCTTAGGACTGCCCCCAACCTCCGTTCATTCCGCCGGGACCTGAAGACCTGGCTCTTTGAGCTCTCTGGCCCAGGCTGAGAATATTTTTAATTTTAATATTAACTGGGTTTTAATTTTCTCAGGGTTCTATTTAATCTCTTTTAATTTGTTTTAACGTTTGTATTGACTGTTTTTTAAATGCCCTGTAAACCGCCCTGAGTCCTTCGGGAAAGGGCGGTATATAAATCTAAATAAATAAATAAATCTAAATAAGTAAACATTATAAATTTCTGGAATGCCCGAAAATTGGGAAACTTTATTTCTCACTAGCACAACAAAAGAAAAGAGGACTAGCTCTATATATCAAAGAAACAACTCCAAACAAATCTACTTGGATGAAGAAGGAAGAATATTAATGGTAGAAATAATGATTAAAAAAAAGCAGACATTGATGGTAGCAATTTATGCACCAAATAATAAACGAATAATTTTATCAAAGACTACGTAAGAAAATAGTAGAAATGGAGTACCAAAATATTTGTTTAGTAGGAGATTTTAATGCAATTGTAGATGGAAAGTTAGATTATAGAAGTAGTAAAATAGGGAAAAAAGGAAGGAACATTTTGCCTAAGGCCTTTTTTAAAATGGCAGAAGAGATTTGTATACAGGACATATGGAGAGAAATAAATCCTAAGAAATCTCAATATACATTTTATTCAAATAGCCAAAAATCATGGTCCAGAATTGACATGATATGGATATCTCCTGAATTAAGAAGGGACATACAAGAGATTAACATAGAAACTAACATATGGGCGGACCATAATCCAATAAAGATGACATGGAGAGGAACAAAGAAAAAAATAAGATGGACATTAAGCCAATCTTTGTTGAAAAAGAAAGAATTTATATAAAAAACTGTAAAGGAAATGAAAATTTTCTTCAAATTCTTTTTCAAAGAAAACAAGAAAGAAGATACATCACTCCAAAATGTCTGGGACACAGCCAAAGCATATTTTTGAGGATTAACTATAATTTATATGGCGAAAAAGATGAAAGACAAAAAAAACAACAAACTAAGCTAAAAGAAGAACTAACAAAATTAGAATTACAAAGAAGTCCACAAAGAAAACTCTTAAAAAACAAATGGAGATAATAAAACACAAATTAAATTTAATAGAAGCTGAAGAAATGGCCCAACAAATTAAAAGAGCAAATCATTTTTTTGGAAAATGCCAATAAACTGAGATTATTGGCTTATAAACTAAAAAAAGAAAGAAGAAATTGATACATAAGTTACAAGATGTGAGAGGTGATTTACAATGTCAAAACGATGCAATAAAAAATAAAGAATTTTATGAAACACTCTATAATATAGAAGAAATTCCTCAGGAAAAAATAAGGCAATATATAGAAAATGCTAAGCTACCAAAAATCTCAGAGAACTTCAAGAATATGCTAAATGGAAAAAATAACAGTGATGGAGTTGACAGAAGCTATAAAAAGACAAAAATGACAAGACACCAGGCCCAAATGGGCTACCGGCAGAATTTTACAAATATTTACAAGAGACACTAATCTTACCAATGCAAGAAGTGTGTAATGAAGTATTATTAAAGACCAAACTATGAACTACATGGATAGAAGCTAATATGCTAATACCCAAAGAAGACTCAGACTTGACCCAGATAAAGAATTACAGACCAATATCTGTACTAAACATGGATTGTTGGGGGCAATTAAGCTGACTTTGTAATAATGCCGCTTGGGTGTGTGTGTGTGAAAGCCCTAATAAGCAGGCATATACATAGAATGAAGGCTACTGCTAAGCTTGTAAGCCGCCCTGAGTCTTCGGAGAAGGGCGGGATATAAATGGAATTAAAATAAATAAATAAAATAAATTATAAAATCTTTGCTTCAATAATAGCAAAAACATTAAAGAGATTTTTGATTGAATTCATATATTCAGATCAAAATGGATTCTTACCAAAGAGACAAATAAAGAATAATTTAAGAATGATTTTAAACACACTGGAATATTATGAAATGCATCCAGGGAAACAAATGGCATTAATCTTTCTAGATGCACAGAAAGCTTTTGATAATGTCAATTGGGAATTTATGGTTCAACAACTAAACTATATGGATTTTGGAGAAAACTTTATGAATATCATCCAAACAATTTATCATAGACAAACAGCTAAAATAATTGTGAGTGGAGATTTCACAGAGAGTTTCACCGGGACCTGAAAACCTGGCTTTTCGATTTATCCGGCCTGGACTGACGGGGGGGTTTAGTTTTAAATTTTAACATTGTTTTATTGTTGGGCTATTATTAATTTAATTCTTTTTAATTCTATTTTTATCTTAATTTATATTGTCTTTTAAATATTGCCCTGTAAACCGCCCTGAGTCCTTCGGGAATAGGGCGGTATAGAAAACTAATTAAATAAATAAATTAAATAAATAAATATTTAAAAAGGTACAAGACAAGGGTGTCCACTATCCCCACTATTATTTATTTTAATCCTGGAAGTGCTGAACAGAAACGTTAGACAGGACCCAGAAATTAAAGGAATGGAGATAAAAGATGAAAAGTACAAACTATAAGCATTTGCAGATGATTTGGTATTTATATTAGAGGATCCCTTGGAGACAAGTCCTAAATTATTAGCAAAGATCGAAGAATTTGGAGAAGTAGCAGGACTGAAAATAAATAGAGAAAAGACTAAAGTTATGGTTAAAAATCTTACAGATAAACAAAAAAACCAATTGTCAGAAAAAAACAGACCTTCAAGTAGTTAAGAAAGTTAAATACTTGGGGATATATCTAACAGCAAGGTGCGCAACAATAAAAGAAGACAACTACATAAAATTACTAAAACAAATAAAACTAGACCTGGAAAAATGGAAAAATCTACAACTATCAATTTTGGGAAGAATAGCCACTGTGAAAATGAACATTCTACCAAAACTACTTTTCTTATTTCAAACAATACCGATAAAAATTGAGAATTTTTTTTGATGAATTAAATGCATTGATATTGAAATTTATTTAGCAAGGGAAAAAAGCTAGAATTAGATTGAAAATGTTACAACAAGCGAAAGAAAATGGAGGCTTTGGGCTACCAGATTGGGTTTTGTACTATCAAGCAGCTATACTAACATGGTTAAAAGAATGGATAACCCTTAGAAACAAAAGACTATTATACCTAGAACAACTTGGATGGCATGCATTTATTTCTATGGTATGGGAAGAACAAAATTCATAAATACTTTCAAAACCACTATGTAAGAAATGCATTGCTTTTGACATGGGAAAATATAAAATCGAGAATTTACATGAAAATACCAGGATGGATTTCGACAATGGAGGCATTTGTACACCCAAATTTAATTAATTATGAGAAACTCATGACTTATAAAGATATTTTGAATACTGATGGGAAACTACAAGCTAAACAAGAATTGGAAGAACAAGGCATAGAGCTATCGTGGCCACATTTGCAAATGCAAATGAGATACGTACGAGAAAGATGTTTTTTACAAAGATCAGACAGCATTTGACCAGATACTATTGTAATCAGATGACAAATTGATTAAGAAATTGTACAGTTTTCTGTTAAATTTAAAGATGGAAGATGAACAAGTTAAAGAAACAATGATAACTTGGGCAAAAAACTTTGGGCCCAATGTAGAGTTAGAAAAATGGCAAAACTTACAGGAAAGAAACTATAAAATAAGGGCAGCTACTTATAAAGAAAATTACGGTATATAAAATGTTCTATAGATGGCACTTACCACCTGCAAGAGTAGCAAAAATGTTTAAAAATATGTCTAGCAATTGTTGGAAATGTAGATAAAATCCAGGCACATAATACCATCTTTGGTGGACATGCCCTAAAGCAGGGGTGTCAAACTCAATTTCATTGAGGGCCACATCAGCATTGCGGTTGCCCTCAAGGGGCCAGGTGGGTATGGCCAGGGTGGGCGTGGCCTACTGGATGGGCATGGCTAGACTGTATGGCCTACTGGGTGGGCATGGCCAGCTCTATATTGTTCGCATCAAGGGTGCCTATGGGGGCCTGGGCAGGAGTGGGACAGATCTGAGGGTCTCTGGCAGAAGGAGGGTCTCTGGGCCAGGGCCAAGGCAGTGGGGGCCGTTCCCTCACTGTTTCCAGGATGGCTTCGCGGGCCACATGAAACCACTTCGCGGGCCGGATCCGGCCCCCGGGCCTTGTGTTTGACATGTCTGCCCTAAAGCAAAGAACCTTTGGTCAAAAATACATAGGTAGCTAGAGAAGATGATAGGAGCACATGTAGACCAGACATGTCAAACACAAGGCCCGCGGGCCGGATCCGGCCCGGGAAGGGCCCAGATTTGGCCCCCAGGGGCTGTCCCAGAAATGGCAAGGAACCGGCCCCCGCTGCCCCAGCCCTGGCCCACCACAACCCAACTGGGCGCCCTGAAACATGTACACAGAAATGGTGAGCGGTCAGGGGCTGGTGGTGTGCAGCAGCAGCTACAGCTCATTTGCCTCAGCCTGCCCCGCCCCTTCCAGCTTAACCCTGTCACACCCAGCCACGCTCCACTTTGCCGGGCTTCTCAAGTCGCTCTGATTTGCCAGGCCAGCCTCCCCATGCCTGGCCCCGTTTTGCAGGGGTTTTCCTCCTTCGGGTCTGCTTTGCCATGTCTTTCCTCACTTGCCTAGCACCCCAGGGCACACCCAGCCTGTGGGATGAAAGGCGCGGAGATGTGAGCGTGCGGCTGCCAGCTCCCAGTCAACCTCTCAACCACGTGGTAGGGCCAGAGAGGGAAATGCAACAGTCATGCAGAGCCGCAGCCTGGAACTCTCTGGTGGCTGGAGAGAAAGGGTGAGAAGAAGGAGAAAGCAGGAAGGGTTGCTTTCTCTCTCTCTCTCTGTGTGTGTGTGTGTGTATGTTTGTGTGTGTGTGTGAGAGAGAGAGAAAGAGACAGCGACAGCAGAGAGCCAGGAGGGGGGAGGAGGAGGAGGAGGAGGAGAAAGCCGTGTTACAAAAAAGGGGACCTTCCACCTTTCTTCCCCCCCTTCTCTCTTTTAAATCTCCTCCTGCTCCATTCAGGAAGGGTTTCTCTCTCTCTCTCTCTCTCTCTCTCTCTCTCTCTCTCTCTCTCTCTCTCTCTCTCTCTCTCTCTCTCTCTCTCTCTCTCTGTGTGTGTGTGTGTGTGTGTGTGAGAGAGAGAGAGAGAGAGAGAGAGAGCCAGCAGTGAAGCGAAAGTGTGGAGAAGGGGAGTGTTGCAGAGTAAGCAAACTTACAAAAAGAGGGGATCTCTCTCTCACACACACACACACACACACACATACATACACATGCTGCGTGGGGAAGGTGGTGTGCAGACAGTGGAGAGAGCAAACTCACAGATTGGCTTTGTGGTGTATTCCTGCCTCCTTCCTTCCCTAAAATCCAGGCAATAATAGAACTCTTTGGATTGAATGGGAAGTTAAAAGGAATTGGTGTGAGCTGAAATTAAAAGGCCGGGTCAACTCCCCCCGCCCCCCAAATTATTTTGTCAGAGACTGGAAAGTGTTTCTACTTCCCCTCATCTTCTCTTTTATAATTTAATCCAGCCTTGCCCAAACTAATATCTTTTGGGTATCAAGGACCACAGTTCCCATCATCCTGTGGCTATGCTGGCTAGAAATGCAATGCCTTATTTTCTCTGTAGTATGTGCCTAGGAAGCAGTAGGTCTGTGGGATTTAGATGTATGTAAACATTTGTTTCTTCTGCCTAATTTATTAAATCTACATCTACCGTATATACTTGAGTATAAGCCGACTCGAGTATAAGCCGAGACCCCCAATTTCACCCCCAAAAACTGGAAAAAGTTATTGACTCGAGTATAAGCCGATCCGCCGTTCTGCAAGCCTGAATACACAGGAATACCCTGTGTGGCCGCGGCTCGTCGGCAGGTCTCCGTTCCTCCTGCCGACCTTTGGGGAGGTTTGGGCGCCTCCCCAAACCTCCCCAAACGTCGGCAGGTCTCCGTTCCTCCTGCCGACCTTTGGGAAGGTTTGGGCGCCTCCCCAAACCTCCCCAAACCTCGGCAGGTCTCCGTTCCTCCTGCCGACCTTTGGGGAGGTTTGGGCGCCTCCCCAAACCTCCCCAAACCTCGGCAGGTCTCCGTTCCTCCTGCCGACCTTTGGGGAGGTTTGGGCGCCTCCCCAAACCTCGGCAGGTCTCCGTTCCTCCTGCCGACCTTTGGGGAGGTTTGGGCGCCTCCCCAAACCTCTGCAGGTCTCCGTTCCTCCGCGCAGACCTGCCGACCTTTGGGGAGGTTTGGGCGCCTCCCCAAACCTCGGCAGGTCTCCGTTCCTCCTGCCGACCTTTGGGGAGGTTTGGGCGCCTCCCCAAACCTCGGCAGGTCTCCGTTCCTCCTGCCGACCTTTGGGGAGGTTTGGGCGCCTCCCCAAACCTCGGCAGGTCTCCGTTCCTCCTGCCGACCTTTGGGGAGGTTTGGGCACCTCCCCAAACCTCGGCAGGTCTCCGTTCCTCCGCGCAGACCTGCCGACCTTTGGGGAGGTTTGGGCGCCTCCCCAAACCTCCCCAAACCTCGGCAGGTCTCCGTTCCTCCTGCCGACCTTTGGGGAGGTTTGGGCGCCTCCCCAAACCTCCCCAAACCTCGGCAGGTCTCCGTTCCTCCTGCCGACCTTTGGGGAGGTTTGGGCGCCTCCCCAAACCTCGGCAGGTCTCCGTTCCTCCTGCCGACCTTTGGGGAGGTTTGGGCACCTCCCCAAACCTCGGCAGGTCTCCGTTCCTCCTGCCGACCTTTGGGGAGGTTTGGGCGCCTCCCCAAACCTCCCCAAGCCTCGGCAGGTCTCCGTTCCTCCTGCCGACCTTTGGGGAGGTTTGGGCGCCTCCCCAAACCTCCCCAAACCTCGGCAGGTCTCCGTTCCTCCGCGCAGACCTGCCGACCTTTGGGGAGGTTTGGGCGCCTCCCCAAACGTCCCCAAACCTCGGCAGGTCTCCGTTCCTGTTTGGGGAGGTTTGGGCGCCTCCCCAAACCTCCCCAAACCTCGGCAGGTCTCCGTTCCTCCGCGCAGACCTGCCGACCTTTGGGGAGGTTTGGGCGCCTCCCCAAACGTCCCCAAACCTCGGCAGGTCTCCGTTCCTGTTTGGGGAGGTTTGGGCGCCTCCCCAAACCTCCCCAAACCTCGGCAGGTCTCCGTTCCTCCGCGCAGACCTGCCGACCTTTGGGGAGGTTTGGGCGCCTCCCCAAACGTCCCCAAACCTCGGCAGGTCTCCGTTCCTGTTTGGGGAGGTTTGGGCGCCTCCCCAAACCTCCCCAAACCTCGGCAGGTCTCCGTTCCTCCGCGCAGACCTGCCGACCTTTGGGGAGGTTTGGGCGCCTCCCCAAACCTCCCCAAACCTCGGCAGGTCTCCGTTCCTGTTTGGGGAGGTTTGGGCGCCTCCCCAAACCTCGGCAGGTCTCCGTTCCTCCGCGCAGACCTGCCGACCTTTGGGGAGGTTTGGGCGCCTCCCCAAACGTCCCCAAACCTCGGCAGGTCTCCGTTCCTGTTTGGGGAGGTTTGGGCGCCTCCCCAAACCTCCCCAAACCTCGGCAGGTCTCCGTTCCTCCGCGCAGACCTGCCGACCTTTGGGGAGGTTTGGGCGCCTCCCCAAACGTCCCCAAACCTCGGCAGGTCTCCGTTCCTGTTTGGGGAGGTTTGGGCGCCTCCCCAAACGTCCCCAAACCTCGGCAGGTCTCCGTTCCTGTTTGGGGAGGTTTGGGCGCCTCCCCAAACCTCCCCAAACCTCGGCAGGTCTCCGTTCCTCCGCGCAGACCTGCCGACCTTTGGGGAGGTTTGGGCGCCTCCCCAAACGTCCCCAAACCTCGGCAGGTCTCCGTTCCTGTTTGGGGAGGTTTGGGCGCCTCCCCAAACCTCCCCAAACCTCGGCAGGTCTCCGTTCCTCCGCGCAGACCTGCCGACGTTTGGGGAGGTTTGGGGAGGCGCCCAAACCTCCCCAAAGGTCGGCAGGAAGAACGGAGACCTGCCGAGGTTTGGGGAGGTTTGGGGAGGCGCCCAAACCTCCCCAAAGGTCGGCAGGTCTGCGCGGAGGAACGGAGACCTGCCGAGGTTTGGGGAGGTTTGGGGAGGCGCCCAAACCTCCCCAAACAGGAACGGAGACCTGCCGAGGTTTGGGGACGTTTGGGGAGGCGCCCAAACCTCCCCAAAGGTCGGCAGGTCTGCGCGGAGGAACGGAGACCTGCCGAGGTTTGGGGAGGCGCCCAAACCTCCCCAAACAGGAACGGAGACCTGCCGAGGTTTGGGGAGGCGCCCAAACCTCCCCAAAGGTCGGCAGGTCTGCGCGGAGGAACGGAGACCTGCCGAGGTTTGGGGAGGTTTGGGGAGGCGCCCAAACCTCCCCAAACAGGAACGGAGACCTGCCGAGGTTTGGGGACGTTTGGGGAGGCGCCCAAACCTCCCCAAAGGTCGGCAGGTCTGCGCGGAGGAACGGAGACCTGCCGAGGTTTGGGGAGGTTTGGGGAGGCGCCCAAACCTCCCCAAACAGGAACGGAGACCTGCCGAGGTTTGGGGACGTTTGGGGAGGCGCCCAAACCTCCCCAAAGGTCGGCAGGTCTGCGCGGAGGAACGGAGACCTGCCGAGGTTTGGGGAGGTTTGGGGAGGCGCCCAAACCTCCCCAAACAGGAACGGAGACCTGCCGAGGTTTGGGGACGTTTGGGGAGGCGCCCAAACCTCCCCAAAGGTCGGCAGGTCTGCGCGGAGGAACGGAGACCTGCCGAGGTTTGGGGAGGTTTGGGGAGGCGCCCAAACCTCCCCAAACAGGAACGGAGACCTGCCGAGGTTTGGGGAGGTTTGGGGAGGCGCCCAAACCTCCCCAAAGGTCGGCAGGAGGAACGGAGACCTGCCGAGGTTTGGGGAGGCGCCCAAACCTCCCCAAAGGTCGGCAGGAGGAACGGAGACCTGCCGAGGTTTGGGGAGGCGCCCAAACCTCCCCAAAGGTCGGCAGGAGGAACGGAGACCTGGGGAGGTTTGGGGAGGCGCCCAAACCTCCCCAAAGGTCGGCAGGAGGAACGGAGACCTGCCGAGGTTTGGGGAGGCGCCCAAACCTCCCCAAAGGTCGGCAGGAGGAACGGAGACCTGCCGAGGTTTGGGGAGGTTTGGGGAGGCGCCCAAACCTCCCCAAACGTCGGCAGGTCTGCGCGGAGGAACGGAGACCTGCCGAGGTTTGGGGAGGCGCCCAAACCTCCCCAAACGTCGGCAAGTCTCCGTTCCTCCGCGCCCTGCCTGCCTGCTTCTTTCCGCTGCGGAAAGAAGCAGGCAGGCAAGGCGCGGAGTTTGGGGAGGTGCGCGCGCACCTCCCCAAACCTCCCCAAACTTCGGCAGGTCTCGGACGGCGGTGGCTTGGGAGAGGTGCGGGCGATCCCGGAAGCACCAAAGCCTCGGCCGCGCACAAGTCCTCGGTAAGTTTTTTTTGTTGACTGGAGTATAAGCCGAAGTGGAATTTTTCAGCCCAAAAAGTGGGCTGAAAAATTCGGCTTATACTCAAGTATATACGGTAATTTAAAATTAAAGTTTCTGAGAAATCCAGGGTGGTTTAAAAGAAAACTCTCAAAGACAACTATTGCAAAGCATCACTAGCACTGCTTAAAACAATATTAAAAGTGTGTATTTTAAGAAAGAAAAATATTAGTAGTAATGTACTTAGTACTGTTTGACCATAAAATGTGTTGTTATTCTACATATGCTTAGCTGAACAGTGTGTTTGGAGTTGCCTCTAAACAGGTGAGGGATGTACTGTTCATATTTTCATTGGGAGAAAGTTCTATAATTGGGGTGCTGTCTCTGAGAAGGCTCTGCTTGTGGCCACTGTTCTATAAATCAAACCAGGGGAACCATCTGGTCTAAATGGATGGTAAACAAAGATGATTAGGGAGCTGGAGGCTAAAACATATGACAAATGTTTGTGGGAATTGGGTATGTCTAGCTGAGTGTAAAGGACTAGGGGTGGTGACATGATAGCGGTGTTCCAATATTTGATGGGCTGCCACAGAGAAGAAGGGGTCAACGTATTTTCCAAAGCATCAGAAAGCAATAATAAATTGAAACTAATCAAGAAGAAAAGCAGCCTAGAACTAAGGACTTGTGAAAACAACTAAGCAGTGAAAAGGCTTGCCTTCAGAAGTTGTGGATGCTTCATCACTGGAGGCTTTTAAGTAGAGATTAGTTATTCCATTGTCTGGAATGGTAATGAGCAGGGGCTTGGACTAAAGACCTCAAAGGTCTCTTCCAACTCTTTCTTTGAGAGAAGTGCTGCCAACCTCTCCCCCTCTTCTCATCCCTTCCTGGGCACAGAGAAGGAGGGAGGGAAGGAAGGAAGGGGAGGGAAACAGGAAGAAAGAAAGGGAAGGAAGGAGATGGGAATGAAAAGGAGGGAGGCAGGGAATGAGGGGAGGGAGGAAAGAAGGAAGGAAGGGAAAGGAAAGAAGGAAGGAGATTGGAATAAGAGGGAGGGAGGGTCTGAGGGAATTCCTGCTTTAGCACTTGGCCACCAGCAGCCCTGTTGCCCTTTCACCATCCCCTGGTGGTCTCCCATCCTATTGCTGAGGATGCTTTGGTTACAAAGCCAGGTCTCCTTGCATGGAGAGGGAGTGGGCCTCCCTTTGACCCATGCACTTTGTCCTCCTCTACCCACCATGAGCAACCTGCCCAAGGAGAGGGAGCACAGCAGCCTTGAGGAGGAGTTAAGCGCAGGTGGGTGCCCCCTTGGGGAAGTGCGACTAGGCTAGGCAGGGCTGTGGGGTCCTGGTGCAATGGGAGCTCAAGGGCCGAGCTGGGCTCTTCACCTCCGCTGCCCGGGGCTCCAGACAGTCTGTGCCACCGTCCAGGGGCCCCGTGCACAGCCTGAGGCTCAGTGAGCTCCTCCAATGGACCATGCCTCGGTGCTCACCCTGGTCCCACCCCACCTTCCGCTGGAGACCCTTGGATCTACCCCAGGCCTGCACAGGTGATGTCAAGCTGGCCATGCCCCACTCAGTAAGCCACGCTCATGCTGGCCACACCCACCCGGCCCCCAAATGGCAACCACAATGCTGATGCGGCCCTCAATGAAATTGACTTTGACACCCCTGATGTAAACTATAAACCAGAACTATTTCTTTTAGGTATAATTTCAGAAAATTATGATAAGAATGTTTACACTTAATATTACATGTATTAACAGCAGCAAGAATTACATTTGCTCAATATTGGAAAAATGAAGAAATACCATCTGAAGAAGATGTAATTAAGAAAATCTTGGACTGTGCAGAAATGGATATGCTTACATTGAAAATGAAAGGGAAACAAGACTCGGAATATTTCCAAACATGGGAAAATTTTTATAAATGGTTAAAAAAACGGAATAAAGGGTAGGAATGGAAACTGTACTACTATTAATGTTAAATATGTAAACCCAGTCAATGTGTTGCTTACTAAATACTTGTTGTGATTCAGGGTCAGCCTGTGGGTTCGGCAGTTGGGTCGGACAATTCAGAGGAGGAGGAGGGGGGTGTTGGAGATGTTGCTGAGGGTGTTGGAGAGCTTGCTGATGAGAGCCCTCAGCCAGGCCCCTCCCACCTGGTTACGACGCAGACCCAGCTGTGTGAGCCTGACAGCGTGGATGAAGATGACCCACAGCTGGCCCTGTTCAAGGACGCCCGACGCAGGAGGCAGTCAATCAGGAGTAAACAGAGGAAGGCAATGGGGCACCTCGGAAGGAGGCAGAGAGAAGCCATGCCCTGAACTGTTTAAAAGGGGAATGCGTGGGAGGGCTGGTTTGCTGAAGGCAACCGTTTGAATAGCTCCTGTTTCATGGTTCGTGTTTGCTCTCTTTGCTCTGTTTGCTCTGTTTTATGTTAATAAATTTGGCAGGCTTAGTTCCAGCCTCTTGCCTTCTTTTTTTGTTTTTGAAAAGTTTTACAGTACATTTTTTAAAAGACAAAACCCCTCCCAAGCTCGGGGGTCGCATAACTACCACCTCCCCTCTCCCCAAACCTCCCCAACTCTTCCCTCCCCTCCCCCTCCCCCCTCCCCGACTTCCCAGAGCTAAATACAGGGTATAAAAATACAAACAATCATAGTCTACCATATGCAAACAACAATAAAATATTAAGTTCTATCGCACTTTAACTCTTATTAAAATAACTACAAGTAATTTATATATCACATCAATACTTATTCAAATGCTAGGTGAAACTTTTTAGTCCCATATTTATTCTGGATGTAATCAATCCATCTTCTCCACTCCACAATATATCTCTGTTGCGACTGGTCTTTCAAGTACGCTGAGATCTTTGCCATTTCCGCCAAATTAGAAACTTTTAAAGTCCATTCTTCTATAGTCGGCAGTTCTTCCTTCTTCCAATATTGCGCTACTAAAAGTCTCGCTGCCATAATTAAATTCAACATCAACTTAGTGTCCACAACAGTAGTATTTGTAATAATGCCCAGTAAAAAAAATTGCGGACAAAACTTTATCCTTTTCTTGAATATTTTTTGCATATTCCACCAAATTTTAATCCAAAAAGCTTTAACCTTTTTACACGTCCACCATATATGAAAATACGTTGCGTCTTCACAACCACACCTCCAACATTTGGGCTGGCAGTTCGGATACATACTGGCTAATTTTTTAGGATCTAAGTGCCACCTATAAAACATTTTATAAAAGTTCTCTCTTAAATTTTGGGCCGCAGCCTCTTGCCTTCTTGTAAAGAGGTCGTCCCTGCCTTTTCTGCAGGGCCGGTAGCAGGCTGGTACAGAACAGTTTGACTTCAGCCTCCCACCCCTTACTATTATTATGGAGCAGCTATGTGCTGAGAATGCCCAGCTCGCCCAGCAACTCACTTTGTTGGCAGCTCAGGTGGCTCAATTGCAAGCTCAGGTCCATGCTGCACCCCCACCATCACCCCCACCCAGGAGAAAATGCCAAGTTGCGATGCCGGATAAATTTACTGGCAATCCAGAACTGTTTCCTGCTTTCCTGGGACAATGCCAGCTCTTTATCAGCATGAGAGCAGCTGATTTCCCCACTGACCAGGATAAGGTGGGGTTTGTGTTAAGCCTTCTTTCGGGTGATGCAGCTCGTTGGGGCATGCCTCTGCTGGCTCAACCTAGCCCATTGTTGGACAACTTTGTGGGGTTTTGTGATCATATGCGTCTGATGTATGAGGACCCTATAAAGACGCAGACTGCTACTCGACGCCTGAAAGCTCTGAGGCAGGGTCAACGCTCCCTACAGGGCTATATCAGCAATTTTTGGCTGCTTAGCCAGGATTCCGCCTGGAATGAGGCTGCGCTTGTGGATGCCTTCCAGGATGGATTGTCGGAGGAGATGTTGGATGAGCTGGCCCGTGTGGATATTCCCTCAGACCTGAATGGGCTGATCCATCTCTGCCTGCGGATCGATGCTCGGTTGCAGCAGCGAAGGAGTCGCCATGCCACCCCACAGACCCCTGCAGCCCCTGTTGTGCATGAGACCCCAGTTCAAAGGGAGGAGCCAATGGAGCTGGGTGCTGCCAGGTCTCGTCTATCGGTGACTGAAATGAACAGACGACGATCGGGGGGGTTGTGTTTTTACTGCGGGGACCCTGGGCATTTGGCTGCTTTTTGCCCAAAGAAGCGACAGCGGGCATCAGTGACCGAGTCTGCCCCGAGAAAGTCCCCTACTTTTCTGTCGGGAAACGCCCCGAGCCCGATCTAGATGGTGTGATAGATCGGGCGTCCCACAACAACACTGAGCGACGTCTTTCCGATGCTGCCTGTGGACCTCCATGGCATCTGATGTTGGAGGCACGTCTGATCCTGGCAAGCCAGAGGGGATTCCAGTCCATGCCTTAATTGACTCTGGGGCCACCACAAATTTTATGGACTCAGCATTTGTGGCCAAATGGGCTGTTCCCCAGTGCCCGGTGGAACCGCCCATGTTAGTGGAGACTATTGATGGTCGAGTGCTCCTGTCTGGGCCAATTACGGCCGCCACGCAACCATTATGTATGGCCATCAGTTCCCATGTGGAGGCCATCCAGTTCTATATCACCTCAGATCTGCATTTCCCCGTGGTCTTGGGACTGGCGTGGCTTCGGGCGCATGACCCACAGATCTATTGTTCACAGAACTTGGTCACCTTCCCAAGCTTGCAGTGCGTGGACCACTCCCGCCATACCTGTGCCGGCCAGGTGGAGGGTTCCCCAGGGATTTCCTTGCCTCCCAAACTGTCCAACTTTTCTGATGTGTTCAGCGAGACAGAAGCGGATCAATTACCCCGGCACAGGCCCTATGACTGCCCCATTGACTTAGTCCCTGATGCGCCTCTCCCAGTGGGGCGTTTGTACTCCATGTCGGACCCTGAGTTGGCTGCATTGCGGGACTTTCTGGGGAAGAATTTGGCTCGCGGTTTCATCCGGCCCTCGTCCTCGCCAGTGTCTGCACCCGTGCTCTTCGTTAAAAAGAAGTCTGGCGAATTGCAGCTTTGCTGCGATTATAGGAAACTCAACGCCATCACGGTGCACAATCGTTACCCGCTGCCCCTCATCCCCGAACTCTTGGACCGACTCTGGGAGGCTAAGATCTTCACGAAACTGGACCTGCGTGGAGCTTACAACCTCGTCAGGGTTCGGCCGGGTGATGAGTGGAAGACGGCGTTTGGTACTTGTTATGGACATTTTGAGTACACGGTGATGCCGTTTGGTTTGACCAACGCCCCCGCCGTGTTTCAGCATTTCATGAACGATATTTTCCGGGATTTGTTGGATCAGTTTGTCGTGATCTACTTGGACGACATCCTGATCTACTCCCCGTCACGTGAAGTGCACCATCAACATCTCCATCAGGTCCTGCAGCGACTCCGAGAACATCGGCTGTTTGCCAAGTTGGAGAAGTTCCAGTTCTACTGGGTGACCATCGATTTCCTGGGTCACCGCATTTCTCCTGAGGGCATTGCCGTGGAGCCGAGTAAGGTTGAGTCTTTGCAGAGTTGGCAACCCCCGCGTCGCGTGAAGGATGTTCAGCGACTTCTTGGGTTCGCCAACTATTACTGAGCTTTCATCCCTGGGTTTGCTTCCTTGACAGCCCCCCTCACCCGGCTCCTGCAGAAGAAGACTCGGTTTCAGTGGAACGTTCCAGAACAACGGGCTTTCCAGACTTTGAAGGAAGCCTTCATGAAGGAGCCCATGTTGAAGCATCCTGACCCGCAACGGCCATTTGTCGTGGAGGCAGACGCCTCCGACATTGCCATTGGGGCGGTGTTACTCCAGGCGACGCCCCGCAGTACCCTCTTCCCTTGTGCGTACCATTCACGAAAACTGAACCCTTCGGAGTGCAATTATACAATTTGGGAGAAGGAGCTGCTGGCCATCAAAGTGGCATTCGAGGCCTGGAGGCATGATCTGGAGGGAGCGCGGCATCAAATCGAGGTCCGGACGGACCATAAGAATTTGGAAAGCCTGCAGACCGCTCGGAATTTGAACCAATGCCAGATCCGGTGGTCTCTTTTCTTTGCGAGGTTCGACTTCCGAGTTCGGTACATACCTAGCGGGCACAATCAAAGAGCGGATGCTCTGTCCAGGAAGCCCGAATATTCCCGAGTGGAAGACAAGCTTCTGCTGAGGACAGTGATCCCCGTCGAGTCTTTTGCTGCGGTGCGGGAGCCAGTTGATATACGGGCTCGGATCCGGGAGGCACAGCAGCAGGAGGTGTGGGTGGCTCAGCGGAAGGAGGAGGTGGTGGTAGATTCTCCTTGGACGGTCACAGATGGACTCTTGTATTATCGTGACCGGCTCTACGTTCCGGGAGGGACACTCAGGGGACTCATCCTCAGCCAGTGTCACGATAACCCGGCGGCGGGGCATTTTGGCCTGTTCAAGACCCTGAACCTGGTCTCCCGTACCTTCTGGTGGCCCCGAGTCCGACACAACGTCTAGTTCTATGTCACCTCCTGCATCCCATGCAGGCAGGCCAAGTCAGCGACAGGGGCCCCGCCTGGATTACTGCAGCACTTGCCGACACCCAAAAGACCCTGGGGGGCTGTGTCCATGGACTTCTTGACGGATTTACCCCCATCCTCTGGTTTTACGACAGTGTATGTGGTGGTGGACATGCTGACCAAGATGGCGCACTTCATCCCCTGTCGTGGCTTACCGTCAGCCCGCGCCACTAGTCGTATGTTCATTCAGCAGGTGTTTTGGCTGCACGGCCTCCCTGATAGAGTCGTCTCTGATAGGGGGGCCCAGTTTACAGCCCGCTTCTGGCAGGAGTTGATGCATGCGTTGGATATCAAGATTTGCCTCTCGTCCGCGCATCATCCTCAAACTGACGGGGGAACCGAGAAGGTCATCGGTATTCTGGAACAATATCTGCTCTGCTACGTCAATCTGCAGCAAAACAATTGGGTGGACTATCTGGCCGTAGCTGAGTTTGCATTTAACAATTCGCAGCACACCTCCACACAGATGACATCGTTCTTGGCCAATGTGGGATATCACCCCCGGTTTTTCCCCCTTTCTCCTGTGGACTCACCAGAGCCGGCAGCAAACGACTTCATGGCAGAGTTACAGGCGATCCATCGATTGGTGCGACGTCAGATAGAGAAGGCCAAGGCCGATTACAAAAGGTTTGCTGATCGGTCAAGGCGGGATACGCCTCCACTATCGGTGGGAGATCGGGTCTCGTTGTCCACCAGGAACCTACCGTCAACACGGCCGGTGAGAAAGTTAGATCACCGATATTTAGGACCGTTCCCAGTCGAGGCTGTCATCAATCCGGTTGCCTATCGCTTAACTCTGCCACGTTCCCTGAGCGTGCACCCAGTTTTTCATCGGTCTCTGTTGGTCCCCGAGCAACTGGCCTGTCTACTCCACCGAGCGGAACCTCCCCCATCAGGACCTCGTGATGGAGACAGCACCCCCGAGTACGAGGTCGCCAGCATCAGGGACTTCCGTTGGCTGAAAGGTCGTTTCCAGTACCTGATTGAATGGAAAGGCTACGGACCAGAGGAGTTCACCTGGGAGGACGCGACCGCCGTTCATGCCCCTGCTTTGGTGACCGCTTTTCATGAACAATTTCCATCCCGACCGCATCCGGATCGGCAGACCCGGGGGAAAAGCCCTGCGGTGCGGGATAGTGTTGTGATTCAGGGTCAGCCTGTGGGTTCGGCAGTTGGGTCGGACGATTCAGAGGAGGAGGAGGGGGGTGTTGGAGAGCTTGCTGAGGGTGTTGGCGAGCTTGCTGATGAGGCTCCGCAGAGCCCTCAGCCAGGCTCCTCCCATCTGGTTACGACGCAGACCCAGCTGTGTGAGCCTGACAGCGTGGATGAAGATGACCCACAGCTGGCCCTGTTCAAGGACGCCCGATGCAGGAGGCAGTCAATCAGGAGTAAACAGAGGAAGGCAATGGGGCACCTCGGAAGGAGGCAGAGAGAAGCCATGCCCTGAACTGTTTAAAAGGGGAATGCGTGGGAGGGCTGGTTTGCTGAAGGCAACCGTTTGAATAGCTCCTGTTTCATGGTTCGTGTTTGCTCTCTTTGCTCTGTTTGCTCTGTTTTATGTTAATAAATTTGGCAGGCTTAGTTCCAGCCTCTTGCCTTCTTGTAAAGGGGTTGTCCCTGCGTTTTCTGCAGGGCCGGTAGCAGGCTGGTACAGAACAGTACTAAAGATTGTTATTGTAAAAAACTAATAAAATATAGAAATGTATCTTGCAGGGTTGGAAAGTGTCGAAGAATGATTGCAGAATAGGATAGAGAGCTTTTTTGTCAGACCTGCCCCAATCCAATCTCTTAGGAAAGAAAAGCCTTCGACTCCATTTGGTTAAAGCAAAGGTTCTTTTACTAAGGATGTTGGTTGTAGTAAAGACAAGCCAGCTCTGAAATTTACCGTGCTCACCAGATAAAAAAATAAGGTGTAGATTTGTCCCCAGCCTATCCCTCCCCCCGTGACTAGTCCGTTTCCAGCCAACCGGAGCTCACCAAGATGTTTTGAGAACTCTGAGATGTTTGGAGGTAATCCGCATATTTCTTAGGGTGCCTGGCCGTGGGATGCTGGTACAAACAGGATCCAGCTGCCCTGGTCCTTCTCACCTGTCATTCCACCCTCCTGATTTACTATCACTTAGACACAAAGCTTTATTGCCCTGTCCTTCCCCCTTTCATCCTTCTGCCCCTTCTTTTGATGGCAGGATGCCTGTCAGGCCCCAAGTCAGGCAGAGCTGACATTCTGCCTCCCCTTGACAAAGACATTAGTCCTGCAAAGGAAAAAAGAGAGGAGGGAGAGATACACAAAATTTCTCAATTAGCAAACAGTTCAATGCAGCTTATGTGGGTATCAGTCATAGAATTTTTAAAGCAGTTTGGGGGCTTTAATATGTTGGGAGTCGACCCATTCAGTTTCTGAGGTGGGAAAGTTTTTCCAAGCTACCAAATACTGGGTTTTTCCCCAATGTATGCGAGAGTCCAAAATGTCTTTGACTTCAAAGTGATGCTTTCCCTTGATCATAATGGGGTCAGGAGCTGGTTGTGATTCGGGACGCAAGGAAGATGTGATTTATGGTTTCAGCGGGCTACAATGAAATACCGGGTGTACACGTCTGAGCTTTTTTGGCACCTCAAGTTCTACAGTTACTGGGTTACTCCTTTTGATGGGGAAAGGTCCAACGTATTTCAGCCCCAATTTTTTTGATGGTTGTCTAGATTGTAGGAATTTGGTAGAGAGATAGACCTTGTCTCCAACTTTAAAGTCCTTTGGCTTGATGCGCTGTTTAGCAGCCTGTTTTTTGTATGTTTCCCTAGCTTCATTCAAAGCTTTTCTCACCACTGGCCAGGTGCTTTGTAACTGGGTAACCCAATCTTTCAGCGATGCCATTAATGGGGTGGTCTGAGGTACTGTAGTTCAGGGATAGACACAAAGTCTTGTCCTGTGGCCACTTTAAATGGAGTGAACCTGGTGCTATTGTGCACTGAGTTATTGTAGGCGAACTCCGTGAAAGGAAGGAGGTCTGTCCAATTGTCCTGTTGGTAATATAGCATCTGAGGTACTGCTCCAGGACGCCATTGGCCTGTTCACACACCCCGTTAGTAGCTGGATAATGCAAGGAGCTGAGCCCGTGAGTGGTCCCCAAAAGTTTTAGGAACTCCCGCCCAAGCTGTGAAGTAAATTCAACTCTTCGATTTGAGATTATTCTTTCTGGAGCACCATGCAGCCGATAGAGGTGCTGCATGAATAGTTTAGCCAAAGTGCGTGCTAAGGGGATTTTTTTGACAGGGTATAAAAGTTGGGAATTTCATAAAGGACTAGTAGGGAATTTTTTTTTAAATTCCATTTATATCCCACCCTTCTCCGAAGACTCAGGGCGGCTTACAAGCTTAGCAGTAGCCTTCATTCTATGTATATGCCTGCTTATTAGGGCTTTCACACACACCCCAAGCGGCATTATTACAAAGTCAGCTTAATTGCCCCCAACAATCTGGGTCCTCATTTTACCTACCTCGGAAGGATGGAAGGCTGAGTCAACCTTGAGCCTGGTGGGATGCGAACCTGCACTAATTGCAGGCAGCTGGTGTTACTTAAGGAGGCATTAGCCCACTGCTCCACCAAGGCTCTTTGATAATGGAAGGGGAGAAAAGTCGCTATCACTGATCCTACCTGAGTAAGAGTGAGGAATTGAGAAAAATATGGGTGGTAGCCAAGGATGGAGGAAGCGTTCCATCCATGAACAACACATTCATTTTTCTAGAGCCATCTGTCTCAGGTGATGGCAACTTTTCCTTTAAATAGTCTCTGTCTCAATTTTGTGATTAGAAGTTGACCTCCTGGCCCCCAGTTCAAAGGGTATTATTTGGAGGAAAACTGTGTTCTTTCTTAACTTTCCCAGGCCTGGGGAACAGCCAACCGGATTTTGATAGTATTTCATTAAGAGCAATAATCATAACACATATAGAATGAAGTGTACATTTCATACAAAAACACAGCAAGAAGGAGGTATTACACAATCGAAACTCTATAAACCAGGGGTGTCAAACTGCCGGCCCACGGGCTGGTTGCATCATACAGATGCTGTGCCCACCCCAGCTCTGGCAATGTGAAAAAAGTCACGATACTTTGTGACACAGCAAGTTTGACACCCATGCTATAAACTAACTTCGGTAATTTGCTGTGCAAACGAACAGAATTGCTGCATATTTTAACTCTTTCTCCCCTCCCCCCAAGTCCTGTGCAATTGGTGAAGATTACATACACATACTTCTTTAACCTGTGAAATCCTGTCTGACCTCCAAACTGGCGATGTCAAGGGTACCAAGTCCTCCTCCTCCAGCAGAGATGTCAAGTGGACCTGTTGCAGAGAGCTGGTGTTACACTCAAGTAAGGCCTGCAGTTTGGAATATTAACTAATTACTATATCAGCTGGCATTTATTATCCTCCCTTTGAATTGGACTCAAACAAGTGTTTTGCACAGTGACATACTTTCAAAATAACTGAACTTGATAATCATGTCAATTGTAATAGTAATAAATATTATGTGGGAAACTGGTGAATTCCCAAATTCATATGTTGCTCTTGATAGGCTTAGGGATAGATGGTAACCTTGTTGAGAGCAAGTTTTTGTTGTTGCTTTTCCAACAATATTAGCGTTAGCATAGCTAACACATCAACCCAACAAAATCAAATGGGGATCAGATTAATAATATTTTGTGCACATCTCTGTCTTGGATAGCGGCTTTTGAGGACCTCATAACTAGAACAGATAAATTACATGAATATACTTTCCCATTGAAACACGAAGTATTCGATCTGATAGGTTTGCATTTTATATTTCCTCTTAATACAGGTAGTCCTTGACGTACAACAGTTTGTTTAGTGGCCATTCAGAGTGAAAATGGCACTGAAAAAAGTGACATGACTGCTTTTCACATGACAGCTGCAGCATCCCAGGGTTGTGTGATCACCTTTTGTGACCTTTTTTAAATATTTTATTAATTTTCCAGTTTTACATTTAAGTATTTAAAAAGCAACGTGGTGGCTGGGTTAATCAATACTTCGATAACAAAATCTTTAGTACAAATCTCAAGTTACAACATCAAATATTTCCTCTCTTTTTCCCTTTCCCAGATACTGTCTCATATCTAAGCTAATACAGTTCTTATTATATCAACTAAGTAAAAACATCATTATTACATTTATCAATAAATTTTAGCTTATACGTATCTTTATTTTTTACATTCAATCTTCATAAACAATCCATATCCTGTTTTTCCCCCAATTTTTAGTTTCCCATCAATATTCCAATTTAATCTTTGATATTTATAATTTTCAGGTTTTAGGTAACCAAGATTTCCCTTATCTCAATTCATAAGAGAATTTAATATCCAAAATACACATTTTATCTATTTGAATATAATCTTGTTCTATTTCCTAAAGGTTATCTATTTCCCACCATATTAAATCATCTACTTAATAATACAATATCCCCTTTAATAAATCAAAACCATTATATATATTACCTGGGTTAATAAATCAAACATATTTGTAATAATTACTTTTTTTCTTTTAGGTCTAATTTTTAAATATTAAACAGATAAAATCCTTATTTTCAACTAATTTCCAAATATTTTAAATCTAATGACCAGAATTCCCTTTATCTCAACTTCTCCCTTTAACCCTCTAATTAATAATATGAAATTCCCCTCTAATAAATTAAAACCCCAATTTTCTTCAGCCTTATTCTGGCTTTCTTCCTTTGCGAACTAGGATCCCATATCAGTGCTTTTAGATCATCAAATAGGTCTCCCTCTATTATTATATATGTTATTTGAAATAAAGGAGACCATTTAATTGCCATTTTTTGGAAGGACACATTTGTATTCATAAAGTTGTCTCTCTATTATTTCAATTCCCCATAATTGCCCTGATATGTTTATCTTCCATTCAATCTGTTCTTCTTTCTCAAATTCCTTCTGATTTATATAGAAAGTCTTTTCCATTTTCAATGTTGTCACTCCCTTTTCTGGATTTTCCATTAACCGTATTTGTTGGTCAATTGAGTCCTCTGTCTTAATATTTGATTGTTCCACTTCTTCTGTTATCTTCTGTGTTGTTAGTTCTTCGGTTGTAGTCAAAGTTTGGGTTTGTATATCTAAGCTGGTGTCTTGTTCTTTTATGTTGCATCTTATTTTATCACAAGCTGAAATAATGGTTTCATGTATTGCTTTCAGCATGGAAAGGATCTTTTCCTGGTCTTCATCCATCTCTTTCACATGTTTATAAATAGTCTTTATAGTAGAAGTCGTTTGTCAAGCTAGATTTTATAGTCCAAGGTATTTCATCATCTCATATAGTAACCAATATTCCTCAAATAAAGAGATAGGAAGGCAATTCCCCACATATAACTCTGAAAGTCAGTAAGGGTTTACATTCACAGTTCAAGTAGGCCAGTTATGCCGCCCAGCTGTTCTCTTACAGCTATGTCTCTCACAGGTGGTGCCAAGATCAGAAGAGTCTTATCTAAGGTCTGGGCTTTGAGCCAACTCTCTGTTAGGAAATAACAAGTTGTAATAACAAACTTCGCCACAAGATGTCATTGATGCCGTTTAAGGTTTTTTAAGTCCAAAATTTTTATAATCCATTTTCCAATTTTATTTCTTTTTTGTAGATAAAAGCAAAAGTCTGCAATAAAAATAGGAAAAATTTTGGTCCCCAAGTTTCAGGAAGATATAAATGCAATTAAATTAAATTTGTTCTTTTAATGCTTTAATTCCCCTGGGTAGTCAGTCACTGCTATTCTTAGAGGGTGAGATAGAAATTCCCTTCCCTCTCTCCTCACAGGGGGAAAGAGAATTCAGGCAGCTTTTACAGGAAAATAAAGTACTTAGGGTAAAGGGAAGATCAGATCTCACCCAGTTTCATCCGCATTGCTTTCAAAGTGCTTGGTGGTAAGTTTGACTTCGGCTGTTTGCAGCCTAGTGACGGGCCATAATACTATGGCCGGTCTTTCCTCTGCCAGTTTGGAGGGCTGCCCCGGATCGAGCAGGAGGGCTGCTGCCCTCCTGCAATGAAGCGGGTGTCCCCTCCTTGCTCGTCGCCCCTACAGGGAGACTTTTGACCCTTTCCAGTGTTCTCCAGCGGACTGAAACTGAACGCGGAAGATGGAGTTCGCCTTCCAGCAGTCGCAGCGGCCGCGATGGCGAACTGGAAGTCACCTTTTGTGACCTTCTGACCAGCAAATTCAATGGGGAAGCCAGATTCACTTAACTGTGTTACTAACTTAACAGCTGCAGTGATTCATTTAACTATGGCAAAAAAGGTTGTAAAATGGGTCAAAACTCACTTAACAACTGTTTCACTTAGCAACAGAAATTTTGAGCTCAATTGTTGAAAGTCAAGGACTACCTGTATTGACATTTCCCTGTATTTACTATCCCTAGCCATTAAAAGATACATACATACCAGTTATCATGTTAGCACTTGTTATGCTGCAATTCTTTGTGCATGTATTAATAATACATTGTAATCAGAAAAAGTGCTCTTAAGCTTGCCACAGTGTTAAACAAAAGACTGGAGGGACAGGCAGGGTGGAAGCTTTTCCTGAGCATTTGTGCTTCCATTCTGGAATATAAGGTACATGAAGGACACTAGATTCTGCTCATGATTGCAAGTACAGGTAGTCCTCACTTAATGATGGTAATTGGGACTGGGAACTCTTAAGTGATGCAGTTATAAAGCATAATGACATATGACCACACCGACTTAATATTGCAGTCCCAATTGCTGTTGTTACATGAAACCTGAATGACGGCAGTGTCCGATAGTCATGTGATCACTGTGACCTTCTCATGGCTTGTTGGAAGCTGTCAGTGAAGGTTGCAAATGGTGATCATGTGACTGTGGGATGCTGTGACTGTTGTAAATTGCAAGCCTGTTGCCAAGTATTTGAAACACAATTGTGAATGCAGGCATGCTGTGATGGCCACAACTACAAGGAGTGGTCATAACTTCCCTTCATTCAGCGCCATCATAATCTTGGAACAGTCACTGAATGAGTGATCATTAAATAAGGACTACTATGAAAGAATTCAGCAGCAGCAAATCTTTTCTGAAAGCAGACATACTGCCTCTTCTACATAAATTGGTATGGGCCACACACACCAGCTTAATAGCCCTACAAATTAATTATAGGTCAAATAATTTTCCTCCTGACTTCTTATGGAGAGGGACAAGGGTAGCAGTGCTGTAGAAACCCTTTGATAAGAATGGATCACAGTTTCTTGGAGAGGTATTTATGATATTTCAAGAGAATGGAGGTCTAAATGTACTTTTCCTTCATTTTCTAAAATCAGTGGGGATTTGGGCTGGGGTGTTTTTTGGGTGATCTTGTTCTTTATAACAATGTATGTAAATTGCTAGCCAATATTTTCCCTCTTCACCATTCTTTTTAAAGATTAAAGTGGTCAAATTTTCCTACATGTGGACCATCAATAACTTCAGCTTTTGTCGGGAGGAAATGGGCGAGGTCATCAAAAGTTCAACATTTTCATCAGGAGCTAATGATAAATTAAAATGGTAAGGACCACCAAAATGCCAGATAAGGAACAGCAGAAGGTACATTCATTGATATGTGGTTCTCAGAGCTGGGTTTGCAGTTATACCTTAGCCTCATATTCATTTAGAGCCATTGGTGAAGTTGCTAATGTTCTGTTTCAGAACTGTCACCTGTAAAATGTCATAGTAAAAGACCGGTTCCATAAAGTTAAGGAAAAAGTGCTACATTCATCTGTTGAATCTTAGTTATCCATTTGTAAGTGTGGCTCACCAACTTCCTGTGATCAGCTGCAAGAAATCAAAATGTCATTGTTTAATAGTCTATAGTAAATGCGGACTAAAACATAACTAGTGTAGTACAACTATCAACCAGGGTATGATTTTTCAAAAGAAAACAATCTGTGTATAGAAAGTTGTTTCACTGAGTATAGTTGGGTATAGTTGAATGATTTATATAGAGAAAATGAACATAGTCTTTCTGCTTTTGCAGGTGTTTGCGTGTGAACCCAAAGGGCCTGGATGAAGAAAGTAAAGATTATCTTTCACTTTATCTGTTACTGGTCAGCTGTCCAAAGAGTGAAGTCCGAGCCAAATTCAAGTTCTCCATTCTGAATGCAAAAGGAGAAGAAACAAAAGCAATGGGTATGCATAGCTAGTAGCTGGGCACTTATATTTTACCCCTTGCTGTATATGCAAATAGAGCAGAAAATAAAGTCTTCTGTTTTTCTTTGTTCTATATTTTTTTAAATGCCAACCTCTTTGTATGTTTCCAGAGAGCCAGAGAGCCTATCGGTTTGTGCAAGGCAAAGACTGGGGATTCAAGAAGTTTATTAGAAGAGATTTTCTTCTGGATGAGGCGAATGGGCTCCTTCCAGATGACAAGCTCACTCTCTTCTGTGAGGTAAGGAAAGATGTGGTGGAACATCATGGTTTCCTTTGGGAAGGTTTTCATAAATAGTTTTTTTTGTCTCAACTCCTGCTATGAATCCAATTTGTTCATCGTACAGTTGGGCTTTGGGGATGGAACTTTTGAATATCTCCGTTGTGGCTGAATGTACTGGATGGATCACTTCTTTCTGGAGGAGTTGGTTCTTGAAATACCTAGGGTCCAAGCCATTATGGGGTTTACAGGTTACAGTCAGCATTTTGAAGCCTGTTGGTAGCCATGTCATCCCTAGAAAAGTGCTATCATATGGCACTGGTGGCTCTCACCCACTAGCAGGAGTGTTGCTGTGTTTTGTATCAGCTACAGCTTCCAGGTAGTGTTCAGAGGCAACAAAACAAAACCCTTGTTTTAAGCTTTTTGTGACAAGTCTGTGAGTTTAGAAAACCAGATTTGACTCACAGACAGGAAAAATGTCATTGTTGCTGCTAAGGATGTTTTGGGTTCCATACTTCAGTGTTAATACCATATGCTCAGCTAATTCTCTCAAATTGTAGGTACCCCCAACTTTTTCACTTTAGGGGAAATATATTTTTGTTTTGTTAAAGGAGAATATTTGTAGCTCAGGCTTGACATGAGGGGTCTTTGGTGCTCTTTGAGCTTGGTTGTTTTCTTTTGCAGACATTTCATTACCCAAACCAGGTAACATCATCAGTGCTAGTAAGGAGTGCAGTTTGCTGTCAGTTTATATTCTAGTGGCTTGCCTGTCAGTGTTGGTGGGGGTGGTCTTAGAGGTTCTTTTGTTGGGCTTCTTACTGTTGGCTTCTTTGGTAGTTTCTTTTTTTTAAAGATTTTATTAGATTTTATAGGGTTAAGAATAACATTTTAGAAGGCAATGTGGTAATTGGGTTCATCAATAGGTCAGTAATACAATAATTAGGGAGTATCTCAGGTTACACCATCAAATATTTCTTCTCAGTTTCCTTTGACATTTGCTATTTCATATTTATGCTAATCCCCTTCATGGATTACTGCCTTGTCGTGGCGAAGGGGCTTGCGTAATTCAATGAAGCTATGAGCTATGCCGTGCAGGGCCACCCAAGACGGACAGGTCATAGCCGAGAGTTCTGACAAAACGTGATCCACTGGAGAAGGAAATGGCAACCCACTCCAGTATCTTTGCCATGAAAACCCTATGGACAGTACCAAAAGGCAAAACGATATGACGCTGGAAGATGAGCCCCTCAGATCGGAAGGCGACCAATATTCTACTGGGGAAGAGCAGAGGGCTAGTACTAGTAGCGCCAGAAAGAATGAAGCGACTGGGTCAAAGCCGAAAGGACGCTCAGCTGTGGATGTGTCTGGTGGTGAAAGGAAAGTCCGATGCTGTAAAGATTTTTTCTCCATAGGAACCTGGAATGTAAGATCCATGAATCAAGGAAAGCTGGACGTGGTCAAACAAGAGATGACAAGACTGAACATCGACATCTTAGGTATCAGCGAACTAAAATGGACAGGAATGGGTGAATTTAATTCAGATGACCATCAGGTATACTACTGCGGGCAAGAATCCCTCAGAAGAAATGGAGTAGCCTTCATAGTCAATAAAAGAGTAGGAAAAGCAATACTGGGATACAATCCTCAAAATGACAGAATGATCTCAGTTCGAATCCAAGGCAAACCATTCAATATCACAGTAGTCCAAGTCTATGCCCCAACCACCAGTGCTGAAGAGGATGAAATTGACCAGTTCTATGAAGCTCTACAGCACCTTATAGAACTAACACCAAAAAATGATATTCTTATCATCATGGGGGATTGGAATGCTAAAGTAGGAAGCCAAAAGATAACCGGAATAACAGGCAAGTTTGGCCTTGGAATGCAAAATGAAGCAGGGCACAGGCTGATAGAATTCTGTCAAGAGAATACAATGGTCATAGCAAACACTCTTTTCCAACAACCCAAGAGACGGCTCTACACATGGACATCACCAGACGGTCAACACAGAAATCAGATTGACTATATGCTCTGCAGCCAAAGATGGAGAAGCTCTATACAGTCAATAAAAACAAGACCAGGAGCTGACTGTGGCTCAGACCATGAGCTTCTCCTTGCAAAGTTTAGGCTTAAACTGAAGAAAGTAGGGAAAAGCACTAGGCCACTGAGGTATGAATTAAATCATATCCCTGTTGAATATACAGTAGAGGTGACAAATAGATTTAAGGAATTAGATCTGATAGAAAGAGTGCCTGAAGAACTATGGACAGAGGTTCGCGACATTGTACAACAGGTAGCAACCAAAACCATCCCAAAGAAAAAGAAATGCAAGAAAGCAAAATGGCTGTCTGAGGAAGCTTTGCAAATAGCTGAGAAAAGGAGGGAAGCGAAAGGCAAGGGAGAAAAAGAAAGATACGCCCAATTGAATGCAGAATTCCAGAGAATAGCTAGAAGAGATAAGAATGCCTTCTTAAATGAACAGTGCAAAGAAATAGAAGAAAACAATAGAATAGGGAGGACCAGAGATCTTTTCAAAAAAATTGGAGAGATGAAGGGAACGTTTAATGCAAAAATGGGCATGATAAAGGACCAAAATGGCAGGGATCTAACAGAGGCAGAAGAGATTAAGAAGAGGTGGCAAAATTACACAGAAGAACTATACAAGAATGAGCTTAATGTCCCTGATAATCACAATGAGGTGGTCACTGACCTCGAGCCAGACATCCTAGAATGTGAAGTGAAGTGGGCCTTAGAAAAGCTGAGCAACAACAAAGCTAGTGGAGGTGACAGTATTCCAGCTGAGCTATTCAAAATCTTAAAAGACAATGCAGTAAAAGTGCTACATTCAATTTGCCAGCAAATTTGGAAAACTCAACAGTTTCCACAGGATTGGAAAAGATCAGTTTACATTCCAATTCCAAAGAAAGGCAGTGCCAAAGAATGTTCAAACTATCGCACCATTGCACTCATTTCTCATGCTAGTAAAGTCATGCTTAAAATCCTACAAGCTAGACTTCAGCAGTATGTGGATCGAGAACTACCAGAAGTACAGGCCGGATTTCGAAGAGGCAGAGGAACTAGAGATCAAATTGCCAACATACGCTGGATCATGGAGAAAGCTAGGGAGTTCCAGAAAAACATCTACTTCTGCTTCATTGACTATGCTAAAGCCTTTGATTGTGTGGATCATAACAAACTGTGGCAAGTTCTTAAAGAGATGGGAGTACCAGACCATCTTATTTGTCTCTTGAGAAACCTATATGCGGGCCAAGAAGCAACAGTGAGAACTGGACACGGAACCACTGATTGGTTCAAAATTGGGAAAGGAGTCCGGCAAGGCTGTATACTGTCGCCCTGCCTATTTAACTTATATGCAGAGCACATCATGAGAAAGGCAGGGTTAGATGAATCAAAAGTTGGAATTAAGATTGCCGGAAGAAATATCAACAACCTAAGATACGCAGATGATACCACTCTAATGGCAGAAAGTGAAGAAGAACTAAAGAGCCTCTTGTTGCGGGTGAAGAAGGAGAGTGCAAAACTTGGGTTGAAACTTAACATTAAGAAAACCAAGATCATGGCATCCGGCCCTCTCAATTCCTGGCAAATAGATGGGGAAGAAATGGAGGTAGTGACAGATTTTATTTTCCTGGGCTCCAAGATCACTGCAGATGGGGACTGTAGCCAAGAAATTAAAAGACGCTTGCTCCTGGGGAGTAAAGCCATGGCAAATCTAGACAGCACACTAAAAAGCAGAGACATCACCCTGTCAACAAAAGTGCGTATAGTCAAGGCTATGGTCTTCCCAGTTGCAATGTATGGCAGTGAAAGTTGGACCATAAGAAAGGCTGAGCGCCAAAGAATTGAGGCCTTTGAACTATGGTGCTGGAGAAGACTCCTGCGAGTCCCTTGGACTGCAAGGCGATCAAACCGGTCAGTCCTAGAGGAGATCAATCCTGACTGCTCTTTAGAAGGCCAGATCCTGAAATTGAAACTCAAATACTTTGGCCACCTGATGAGAAGGAAGGACTCACTGGAGAAGAGCCTAATGCTGGGAAAGATTGAGGGCAATAGAAGAAGGGGACGACAGAGAATGAGGTGGCTGGATGGAGTCACTGAAGCAGTAGGCGTGAGCTTAAATGGACTCCAGAAGATGGTAGAGGACAGGAAGGCCTGGAGGAACGTTGTCCATAGGGTCGCGATGGGTCGGACACGACTTCGCAGCTAACAACAACAACAATTTATGCTAATAAATTTCTAATTATATCAAAATTCAGTAAAAATTTCAGTATCTCATTTATAAATACATTTTTTTGTTTTTGCTTATACATATCTTAATAGATCTCAATAGACAATGTCCTGTTATAAAATTTTACCAATTTTAATTTTTAGTTACAGTATTCCAATTTAACCTTTAATATCCATAGTATTTAACTTTCGGGTAACCCAAATCTCCTTTATCTCATTTCATAAAAATTATAATATCTAAAATACACCTATTAAAACTTAAATATGTTCTTATTCTATTCCATAAACATTTTCTACTTCCCATCCTAATAGATCACCGCCTTAATAATAGAGTATCTTATTAGTTCAGATCCATCATCTATATACACTGGGCTAATCAATAATTCAAACCTATTTTCTTATAGTTAATTTAAATTTTCCTTGTTAATCTGAACCTTCAATATTCAACCAATTAATCCCATTTTTTACTATTTTCTGACTATTTTAAATCTAGTACTCAAATTTCCTTTTATTTCAAAATCTCCCTTTAGCCCACTAACTGACAGTTTAGGATCCTCTCTAATAAAACAGGGGGTCCCAGTTTTTCAACGTAATTCTAGCTTTCTTCTTTTGCCAGCCAGGTTTGCATATCAATGCTTTTAATTCATCAGATAGGTCTCTCTTCATTCTTGTGTATTGTCACTGCGGTTTTTTTAGTGTTTGTCAGCTCCGCATGTCTCACTTTGTTTCTCTGCCAGCTGCATAGTAATCTTATCAATGTAACCAAGGTGATTGTCACATGTCCAGCCATGTTATGGTTTCATGCCTAGCACTGCTGTTAAGTGCGCATGTCTACAAAAGTTTTCTCACTTTACTTTTTTTCTTCTCTTTGTGTATTCTGTCTGATGAGAGGATGTAGTCAGTTTAGGAGTTTTCTTTTGCTTTCCAATTAAAGTTTTATATACAGTAGAATATTTATTTATTTATTTATTTATTATATTTTTATATGCCTCGGTATTTGTTTATTTTTACCTGATGTTTACCATGCGTCGAATGAACCACGGTTCATCGCCCTCTGATAGGGAAGTATTAATTTATTTCCCTGACATTGGTAGCAGAGGATGGTTTGTTTTTATTTTCAAGATTTATTGCCCCTGATAAGCGTATAGGCAATTAGCCAGCCCGTTAGTCCGGCGACTGAGGAACGCTGTGATTAAATTGCTGCAATATGCCAAAGAAAAAGAAGAAGAAGGCCCGTTATCAGTCTGCTGAAGAGGAGACAGTCGTTTCACAGAGATATCTCCCTTCAAGTTTACAGACTCTGCTCGCATCTGCTACACATCTTGGAGAAGAAGATGCAGCCTCTGAGTCAAGGTCAGTCTCACCATTTTCTGATATTATAAGCCCTCCAGAAATAATTTATACTCATGGGGCCCAGGCTATTTTTGAGGGGCTCGGTGCTAGACCAAAAGGTTCATTAGGAAAGGGAGTGATTCATTATCCTCCTGGGCCTGAACAAACTGTGCATGAGAAGGCGTTGCAAAGTTATTTTCAACAAATTGAAGCTTTTGACAAAGAGCTGCAGCAGGCAAAGGCATATGCATCCATGATTAAGCAGCAGGGGAGAGGTTCTGCTGGTATTCGCATTCCAGAGTCAGCCATATTGCCTTCTTCAAAGCCAAAGACACTCCTATAGGAGTTAGCCATATTACCTTCTTCTTCAAAGCCAAAGCCACTCCCAGAATTGAGTGTTGTGTCAGACGAATGGGTACAGGAACTTCCTATGTCACAGTCCCATGATTATGTGCCGTCTCAAATGACACACCGAGCTACAATGATGCCTGACTGCAGGCCAACTTAATGTAGCAGCTCAAGTGCCAGCGCCTCCTGCTGGCCAGGGTGGAATTGCAGCTCCAGTACAACCACACCCAGCACCAGTACCCATGGCAGCTCCAATTCAACTGCCGCAAGTCCAGGCACAGGCACAGGCGCCTCCTGCAGGCCAAGTCCAAATTGCACAACCTGCACAGCCAGCACCTCAAATTTATGTTCCTCAACAGGCATCTCCTATTGTACCACTGGCTGGTGATTCAAAATTGAAGCGGTCAGGACAAAATTACAGGGCATGGGTCAGTGAAGTTGGACTTTTGCTCTGCAGAGAAGGTACCCATCGCATGGTCTTTAATCCTCCTGACCAGCCATGGACTCCTGACATATGGGACTTAAATAATAAAGCATGCACAACATTGTTGATGTCAATGGACACTGAATTGCAGCTCACGTTTTCACAAGATGAAACTGCCCAACAAATTTGGACTCAATTAGAAGCATGTTATCGGCCTATGTCAATTGAGTCTACATGTTTGTTTTTGTCCGAGTTCCATGGCTCTAGATTAAAACCTGGTGAACATATTGGAGAACACTTAACTAAAATGAAAGGAATAAGAAAAGAAGTGGGTGAAAAAGGCTATCCTATTGATGACTTTCAAATGATCAGCATTATTATTAACTCATTGAACTATGACTGGAAAGATGCTATTACCAAGATTAATCAAGTGTCCATTGCTCAACGCACAGTGGATCATGTATGCAGAATTTTAACCGAAGAAGAGGCACTTATGCAAGCCGCGCCACATTTAACAGGACCACCTGCATCAAGAGCTCCAGCAAGGCGTCCCTTCCGTGGAAGAGCCTATGTTCCAAGGATGCCAAGATGTTACATCTGCAATCGTGTGGGACATGCCACCCGGGATTGTCCCCAACGATTTCCAGCGCCCGCCACGTACCAGCCCAGAGGAACAGATTCCAGAGGAGGCAGAGGTAGAGGCAGATGACAAGGTCGTGGCCGTGGTCCCAGGTGTGATCCGCAAGCTCCGCTTGCTACATTGGCTTTAACCAACGATCCACAACCTCAACCAGAGTACAACAGACAACCTTTTGGGACTTTGGACAGTGGAGCAGCTTTGCATGTTACCTACAGAAAAGAACTTTATACAGAGATGCACGAGCCTGAACCTGAACTTCGTGAGCTTTACTCTTTTTCTAATCATCCTGTTCAGGTCATGGGAAAAGGAACTGTTTACATTGAAGAGCTCGATGCATGCATTCCTGGTGTTTATTATGTACCATCAGGTAATAGCAATTTGCTTAGCCAGAGTCACTTGTCTAGGGCATCAAAATTCCAGGTACATCATCTTGAAAAAGCAAGTTATGTATTTAAAGACGGAGATATTGTTGCTGAAACCATGTTGATTGGTGGTGTTTATTACTTAAAGCCAAAGTCTAAGCAGCAAGAGCAGGCAAGTATACAAGCTCCAAAAAGGGAAAGCGCAGGCCCAGTGAGAGATGTCCCAGAGAGAGATCCTGTTGCTATGTCAAAGGCTCCTAAAGCCAACAAGAAGACAAATAAGACACAGGTTGCTCACGGCAAGCCTGAGGTTCCTAATAAACATGCTAATGTTGAGAATTCACTAACTGGTAATCCTTTGCATTACAGGTCTATACATAAGCGGCATAGAAGATTGGGTCATGCCAGTTTCCATGTTCTGAAGAAGATGCCAGAGTTCGCAAGAGGTTTGGATCTAAAGGGGTGTAAGGTGTTCTTGGATTGTGCTGTCTGCAAAAAATCCAAATCCAAAGCAGCAGCAATTCCAAAATGCGCTACACGCCTGTCAACACGCATTTTTGATTTTGTACACACTGACATAGTGGGTCCTTTTACACCAACAATTGGTGGTAAAAGATATTTTTTGACAATTGTTGATAATTACTCTAGATATGGATATGTATTTCCTATGAGAGAAAAATCTGAGACCTTTCAGATCTTTAAAGACTTTGCCGCTCTTGTCTATACCCAACATGAAGTCAGCATCGCCAGAATTCAGAGTGATCGCGGTGCTGAATTCATGTCTCAGCGTTTTCAGGACTGGATGCGTAGAAATGGCATACTACACCAGACCTCAGCTCCTTACACTCCGGCCGAAAATGGAGTGGCAGAATGCAGAAACGGGGTTCTGCAAACAATGATGCGTTGCCTTCTTGAAGATGCTAACCTCAGTCTCCCATACTGGGGTGAGGCTATTAAATATGCTAATCATATCATCAATCGTACTTAGAGTAGTGTAATAAATCAGACCCCTTATTTCATGTTATATGGACACAAGCCTGACCTCTCGCATCTCCATATTTTTGGTTCATACGCTATGGTGAATATTCCTCTAGCGCAAAGAAGGAAAGGGGGTCCTGCAGCAAAAAGAATGAGATTTATGGGTATTGATGATAATTCAAAATGGAGCAAATACATCGACTCTTCCCATGTGATTGTGATTTCCCAATCCGCTACTTTTGAGGAAGATGCTGACTGATCCAGGATTCATTCTAACGATCCTGGAGTTTATTTTCCTAGAGATGATGCTGCTAATGCCACGCAGCCTGATGATCAAGATGCACAGGCGAATGTTCCTTCCACGAGTTCTTCTCAACCTACTGTTCTGTCTTCGCAAGCCGCCGATGCTGTCGCTGGCGACGATGATGAACACGAGGATGAAACGGAAGAAGAATGGACAGTTGTTCCGAGATGTTCCAAGAGGACCACAAAGGGGATCCCCCCAAAACGGTATTCATGGCAAGTAACAAAAGCACCTTTACCTTTGATTTGTAATGTTACACTTCCTCCTGATAAGTTCACACAAATCAAACATCTTCCTGAATCAGAGCAAGATAAATGGTATGAGGCAATGCAGGCTGAAATGGACAGTCTAAAGAAACTTCAACTGCAAGCCCTCCAGCAAACAAGAAAGTTATTGGCACTCGATGGGTCTACAGAATTAAAAAGAAGCCAAATGGTGAGTCGTTATATAAGGCCAGACTTGTAGCCCAGGGTTTCGCTCAATGTTATCCTGAGGACTATACAAATACTCACTCACAGTGCGGACTGAGAGTGTGAAAATCGCCTTAGCCACTGCGACTATCCTTGGTTTAGAGGCTTTCCAGTTTGATGTTGAAACGGCTTATCTACACGCTGATCTTGATGAAGAAATTTATGTGAAAGGTCCTCCAGGTTTCCGACAGCAAGAAGGGGATACCTGGTTTCTACACAAAAGTCTTTATGGTCTGAAACAGTCTGGTTTAATGTGGTACTTATGTCTTTCTGACAAACTAAATTCAATGGGCTTTATTAAGTCTGAAACAGATGAATGCGTGTTTACTAAAAGATCTGATAATAGGTATGAGATAATTCTTGTTTATGTTGATGATATTGTTTATATTGGTCCAACTAAGCAGATGAATGAGAATTTTGCTAAAGCTTTACAACAGTTTTTCACATTGAAATCTTTAGGATATATTAACACTTATTTAGGTGTTCAAGTTGTCCAAACTCAGAAGGGGTTTAGTCTTACACAAGAAGATAAGATTGAACAACTATTGCATCACTGCAACATGAAGGATACTAAACCAGTGAGTATACCCATGCAAACCGATTTTCACAACTTGACACATGAACCAAGTCCTGAGTTTCGAAGACCAAACACTTTATCGCTCAGTCATTGGGTCGCTGCTGTATATTAGTAGTTGGACTAGACCCGACATTGCACTTAGTGTTAATCTCCTATCTTTTATTTTATTTTATTTAAATTTTATTAAACAAATTTTAAATAAATAAAAACAAGAACATTATTACAACATACTGAAAAGTGCATCAAATAGAAAAACACCAAAACATCCTAGACACCAAAAAAACAAAAACAACAACATTAGACAGGACCGGGGAGTGTAATACTACCCCTAATTTCTTTTTCTCGTGCATCCCAGGCTAAGTAACCTTTAATTACCAAATATTAGAAATCTATAATTGTATATATCTCCAGATTCTATACCTCAAATAATAATACACAATCATCTGGTATTTCCCCCGTTGAGATTAAATATTCTATTTTGTAACCATGAATACCAGGAGTCCCAACTTTTATTGAAAAGTGATTCACTTTTCCCTTTGAGAATATATGTCATTCGATCTGACTCTGCGCATAGTAATACTTTCTCTATTACTTGATAGTCCGTTGAGATTTCCATCGTCTTCCAATATTGCGCATAAATCATACGCGCCGCTGTTGTAATATGTATTACTAGATACCAAACATTTTTTGGTACTTCTTGTGGCTTCATCCCCAAGAGGAAAATAGCTGGGTCCAATTGAAGATCATATCCTGTTATTTGAAATAACCAATTTTTTATATTGGTCCAGTAACGCCTAACCTTTGGACAAGTCCACCATTGATGGTAGTGTTGTGACTCAGGGCCAGCCTGTGGGCCCGGCAGCCGGCTCAGATGTATCGGATGACTCAGATGAGGGGGAGGAGGAGTGTGTGGGAGACAAACCGGCTGATGATGGCTTGCAGGCTTGGAAGAGCTCCCAGCCGGGGCCCTCTTCTCAGCTGCGTGAGCCCGATAGTGCGGAGGATGATGACCCACAGCTGGCCCTGTTCAAGGACGCCCGACGCAGGAGGCAGTCGAGCAGGACCAAGCAGAGAAAGGCTGCGGGTCTCCTCGGGAGGAGGCAGAGGGAGGCCACGCCCTGAACTCTAAATAAAAGGAGTGTTTGGGGAAGGGCTGGTTGCTGAAAGCAACCCTTCTGCTTGAGGATTCAAGTTCCAGTGTTTTTGTTTCTTGTTCTGTTAATTGACTAATAAATCTTGGCAGACGCTTTTCAGCCTTGGACGCTCTCCAGTCTCTACTGTTTGAATAGGGGTTTGCCTTATTACAAGGCCGGTAGTTGGCTGGTTCAGAACAGGTAGAAAGTGCCCCTGGCAGAATCACATTTCCAACATTTGTCATTTGCATTGGGAAACATTTTTGAAATTCGTGCGGGAGCTAAGTACCATCTATACAACATTTTGTACATATTTTCTTTAAATGCCGTTGCTAACGTTAATTTTATATTTTTCTTCCAAATTTGTTCCCACTCTAATTCTAATATTTCTCCCCCAGGCAATCATTACGTCATTTATTGTTCCCCCTTCCATCCCATGGAACAAAAGTAGATTATAGGTCTTAGATAAAAATTTAGCATCACTTCCCCATAAAATCTTGTCTAATTCTTGTGGGATTATATTGATTCCAAATTCCTGCTTATCCCTATTAAACCTTGAGCTCATTTGAGAATACGACCACCAATCCAACTCTATACCCCCAGAATGTAACTCCTCCCTGGATTTAAGATTGCCTCTCAGATCTATGAGATCTTTATACCTATAGTTTCTGTCTGGATTGTGTAACGTTGAATAAGTTACAGCTTCCAAAGGAGTAAACCAGCCAGGTATTTTTGTATAGATCCACCCTCTCACCATACGACAAGAGTTTATCAATACATCCCTAATATAATGATTAGAGAAAACTTTATATTGACTATCCTTCCTTGGCCAGAGATAGGCATGCCATCCCTGCGTTAAGTTATATCCTTCAATAGTTAACACCCTCCTTCTAGATAACACAACCCAGTCCCTAATCCAAGCCAAGGCAGAGGCATGGTAATACAGCTCCCAATGTGGGAGCCCCAGTCCTCCCCTTGTTTTGTGCTCCTGCAGCGTTCTTCTTTTAATACGCGGCTTTCGATTATTCCATATGAATCTACCAACTATCTGTTCTAGTTTTTAAAAAAATTTCTTATCTAGGAGCAGTTTGAAATAGGTATAACCACTTTGGCAAAATATGGGTCTTAATCACTGCAATTCGTCCTAGGATTGAGAGTTGAATATTTTTCCAGCTGTCTAAATTCTTCTCCATCTCAGTCATCAATTTTTGATAATTTAATTCCTTTATAGATGGACACCTTGAAGATAGCCAAATACCTAAATATTTAACTTTTTTAACTATTTGGATCCCCATCACCTCTTGTAATTGTACCTTGGATTCAGTTCCAATATTCTTTACCAAAAATTTAGTTTTATCTCGATTAATCTTTAAACCTGCTACTTCTCCAAAGACACTAATTTCCTCCAATAATTTAGGGCCTGATTCCAATGGGTCTTCCAAAATAAAAACTAAGTCATCAGCAAAAGCTTGAAGCTTATATTGCTGATCATTTATTTTTAATCCTTTAATATTATTATTTTGCCTAATTATAATCAATAGTGGTTCTAAAGTCAAAATAAACAGTAGAGGTGAAAGGGGGCATCCCTGTCTCGTACCTTTTTGTATATCAATTTTCCCAGTCATTTCACCATTGAATAATACTCGGGCAGATTGCGTAGTGTAAATTGTTTGTATAGCTCTTACAAAATTTGGTCCAAATCCCATTTTAATCATCTGACATATTAAAAATTCCCAACTAACCATGTCAAATGCTTTCTGAGCGTCAAGAAACATCATTGCCAACTGTTTGCTAGGGTGCATCTCATAATATTCCAACGTATTCATCACTATTCTCAAATTATCTCTTATTTGCCGATTTGGAAGAAAACCATTCTGATCTGGATGTATAAATTCTCTTAAGAAAACTTTAAGCCTGCCCGCCAGAATTGAGGAAAAATTTTTATAATCTGCATTAAATAGCGAAATGGGTCTATAATTTTTAACCAAGGTACGATCTGAATCTTCCTTTGGGATCAAAGATATATAAGCCTCTGTCCATGACTGGGGTATTTTCCCTTCACTCAAAACCTCATTAAATAAATCTTTTAAATAGCCACTAAACATTTCCAACATTTCTTTATATAATTCCGCCGGGAGTCCATCCGTTCCCGGGGTTTTCCCATTCGATTGTTTCCTAATTGCCTCCTTTATTTCCCCTTCTGAGATCTCTGAATTCAAAATTTGTTTTACATTCTCAGGAACCTCCTGTAAATCCACCCTTTCTAAGTAACTTGCAATCCTTTCTTCTAAAATTGGGTCTGTCTTATACAATGCAGTAAAAAATTCCTGAATCACCTTTTTCTTTTGATCATTTGATCCCACCATATTTCCCATCCCATCCTGTAACCATTCTATTTTTCTCGCAATTGCTCGCTTCCTAAGCCTATAGGACAACCATTTTCCAGCCTTGTTGGCGTGTTCAAAAAAAATTGTTTATTCCTTTGAATTTTCTCTGCTAATTCATGTTGATCCAGGAGGGAAATCTCGTGTCGCGTAATATCTTTTCTCTCCCTCTCTATTACTGAGGATGGGTCTTTCTGAAGAGCCTCCTCGGTCTCTGTCAACACTCCCATCAACTCCAATCTCTTAACCCTCTCTTTCTTCCACTTATATGCCGAATACTTAATTGCTATCCCTCAAATCACTGCTTTCGCAGTGTCCCATATAATTTGAATTGGTGTATCTTCCCTTCTGTTCTCCTCAAAAAAGTATCCCATTTCCTGGTTCAACAAGTTTTTGAATTGTTCTTCTTTTAAAAGAGCTGTTCTCATTGTCCATCTATACCTCTTCTTTTCTCCTTTCCAAACCAAAACTAACGGGCTGTGATCTGCCCAGTCATTAGTCGTAATCTCTATTTCCCTAACCATCTCTTTCAATTCATGGGATGCCCATATCATATCAATTCGGGTCCATGTATGATGCCTGGGAGAGAAATAAGTATATTGCCTCTCTTCCCTGTGGAAATCTCGCCATATATCACATATGCCTAATTCCTCCCTCACTTGATCCCACACCTTAGGCAATGTTCTTTTTACCCCTTTAAGTAAACGTTGCCCTGGGGTATAGTCTTTATCAACATCTACTATTGCATTGAAGTCTCCTACGATGCATATATGCTCGTATTCTAACCCTGCTATTACTTTATATAAACCTTGAAAAAAGGCACACTGATTACAATTTGGTGCATACACATTTACCAATAAGATCTTCTGAGCCAATCGAAGTTCTACCATCACTACTCTACCTTCTGTATCTGAATACACCCAGTGGGCCTCAATATTTCGCCGGACGTAAATCACTACTCCCCTTTTCTTTTGTTCTGCCAGGGACACAAAAACTTCCCCCAATTTTGGACACTCTAGTACATTCTGTTGACTTTTAATGATATGGACTTCCTGGATACAAATTATATCATATTTTAATTTACAAAGTTTGGACCAAGTTTTTTTCCTCTTAGTAGGAGCATTAAGACCGTTAATATTAACAGAGAAAAGGCGAACCTCTTCCTGAATGTCACTGCTTCGCTGTATTCTTTATTTTTTTTGCTAACCGTGTCTCCATTTGAGGGCCCGAGCCTCCCAATTCCCCAGCATCTTCCTTATCTATACTTTTCTTTTCTTTTAATCCTCCGCTTCTCCCCTTGGAATCCAATTGAACTTCTTCCTGGCTTTTGCCTTCTAACTCCTCCTCACTCTCCTGATTGAACTGGGATTCAAAAAATACATGGGCATCCTGTAAGTTATCAATACGATATCTCTTGTCCTGCCACATAAAAGCCAATCCTTCTGGAATCAGCCATCGGTAGCGAATGTCAAATTTCCTAAACTGACTTGTTAGGAAATCATATTTTTTCCTCTGATCTCTCACTCTTCTTGGTAGCTGCTTAAGAATAATTACTGATCTTCCTTTAAAGGATATAGTCTTCTCTCTTGCTTTCCTTAGGACCTGCTCCCGCACTGATGTTTTATTCAGTCGGACATGTATCTCTCTCGGGAGTTTGTTTCGACGTGCATAACTAGTGTAAACCCGAAATACGTCATCTATATCCCTCAACATCTCTTGTGGGTTCACCTCAAGCACTCCAGCCAAAATCTCTGTCACAATAGTTTCCAAATGCTCCTATGTTAATCTCCTATCACGACACGTAGGCAAGGCAAAACAGTTTCATTGGACATGTGTTAAAAAATTATTGAGATACATGAAGTTATTGTTAGAACCCACACATACTGACTATGCAGAGTTATGTTTTTGTGCAGATTCTGATTGGGCGAGTGAGAAGAAATCACGTAAAAGTACTTCAGGTTATATAGTATGATGTTTTTAAATGGATGTCCTGTTTACTGGCATGTGCATAAACAGAATTTTGTTTCTTGTTCTACTGAAGCTGAATATGCTTGTGTTTCAGATGCATGTAATTCTCTAACGTGGTTTGATGCTTTAGTCACAGATATATGGACACATCTGGTTCGACCGATCACTGTGATGGAAGACAACGAATCCGTGGTTTATATATCTGAGAATCGCTTTACAGGTTCAAGGTCTAGACACATTGACATCCGGTATCAAAACATAAGACAAGTAGTCAAACAAGGTTTTGTTAAATTGCAGTATGTGCCTACACATGATCAGATTGCTGATATGCTGAACAAACCACTTCCTACAGCTTAGCACGAGTATCTGTGCAACAAGATGTGTCTTATCTGAGATGTGCGTTACTGACAAAAGAAAGGGATGTCACTGCGTTTTTTTTAGGGTTTGTCAGCTCCGCACGTCTCACTTTGTTTCTCTGCCAGCTGCATAGTAATCTTATCTATGTAACCAAGGTGATTGTCACATGTCCAGCCATGTTATGGTTTCATGCCTAGCACTGCTGTTAAGTGTGCATGTCTACAAAAGTTTTCTCACTTTACTTTTTTTTCTTCTCTTTGTGTATTCTGTCTGATGAGAGGATGTAGTCAGTTTAGGAGTTTTCTTTTGCTTTCCAATTAAAGTTTTATATACAGTAGAATATGCCTTGGTATTTGTTTATTTTTACCTGATGTTTACCATGCGTCGAATGAACCACGGTTCATTGCCCTCTGTTAGGGAAGTATTAATTTATTTCCCTGACATGTATATTATGTGGATTAAAGGAGACCATCTAGTTGCTAATTTTCTAAGAAGTCTGGCCCATTTATAATCATTAATTCGCCTTGATCTCCCAGATCCCCATGTTTGTTCTGGTATAGTTGTCTTAAATTTGATCTGGTCTTTTTCTTTCTCAGGTTTCTTCTTCTTGTTTTCGTCGAAGGTTATTTCCAGTTTTGAAATTATTGTGTCATTATCTGGATTTTCAGTAGACTGTGTTTGTTGTTCTGTAGAGCCCTCTGCATTGGTGTTCAGTTTTTCCACTTCTGTTGTTTTTTGGGTTAGCAGTTTTCTAGCTGCAGTCAGGATTTCGCCTTCTGGAGGTAAGCTGGCACCTTTATCTTTCAAATTAGCTTTAGGTTTGTCAATATTTAGAAGAATAGCTTCAAGTATAGGTTTAAACATATCCCGAATCTGGAAGTCGTCCTCCGTTTCTGATGTAGTTCAAAATGATCTTTCTGGTGGAAGCTAGCTATTAAGAAAGTAAATGTTCAGCTACACCATTCCTAAAAGTCAGTCTCACTGCCCAGCTGTTCTCTCAAAGCTAGGTTTGTGTAAACAAATCTCTTCGTCAAAGTAATAAAGTAATAAAAGTATTGTGCCAAGCTCGCCAAAAAATATCCCCGATAGCATTTAGAGGCTTTTTCAAATCCCAAACTAAAATCTTACCCACTTTAAATTCTTTTTTGCAAATTAAACAAAGTGACAGATTCCAATAAGAATAGGAATTTTTTGGGTCGCCAAGTTCCAGACAGAAAATAAATGTCCAGTTGTATTAAGTTGATTTTTTCAAAGCTTTGTTTCCTCTAAGTAATCATACGCTGCCATTTTAGAGGGTGGGGAAAGAAAAAATTCCCTTCCCTCTCTCCTCGGCAGGGAATAAATTTTCATGAAGCTTTTAACAGGAAAAATACTTGGGATGCAGAGAAGATAAAATCTCACCCAATTTCTTCACATTGCTTTCAAGTGCTTGTTAGTAAGTTTGGCCTCGGCTGTCTGCAGATTAATGATGGGCCATAAATGGCTGATCTTTTCCCTGTCAGTTTGAAGAGCTGCCTGGGATCAAATGGGAGGGATGCCGCCCTTCCGTGATTACTCAGGGGTCTTCTTTATGCTCGTTGCCCCTCCAGGGCGACTTTCGACCCTTTTCAGGGTCCCCTGGTGGGAGAAAACCAGGCAGTGGGGGGGAGCATCTCCCCACCCGTCTGCCAGCACTGCAATCGAAAACCAGAAGCCTTCTTTGGCAGTTTCTTGATTGTGGTATAGTTTACTTAATTGTTGGTCTGATGTTAACCTTGGAGTTAATCTATGCTGATCTGGGTGCTGATTGCTGGTGGAGAGGTGCTTGGGTCTTTTTGTTCCTTTGTGGGCTGGGTGATCATCCCTTTTGCATAGTCTATAGATGTTGTTAGATGCAGCCAAAGATGGAGAAGCTCTATACAGTCAGTAAAAACAAGACCAGGAGCTGACTGTGGCTCAGACCATGAGCTTCTCATTGCAAAGTTTAGGCTTAAACTGAAGAAAATAGGGGAAAGTGCTAGGCCACTCAGGTATGAATTAAATTATATCCCTGTTGAATATACAGTAGAAGTGACAAATAGATTTAAGGAATTAGATCTGATAGACAGAGTGCCTGAAGAACTATGGACAGAGGTTCGCAACATTGTACAAGAGGTAGCAACCAAAACCATCCCAAAGAAAAAGAAATGCAAGAAAGCAAAATGGCTGTCTGAGGAAGCTTTGCAAATAGCTGAAGAAAGGAGGGAAGCGAAAGGCAAGGGAGAAAAAGAAAGATACGCCCAATTGAATGCAGAATTCCAGAGAATAGCTAGAAGAGATAAGAATGCCTTCTTAAATGAACAGTGCAAAGAAATAGAAGAAAACAATAAAATAGGGAGGACCAGAGATCTTTTCAAGAAAATTGGAAAGATGAAGGGAACGTTTAATGCAAAAATGGGCATGATAAAGGACCAAAATGGCAGGGACCTAACAGAGGCAGAAGAGATTAAGAAGAGGTGGCAAAATTACACAGAGAAACTATACAAGAATGAGCTTAACCTCCCTAATCACCACGATGAGGTGGTCACTGACCTCGAGCCAGACATCCTAGAATGTGAAGTGAAGTGGGCCTTAGAAAAGCTAAGCAACAACAAAGCTAGTGGAGGTGACAGTATTCCAGCTGAGCTATTCAAAATCTTAAAAGACGATGCAGTAAAAGTGCTACACTCAATTTGCCAGCAAATTTGGAAAACTCAACAGTGGCCACAGGATTGGAAAAGATCAGTTTACATTCCAATTCCAAAGAAAGGCAGTGCCAAAGAATGTTCAAACTATCGCACCATTGCACTCATTTCTCATGCTAGTAAAGTCATGCTTAAAATCCTACAAGCTAGACTTCAGCAGTATGTGGATCGAGAACTACCAGAAGTACAGGCAGGATTTCGAAGAGGCAGAGGAACTAGAGATCAAATTGCCAACATACGCTGGATCATGGAGAAAGCTAGGGAGTTCCAGAAAAACATCTACTTCTGCTTCATTGACTATGCTAAAGCCTTTGATTGTGTGGATCATAACAAACTGTGGCAAGTTCTTAAAGAGATGGGAGTACCAGACCATCTTATTTGTCTCTTGAGAAACCTATATGCGGGCCAAGAAGCAACAGTGAGAACTGGACACAGAACCACTGATTGGTTCAAAATTGGGAAAGGAGTCCGGCAAGGCTGTATACTGTCGCCCTGCCTATTTAACTTATATGCAGAGCACATCATGAGAAAGGCAGGGCTAGATGAATCAAAAGTTGGAATTAAGATTGCCGGAAGAAATATCAACAACCTAAGATATGCAGATGATACCACTCTAGTGGCAGAAAGTGAAGAAGAACTAAAGAGCCTCTTGTTGCGGGTGAAGAAGGAGAGTGCAAAAGTTGGGTTGAAACTTAACATTAAGAAAACCAAGATCATGGCATCCGGCCCTCTCAATTCCTGGCAAATAGATGGGGAAGAAATGGAGGTAGTGACAGATTTTATTTTCCTGGGCTCCAAGATCACTGCAGATGGGGACTGTAGCCAAGAAATTAAAAGACGCTTGCTCCTGGGGAGTAAAGCCATGGCAAATCTAGACAGCACACTAAAAAGCAGAAATATCACCCTGTCAACAAAAGTGCGTATAGTCAAGGCTATGGTCTTCCCAGTTGCAATGTATGGCATTGAAAGTTGGACCATAAGAAAGGCTGAGCGCCAAAGAATTGAGGCCTTTGAACTATGGTGCTGGAGAAGACGCCTGCGAGTCCCTTGGACTGCGAGGCGATCCAACCGGTCAGTCCTAGAGGAGATCAAACCTGACTGCTCTTTAGAAGGCCAGATCCTGAAGCTAAAACTCAAATACTTTGGCCACCTAATGAGAAGGAAGGACTCACTGGAGAAGAGCCTAATGCTGGGAAAGATTGAGGGCAATAGAAGAAGGGGACGACAGAGAATGAGGTGGCTGGATGGAGTCACTGAAGCAGTAGGCGTGAGCTTAAATGGACTCCAGAAGATGGTAGAGGACAGGGAGGCCTGGAGGAACGTTGTCCATAGGGTCGCGATGGGTCGGACACGACTTCGCAGCTAACAACAACAACATAGATGTTGTTAATGTCTATGTGTCTATTGATGGCTGATTTGACAGTGCCAGGCTGATCAGCAGAGACTACAATGGCAAACTAGAAATGCAAGTCTACAGAAAAACCACCCATACTAACCAGGTGCTCCACTACCAAACCAACAACCCAACCTCCCACAAGAGAAGCTGTGTAAGGACTTTATTTAGATGAGCCCAAACACACTGCAGCAACTCACAACAGCAGAAAAGGGAAATAGAGTATCTATACAACATATTCCAACAAAATGGATATCCACACAACTTAGTCCCTGACCACTCAACCCAATATAGCACAACCAACACAAACCCTAAAAAGAATTACACTGCCATACATCAAAAATATCTCAGAAACCACCAACAGACTACTACAACCATGTGGAATCAGCATAGCCCACAAGCCAACTAAAGTCCTTCAAAACATTCTAAGCAGACCAAATGACCCAACAACCCCAGAAGGAAAAACAGGATTTTTTTCCTACAACATACAATGTAAGGACTGCAACAACTACTATGTAGGACAAACAGGCAGAAGACTGGCAGAATGCATCCACAAACACCAACCAGCAGTCAGAAGACATGATGAAAATTCTTTAATTTCACAACATATAGACAGATTTAACCATAGTTTCAATTGGGAAAATGTGGCCATCCTAGACCAAGCCAAATCCAAAAACGCCAGGGAATTTCTAGAAACCTGCCACTCTGACAAATCAGCCATCAATAGACAGATAGACATTAACAACATCTATAGACTATGCAAAAGAGACAACCAGCCCAAAAAGGAACAAAAAGACCCAAGCACCTCTCCACCAACAATCAGCATCCAGATCAGCATAGATTAACTCCAAAGTTAACATCAGACCAATAATCAAGTAAACAATACCCCAATCAAGAAACTGTCAAAGAAGCCAACAGCCCAATCAAAGAATGTTTAAGACCACCCCCACCAACACTGACAGGCAAACCACTAGACTAGAATATAAACTGACAGCAAACTGCACTCCTTACTAGCACTGATGATACCTGGTTTGGGTAATGAAAGGTCTGCAAGAAAACAAGCAAGCTCAGAGAGCACCAAGGACCCCTCATATTTTTGATTTGGTTGTTGCTGTGCTGACTTGCTATGAAAACTTAATCATACTTGGTGACATAAGAGATGCCCCTGCTTCCTTTAAACTATTTCTTGCTGGTGGGAAAAGGTTTGGTCACCTTAATTAAATTCTTCTGTGGTTGACATATGGTAGGTTGTCCATTGATTCATCCTCATGCCTGATTGTAGAAGGCTATTTGACTGCATTTGTTTGAAGTTTCTGTTTTACTCTCTGGGTGTTGTGATTCAGGGCCAGCCTGTGGGTCCGGCAGCCGGCTCGGATGTCTCGGATGACTCAGACGAGGGGGAGGAGGAGGGTGTTGAAGACGAACTTGCTGATGATGGCTTGGAGGCTTCGCAGAGCCCCCAGCCAGGGCCCTCTTCTCAGCTGCGCGAGCCCGACAGTGCGGATGATGATGACCCACAGCTGGCCCTGTTCAAGGACGCCCGATGCAGGAGGCAGTCAAGCAGGAACAAGCAGAGAAAGGCTGTGGGACTCCTCGGAAGGAGGCACAGGGAGGCCACGCCCTGAACTCTAATAAAGGGAGTGTTTGGGGAAGGGCTGGTTGCTGAAAGCAACCGCTCCGTTTGAGGATCAAAGTTCCGGTGTTTTGTTTCTTGTTCTGTTGTTTGTGTAATAAATCTTGGCAGACGCCTTCCAGCCTCAGACGCTCTCCAGCCTCTGCCGTTTGTACAGGGGTTGCCTTTCTGCAAGGCCGGTAGCAGGCTGGTACAGAACACTGGGTCCCATGAGCATGCAGAGGGATAAGGAGGAAGGAGTCAGAGTTTTTGTACTCCACAAATTGTTTTGTTTAATAAGTAGGAGGGACTGCTTCCTATGACTCCAGAGACTACTGATTTAATCCAGCTAAAATCACAGGCTTTTAAATTCCATGGATTTTGATGATAGAGTTTTGAGTATACACAAGTAATCCTCAAGATATGACTGTAATGGAACCTGCCCATTACATTTGCAAGTGGTGATGGCTGTTAAGTGAGATCGCCTCTCTTAACGAACCCCACCACCTGCTCTCCCTGATACAGCAGTTAAACAAATATGCAGGTTGTTAAGCAGATCATGGGGTGCCTCAGGGGTGGGGGAGGCCCTGGGAGGCCTAGCACAGGCTCAGGCCCACCTGCCCTGGGCCTCCCAAGGCCTCCCGCATACCTGAGTCACCCTGTGCTCTGCTTCCTGCCCTCTGGGTCCCCACAGGCCTTTCTCTCCCTGACAGGGTTCCTACAGGCCTTAGGCCTACTTCCCACCCCACCAGACCCCACACCCTTCTCACTTACCTGTCATGGCTTTGTTGGATCCCGGTTCAGAGGAGGAGAAGGAGTTGGAACCAGGATTGTCCAACGGGGATGGCACTGTTCCCCCCAAACGAGCGAAGAGTCCAGGGGCTGAGGCAGTCCCAGTGAGGCAGTCCCAGTCCCTTCTAGATTCTCTGTTGCTACTATTACTACTTTTATATAAGAGCATGGCCTTCTGTGCTTCCTTGCAGGTGAGTGTGGTACAGGACTCTGTCAATATCTCCGGCCAGAATTCCATGAACATGGTGAAGGTACCTGAATGCCGCTTGGCTGATGAGTTGGGAGGCCTTTGGGAAAACTCTCGCTTCACAGACTGCTGCCTGTGTGTAGCAGGCCAGGAGTTCCAAGCTCACAAAGCCATATTAGCAGGTTGGTATTGACACTGTTTGGTGTAGTGGTTAAGGCATCAGACTAGAAACCAGGAGACTGTGAGTTCTACTCACGTCTTGAACACAAAGCCAGCTGGGGGACCTTGGGCTAGTCACTTTCTCTCAGCTCTAGGAAGGAGGCTATGGCAAACCACTTCTAAAATATTTTACCAAGAAAACTGCAGGGACTTCTCTAGGCAATCTCTGAGAATCAGACATGATTGAATGGAAGAAAAAAAATGACACAGACATGCAGCATAATAGTATGACAGACTGATCGGTGGCAAGCTGAGTGCTTGGACCTGTGCCTTACACCCTTTTGCAAGTCATCCATCTTTTAGGAAATGGATTCTGAAGAAAGAGGCTCTTGTCCTTCTTTTCTTCCTCCCCCTGGGAAGATCAAGAATAGTAAAGTCATACATGGGAAACCAGTAATTAAGAGTGTGTGGAGGAAGATGCAAAAAAAAATGCAATAATATTTGCTTTGCTAGGATTCTTTTGTATATGTTCCCATAGGGCTGTGCATAGTATGTTTTATTAGAAGGCCAGATATGCTGTTGGCTACAAAATTCCACTTTCCAGGTTTAAGACAAGAGATTCATTCTCTTATAGCAGCAAAGATATACAGGTAGTATTTGAATTACAATGGCATTTGGAACTGGAATTTACATTGCTTAGCAAAGCTTAGTGATGCGGCCATAAAGCTCACCATCACATGACCACATCACTTAGTGATGGCAATCCCTGCATTCCTTGTTGCTGTCATTAATTGAATTGCACCAATTGTTACCTGAGGACCTAGCCTGATCCAAGCCACTCCCTGCTTGGTCTCTCTTAACCACAAGCCTCAGTTCTTCCAAGGTAAGGGACTGCCCTTCAACTCCCCCAACTGCCTATTCCCCTCACCTTTGTCCTTTTGGCTGCCCTGCACTCTGCCTAGTGGAGCAGCCAACAGCCCCAGAATCGCATGGCTCTGGAGCTGCTTACCACACTGTGGCTCAGGGGCTTTTTGGCAGTCCATGGCTCTGGGGCTGCAAGAAGTCCTTGAGCTACAGGAAAACCACAGCCTGGCCCATAAGCGTGACGCTAAGCCACAGCTGCCCCAGAAAGCCCAAATGTTCCAGCCTCAAACACCCTTGCTGGTCTGTCCTCTAAGGCCCCTGCTACCCTGTATGTTGCTGCCTGGCTGACCATCTCCATGTTTTTCCTCCCACTGCTGATGTGGCATGTGTGCCCTGGCCCTTCATGAGGTAGCTGCTGGCCATGTGAGGCCTTCTGGCTCAGGTCTCCGAGGAAACCACCATGTGTGACCACAGGAGGAAAGCCATATGTGGCCAGTAGTTGCCTCATGAAACGCCAGGCCAGGCATGCTTGGACAGCAGTGGGATCAAGTAGATGGCAAAGTTCAGCTAGGGGCAGCAGAGTGTAGGGCTGCAGGGGGCATGGAGTGCTGAGGGCCAAAAAAACACAGATGGGGGAGATGGGTGGGGGGAGTTGAAGTACCCCTGTGGTCATAAGTGTGGACAGGCTGCCAAACACCCATTTTTTGATCACATTACCACAGAGGTGCTACAATGGTTGTAACTTTCAGAACTAGCCATAAGTGCCATTTGTTCAGAGCTGCTGTAACTTTAAATGGTCACTGAACAAACGGTCATAACCTGAGGACTACATGTATTTTAACTTCTTCTGAAATTCCAGAAAACAAAGGCTTAAAGATTTGTAGTTATTGGGAGAAGTTTACAAGGTACTGTATGGTGTTTTGTCCCTATTGCTGCAAAATCAGAATGGATTTTGCAAGATCAGGAGCTGCAGTTTGCATATTTTATGTAGAATGCATAATCCATCTCAGTCTGGTACATACAGGGGTCTCCAACCTTAGCAACTTTAAGACTTCTTAAGAAATCTGAAAACTGAATTAGCTGCATTCCAGAGCTTCTCTTATTTAATTGTATAGGTGGGAAACAGCTTATAAATGGCTTATAAATGCAGGATTCAATCTGGGTCAGTCACCAGGACCAGAGGTTTAGTCTTCCAAGCTTTCAGGCTCATGCTGGAGCCCATTATTAAGCAGCATGGCTTAATAATGCCTGGGAAACCCCAAAGGTGCTTTTTAAAGAAACAACTGGACTTTCTTGTTTTTCTTTGAAGACGTTTCACTTCTCATCCAAGAAGCTTCTTCAGCTCTGACTGGGTGGTGGGGAATGGAAGGATTTATATTCCTTGCAGACAGCTGGTCATTTGCATTCTTTTAGAGAGTCATTGAGGGCACTTGGAGGTTTATCTGTGTCCTCAGGGTCACCTGAGTAGTGCAAATGTGTGTGGAGCCTTCTTGGAACTGCTGAAAGGACTGTGTTGTAGACTGGAGATAGATGATGTCGTATCCCTCCCCCTCTGTTGAGGGAGGACCATTCAATTTTGACATAGATTGCCTCTTTGACTCCTCTTTCAAACCTCCTCTCTGTCCAAAATGTGGACTTTGCTGTCTTCAAAAGCGTGTATTTTGTCTTTTAAATGCAGACAGACTGCTGAATCTTGTCCTGATGGGTTTGTTCTACTATTGTGCCATGCATTTATGACTGGGAAAGCATATGCTTATTCCCTTGGGTAGAAATTTTTATTTGATTCTCTTGCAAACATTCAATTTATTTTTTACTTGTCTCTTTTATACATTACCTGAATTTGTAAGCACTGATGGTATTATGTCAGTTCCTCTCTGGAAAGGAAGACTGTATTTTCACATTTTTAAAATTGTATTTTTTTCCCTTTTTCCTTACGCTATTATGCAGCACGTTCTCCAGTTTTCAGTGCAATGTTTGAACATGAGATGGAAGAGAGTAAAAAGGTAAGCCATGAAGAAGAGCTGCCCAGACAGGGAGATATGGAGGAGGCAAATCTTAGCTAATAGCTGAAAAGTACTGTAGACTTTTTAAATTAGTTTTATTCATTTATAACATAAAATGTGAAAATACAAAAGCAAATAGTAGGGGACAATAGTAGAAAAAGGGAAAACAAAAAAGGTGTGAAGAAGGGGAGGGGAAGAAACAAAAGGCATTGACTTCCAACTCTCTCTATTGCAGTAAAATCAGACATTAACATCTCAACTTTTTACATTTCTATAGTAGTATGTACTAGCCATTTCTGTATTGGCAAATCAGTCTAATTGCACAAAGTCCAGAAGCGGTTTCCAAGTGGAAAAAAAAGTACTTATGTTCTTTTCTTTTATCAGCACAATCAATTTGGCCATCTCTGCTAATCCCATCAGCTTTTGTAATCATTCGTCCATGGTAGGAATCAAGGCATCCTTCCATTTTTGTGCCATCTTTGTAAATCCTTTTTTATATCATTCCAAAGAGGTACATAAAAAGTATTGTAGACTTTTGACCTCAACCCAGAAAGGTCTCACTCAGACAAGAGAGGCTCAATGCAGAAAAAAAATATAGTGTTGTTAATGTGTCCAGGTTGACAAGGCATTTTGCTCTGGGAACAGAGAAGAGATATTATCATGGTTCCGATAGATGAGACCAGTAGAAATAAGAACTCCAAGACAATTGCTTTTCTCAAAGAACACATTTAATGGCTACATAGTATTGGCACGAACAAAGGTGAAACCGAGACTGAAAGTTCCCCCCCCCCAATGTTACAAAGTAACAAGTTGAACTCCCCATCCCTGCAGTGTGTCATAAATCACAATCCCCAGTTAACTACTTTGGCGGACTTTCTAATGGTAGCTTCAGCCCACAAAAACATAGGCAATTTGACCTTGGTTCCCACAGAACAATTTATTGTTATGTCTAAACTAAAAGAATACATCTTTCCCCTCCCATTACTGTGGCAACCGAAAATGAAGAAAAGATGGCTGCAGCCAAATTCGGTTGAAGGTTGACAGTTGGATCGCCTTGAGAAGAGAGAAATCCTGTAGGCAGAAAAGGAGTTAGAGTCATGAATCACCTCTAGGCTTATTCAGATGTTTATCATAAAATTTACATACTAATCTATCAGCTTTTGCATCAGTACTTTTTACCCAGGTAGCCTCTGATGGTATCCTTTCCACTGCACCAGATACTGTAACTTTCCCTTGTATAACCTTGAATCAAGGATTCATTTTACTTCATAATGAGTCTCTCCCTCCATGACAAGGGGACCAGGTGCCTGTCTTGGAGGAGGTCTCAATGAGGACTTTCTGTATGGATTCAATAGGCTGCAGTGGAACACGGGGTGAACTTTCCCTAAAAGGAGAGGGAGCTTTAACTCCATGGTGACAGGGTTTATAATCTGCGCTATGGGAAAAGGTCCAAGGAATTTTGGTCCCAATTTTTTACTAGGCAACTTGAGTCTTTGTAGAGAGATAAAGCTTTTCACCCACACGAAATGGCCTCCGGGGAGCCCTTCTCTTGTCTGCCTGCTCTTTGTAAATTTTTGAGGCTTTTATTATAGCCGCTTTTGCATTGTCCCAAACAGCTTTCCAAGAAGTCACCCACTGATATAAAGTTTGAGAAACAGGAGGGTCCTGAGGGAGTTCAGGCATGGGAATGATTTCCCTACCAGTAGCTATTTTAAAAGGAGTGAGTCCAATGCTGCTATGCACCGTGTTATTATAAGCCACCTCAGCAAAGGGGAGGAGGTCAGCCCATGTTGTTTGCTGGTAATCAACATAACATTTAATGTATTGCCCCACCATTGCATTAGCTTTTTCAGCGTCTCCATTTGTAGACGGCTGAAAAGCCGACGATAGTCTCTGCGTGGACCCAATTAGTTTAAGAAAGTCCCTCCAAAATCTCCCAGTAAATTATACTCCTCTATCCGAAATAATCCGTTTTGGAGCTCCACGGAGTTGGTAGATATGTTTGAGAAACATTCTTGCTAGTTTCTTTGTGGAGGGAAGGCCGGAGCAGGCAATGAAGTGAGCTTGCTTTGAAAAAAAGGTCAATCACAGTCCATATTACCATATTCCCCCTACTCCACAATAAACTCCATGGCAATCTCCTCCCAGGGTTGGGAAGGATCTGTGACTTAATGCAATAATCCAGGGGGCTTACCTGGATGTTTTTTCATTGTTGCACAAGTTGCACAGCTTTTCACATAATTCTCAACATCCTTCTTTAGCCCTGGCCACCAAAATTGTCATCAAATTAAATGTAAAGTTTTCAGGTATCCAAAGTGACCTGCTTGTTTGCTATCATGGCTGCATTGGAGGGCCTGAACTCTAAGGGTTTCTGGTAGGTACAGTTTCGACAACTTCCAAGCCAACCCGTCCTGACAAGTCAGTATGGTTTGGTTTTCCAGGAGCCAGGAATCAGTTTTCAATTCCTCCTTCCGCCTTTTCGTTAATGGGCTATCAGGTTCGGGTGGTTTTGTCCGTGGTTGCCCCCCTGTAGTTACTTGAGAGATTGAATGTGGTTGCAGAATGATGGAGTTCACAATCTCCTCTTGACGGCTTTTGTACTGGGGCAGCCTGGATAGGGTGTCATCTAGGAATTTTTTTCCTCCCGGGATGTATTTTAGTGTGAAATTGAAATGGTTAAAATACTGCACCCATTGGACTTGTTTAGCATATAACTTATGGGGTTTTTTCAGTGCCTCTAGATTTTTGTGATCAGTCCATACTTCAAAAGGCAAGTCATCCCCTTCAAGGAAATGACACCAGGTGAGCAGAGCCCACCGGACCACGAAAGCCTCTTTCTCCTAGTCTGCCCAACTTTGTTCAGTGTCTGTTAACTTTTTGGAGGTGTTGGTGCAGGGCTGCAAATCCCCCTTCTCATTCCTTTGCAAAAGAACAGCCCCCACAGCCACATCACTGGCATCAGCTTGGATGATGAATTGTTTCTCAGGATTGGGATGTTTGAGAATGGGTTCTGCTGCAAACAGTCTCTTTAAGTTCTCAAAAGCAGTTTGGCATTCTATGGACCAAGGCAGTGGTTGGCAGGGTCATAGCTTCCCTCCATTTTTCCCCATTTTTAACAGTTCAGTAATTGGCAAAGCAATCTCAACAAAGGAGGGGATGAATTGCCGGTAGAAGTTTGCAAATCCCCCAAAACTGGAATTGCTTACAGGTCCGTGCGGGTTGCCATTCCAGTACAGCTTTCACTTTAGCTGGATCCATTTCAACGCCTTCACTGGAAATCCTATATCCTAGGTCAGGGGTAGGCAACCTTGGCTCTTTTATGACTCATGGACTTCAACTCCCAGAAATCCTGAGCCAGCCATGCTGGCTCAGGAATTCTGGGAGTTGAAGTCCATGAGTCATAAAAGAGCCAAGGTTGCCTACCCCTGTCCTAGGTAATCCAGGCATGTTTGATGGAACTCACATTTTGAGAGCTTTGCATAAGGTTTAGCACTCAGCAGTTTTCTGAGCAATTCAGGTACTAATTTGACATGTTCCGCCATGGTCTCTGTGTAGATGAGGATGTCGTCAAGGTAGACTGTAACCCCCTTATAGAGGTGATTATGCAGTACTTGATTTATCAGTTGCATAACACAGCAGGGGGGCCCTGCAGGCAGAAAGGCATAACATTAAACTGGAAGCTCCCCAAGGGGCTGTTAAAAGTGGTTTTCCACTCGTCTAGCTTCCTTGATCCTTACTCAGTAATACGCCTCTCTTAGGTCTAATTTGGTAAAAACTTTTCCTTTTGCCAAATGGGCTAACATGTATTTCATCAAAGGGAGGGGGTACATAATCTCCACGTTGACACTGTCAGCGCACAGCCTCATCAACCCATCTTTTTTTTCCTTGAAAAGCACAGGAGCGGCTACTCAGAATTTTGCTGGCTGGATGAATCCTCTGGCTAAGTTCTTATCAATGTATGCCCTCGGTTCCTTCAGTTCACGTGTGTGTGTGTGTGTGTGTCATTGAATACATTTTTGGCTTGGGTAACTTGGCTCATGCTAAAATCTCAACAGCGCAGTCAGTGGTTCTGGGGCGGGGGGCGGGGCAGAACATCGCATTCCGCCTTGCTGAATGCTTCTGCTAGGTCTCTATATTCACTTGGGATGAGTGGCTCTCCCAGCGGTGAACTCACAGCAGATTTCAAGGTCTCCAGGTGCTTCCCTTGGCTCTCACATGGGCTACTGATAAGAGTAGGAAGTGAAGGTACAGTTGCTAGTCTTAGAGTCCTCACTCCATTCTCCCACCAGATCATAGGGCACCATTTGTCAAGCCAAGCTAGCCCCAGAATCACTGCTTCTGTCATTTTTGGGATCACCACAAAACAGATTAGCTCCCAATGCTCCCCTATCTCTAGGCGCACTAGCTCAGTTAAATGAGTGGCCGGGGCTCCTCCTATGAGAGATCCATCGGCCTGCTCGAACCTCATGGGTAGAGGCAGCAGTCTTGCCCTAATGCGCAGCTTAAGTACCATGGGGAGGTTGATCAAGCATCGGGTGCAGCCCGAATCAACTAAAACGTTCAAATCCATCTGAGCCCCTGATTTAGGTACCAATAGTTTGGCAGAAAGGGCAAAAGGTGGGATAGGCTGACTCACCATTGGGTCATCTTCTCCTGCATCATCGCTGTGGTATGGATCAGGTGCGGGCAGGCGCTCAGCTGAATCCTCTTGTTTCTCCTGGGGAGGAGAGGTGACTTGTACAACTTGCCCCTGGTTGACTTCTCTCGCGGTGGTCGAGGTTGTCTCTTTGGCTTTGTGGGGGCTGTGGTCGCACTTTTCGGGGGAGGGAAAGGGACCAGACAGTCCACTGCTCGATGCCCAAGTTGCTCACACCTGAAGCACTTGATCTGGGATCGAGTGGGAGCCCTAATGGATCCAGTTGCCGCAGCAGGTCGGGGGTGCTGTGACAGTTGGTGCCTCACCAGATCTCGCCTTGGTTGGGGTCCTGAAGTTGCAGGCTTGTGGTACTGGGTCAGTTCAATATCCAAATTCGTAGCCAAACTGTACCAATCATGGAGTTGATCGAGATTCCCCCTGCAGATGCACATCTGGAACAGATCGTGGTCCAGCTCTGCTTTGAAGTAGTGGATCAATGACTGTTCAGGCCACTGCCTGATCCATCCCACTAGCCTTCGAAATTCTCTTACGTACTCTCTTGCAGGCCAACCCCTCTGCTTCACATCGTGAATGTCCTTTTCTGCTTGCACAGCCTGGGATTCATCTTCAAACCTGGTTCTCAGCCTGCGTGTGAATAGATTGAAATCCCATAGCTCTGGCACCTGGTCCTCATTTAGGGCAGCTATCCACTCCGCAGCTTCCCCTTCTAGATTTGCAGCTACAGAATCAATCATTTCGGCATCGTCTAAATAAGCACGGCTGTAATGATTTACATGAGACCACACCTGGTTCAGGAAAATAGTCACCTCGGGATCACCATCAAAAGTGGGCTTGAGGGGGTGGGGTGGATCTGCAGGTCGTCGGTCCCAGAGAGCCTGCAGCAAACCAGGCAACTGGGGTTGGAGTTGCTGAAATCTCCCTCGATGGAAGACCTTTGGCGGGGGTCCTGGGTTGGCAGGGCATTGACGGTCAGGGTTGGCACGATGCCGGTAGCGGTCGGGACCAGCTGCGCGTTGGTAGCAGTCTGGGCTGGCCGGGCACCACCGGCACTCGGGACTGGCATAGCACTGATAACGGTCAGGGCTTATTGGGCATTGGTAGCAGTCAGGGCTAGGAGAACGTTGACACCGGTCTGGGCTAGTGTGACGCTGGCGTTGGTCGCGACTGGCAGTAATACTCAGGACTGAGCTGTTGCTGGGGTCAATCCGGTCTAGCATGACGTCGGTAGTGGTCAGGGCTCCGCCAGTGCACTGGACTCGACATTAGGTCCGGCTTTGGCAGCGGGGAGGTGGCCCGTGCCACCACTACAGGACTGGGACTTCGTCAGGGCGGTGGAGGCTCAAGGGACCACCTGTCTTCTCGCCCACCTGAGATCACCTGGCGCGTGGCCTGTCCTCCGCCCATCTCCAGCCTGTCAAACGTCTCGCTCAGACGTTCGACCGAGTGGCTGTGGATAGCAGTCAGGTATTTCCATTCCCCTGACTTGTCCCAAGCGGCCAGTCGTTTTGCCTTCATCATCACAGGTGAATGGAAACCCTGCGACAAGATCAGTGGGAACTCGACCTTTGCAGCTTTCACCGTGCTCTTAAGCGGTAGGGCAGCATCTGACCGCCAGGTCCCCCCGAGGATGAACGCTTCTTCTCTCTGAGTCAGCTTCTCCGACGGGAACTCTCAGGCCTTTGGTCTCGCTCCAGCTGCAAGGACTGCATTCTCCACCTGGGCAGCAGCCTGCGCTCCATCCGCCGCCGCCGCTCCGAGGCCTGAGATTGATTCCCCTTTCTTTTCCATCTCCGCTTCTTCCCTGAGTCTTTGCCATCCTCCCAGAATCTAGGTAGGCGACCGGGGCTCAGGACCCCATGGGTTAGTGAATTTTAGAGTCTTGGTTTAATGTCATGGTTCCGATAGATGAGACCAGTAGAAATAAGAACTCCAAGAAAATTGCTTTTCTCAAAGAACACATTTAATGGCTACATAGTATTGGCACGAACAAAGGTGAAACCAAGACTGAAAGTTCCCCCCCAAGGTTACAAAGTAACAAGTTGAACTCCCCACCCCTGGAGTGTGTCATAAATCACAATCCCCAATTAACTACTTTGGTGGGCTTTCTAACGGTAGCTTCAGCCCGCCAAAAGTTAGGTAACTTGACTTTGGTTCCCACAGAACAATTTATTGTTATGTCTAAACTAAAAGAATGCATCTCCCCCCTGCCATTACTGTGGCAACTGAAAACAAAGCAAAGGTGGCTGCAGCCAAATTCGGTTGAAGGTTGACAGATATGAGTGTAGATTGCAACTTGGATAGTTAGGTTTTATATAGTGGGTTGGTAGAGTTCCATCATTGTCCATCAAAACAATATGTCAGTGTAGTTGGCCAATTGATTTTAAGTTTCTTATTTCCAGCAGTCAGCTGAAGCACTGGATTCTAATCTGAGATGGTAGCCTTGGTGAAACTGAACAGAGTCAGGGTCCAAATAAGTATTTCACCATTCCTACTTTGCATATAGGATATGTTAGAGATAAGCATATTATAATTTATGGTGTGAACTGTTAAGAAAAGGAAGAAAAAATTAAGCAATTCTTTAAAATAGTAATAAAGTATAAAATAAAATATAACACATTGGAGAAGCTGTTCTGCTTAAAACAATTCTAAAACATTCATTGCTAGTGATTTCTTCTATTACAGGTAGAAAAACCAGATAAAGGGGGAAGTTGTACTTTGTCTTCTTGCAGTGCTAGAAGAATACATGACACTTAACCTATGTTTGCATATACTTTACAGCAGGCCCTGTAAAGACAGGGCCTTAAGCCTTGGGTCTGGCACACAGAAGTATTCCAGAATTTGCAATCGAAATAATTTTTTAAGTGATATAATGTGAAAATTATTACATTTGTTTACACTGAAACTAACAGTAATTAATTTACTTTTAATAAAATGTAAATAAAAATCAAATTTAAACTTTTTCCTTAGCCTTAGCTTATCTTTTTGAAGGGCAATCTTTTCCATTCACTTAAAAAGCCAGATGTAGCCTTCAACCTGAAAGGTTTGAGATGTGCAGAGTAATTAGGTGAGCAGCAATATTAATATATAAAAAGCAGGTTTGCACCCCTGCTTACAGAGAGGATTCCTTCAAAAAGACAAATTTAGGCTTTCTGTTGCCTCAGAAGAATAATGTTCCTCTCCCCTCTGGTGCAGAATCGAGTTGAAATCAATGATGTGGAACCTGAAGTTTTTAAAGAAATGATGTGCTTCATTTACACTGGGAAGGCACCTAACCTTGACAAAATGGCTGATGATCTGCTTGCAGCTGCTGACAAGGTACAAGGGAAACAGCCTTGTAGAAAAACAAAAATTGGGGAAAGCTGGAACAGAGACTGATGCCAACATATTTGGAGCATTTTTGTATTACCCATCTTACAGTGAGGGAAAAATGTATTTGATCCCCTGCTGATTTTGTACATTTGCTCACTGACAAAGAAATTAACAGTCTATAATCTTAATGGTAGGTTTATTTTAACAGTAAGAGACAGAATAACAAAAAATACACAAAAAACACATTTCAAAAAAGTTATAAATTATTTTGCATTTTAATGAGTGAAATAAGTATTTGACCCCTTCGCAAAACATGACTTAGTAGTTGGTGGCAAAACCCTTGTTGCCAATCACAGTGGTCAGACGTTTCTTGTAGTTGGCCACCAGGTTTGCACACATTTCGGGAGGGATTTTGTCCCTCCCAGTTCTCCTCTGAATCATTCAGATGTTCATTGGCAAACTTCAGACAGGCCTGTACATGTGCTTCCTTGACCAGGGGGACCTTGCAGGCGCTGCAGGATTTCAGTCCTTCACAGCGTAGTGTGTTCCCAATTGTTTTCTTGGTGACTGTGGTCTTAGCTGTCTTGAGATCATTGACAAGATCCTTCTGTGAAGTTCTGGGCTCATTCCTCACCATTCTCATGTTTATTGAAACTCCACGAGGCGAGATCTTACATGGAGCCCCAGACCGAGGAAGATTGACATTATTTTGTGTTTCTTCCATTTGTGAATAATCGCACCAACTGTTGTCACCTTCTCACCAAGCTGCTTGGTGATAGTCTTGTAGCCCATTCCAGCCTTGTGTAGGTCTACAATCTTGTCCCTGACATCCTTGGACAGCTCTTTGGTCTTGGCCATGGTGGTGAGTTTGGAATCTGATTGATTGATTGGTTCTGTGGACAGGTGTCTTTTATACAGGTAACAAGCTGAGATTAGGAGCACTCCCTTTAAGAGACTGTTCCTAATCTCAGCTCATTACCTGTATAAAAGACACCTGGGAGCCAGAAATCTTGCTGATTAATAGGGGATCAAATACTTATTTTGCTCATTAAAATGCAAATCAATTTATAACTTTTTTGAAATCTGTTTTTCTGGATTTTTTGTTGTTATTCTGTCTCTTACTGTTAAAATAAACCTACCATTAAAATTATAGACTGATCATTTGTCAGTGGGCAAATGAACAAAATCAGCAAGGGATCAAATAATTCCCCCCCCCCCCCGTAACTGTTTTTTTTTACCTCCTCACATTCATAAGTAGGTATGTCTTAAGCTTTTGCTTTTTAGAACCTATATGTTTACTTCCTAATATTTAGTGGAATTTGTAGCATGGAAAAGTAAAGAGTACTGCAGAGTAAGGAATGGCAACCTTTGGGTTCACTTCTGTATTAGATTCTGAAACATTTGCCAATCTTATCTGGCAATTCTATCACCTTTCAGGATGGTAAAAGTGCTGCCCATCCAGGGTGATAAGCACCAGTGCATCTTATGTTTCCCAATAGGGTATTTGACAGAAGGTAGTTCTGGAATATGTCATCGATAACCATAAATTCACCATCCATACCTTATGGCTTGGAGTTGGGACAGGAGTGGACAACTATCTGATTATTAATATTTGGCACCAGCATAAAATTGACATATACAACACTGGGAATACTTGTGTATAAACAGGTCAGCTTCCCAATATTAGAAGCTGAGCTCTATTGGAATAGAACTGTAGCAAACCTTTTTATAAGCCTCTTGCCAAAGAGGACAGGATAGGCAAATAAGAGCAGTCAGGCTAAAGAGCATGAAAAATTTCCACCACACCACATTCTAACCCACAAATCCATCTGTGCTGGTCTGCAACCACCTACCTTTGATTCACATATAATTTAGATTTTAGATTTAGATTTTATTAGATTTATATACCGCCCTTTTCCCGTAGGACTCAGGGCGGTTTACAGGGTGTTTAAAACATCAATACAAAAATTAAAAAACAATTAAAAATAATTAAATTCAGTCCCTAAAGTAGAAATATAAAACCCCAATTAAAACTCTCAGCCTGGGCCGGAAAGCTCAAAGAACCAGGTCTTCAGGTCCCGGCGAAATGAGCAAAGGTCGGGGGCAGTCCTAAGCTCCACGGGCAGCTGGTTCCAAAGGGCAGGCACACCCACAGAGAAGGCCCTCCCCCTGGGTGTTATCCGCCGTCAGTCTTACCGGCGGCACCCTGAGAAGGCCCTCCCTGTGGGAGCACACAGGACAAAGGGAACTTGATGCCGGCAGCAGGTGTTCCCTCAAATATCCCGGACCCAAGCCATTTAGGGCTTTATAGGTCATCACCAGCACCTTGAATCTCACCCGGAGGGCAACTGGAAGCCAATGCAGCTCGCGGAGTAGAGGTGTTACATGGGAGTATCGGGAAACCCCCATCACAACTCGCGTGGCTGCATTCTGCACCAGCTGAAGCCTCCGAGTGGTCCTCAAGGGCAGCCCCATGTAGAGAGCGTTGCAGTAGTCTAACCGGGAGGTCACGAGCGTATATAATATGTATATAATATTCTGATGTTAAGGATAAAATACATGGATATCAGTGAAATCAAGTTTTTAGGTTCATTATGTTTCTCTTTGTACACACTTCAGCAAGTAACTTAAAATCGTTCCAATCAAGCTCCACACTGGCCAGCTGCCTCCAATCTAATATTCTCCCTGAATTTCCAGCGTCTATACTTAATTTTGTCCCAACACACCAGGAAGTAGCCAGACTGTAGGGCACGGGTGTCAAACTTGCCATGTCACGTGACGTGTCACGATGTATCGCAACTCTTTTTGCATTGCCGGCAATGGGGTGGGCGCAACTTTGGTATGATGAAACCGGCCCATGGGCCGGCAGTTTGACACTCCTGCTGTAGGAATTAGAAGCAGGGATAGAGTGTTGGGGGTGGGGACATGGCTGAGGAGGATGGGTTTTTTAGAAATGTGAATTATTTGTGTAGCTTTTATCCAGTGAACAATCAAAAACAGAAAAACAGAACCAAAACATTTTATGGCAGCACATAAAACCTCTTAATACTTGCCCAAGAGGTTAGGGAACAGCTTGTTCTGTCTTCTTCCAGTCTCTTGGGAAAAATACATAATTTTACTATAAACAAAGTGCAACGTTTTATACCCTGTACTTAGCTCTGGGAAGTCGGGGGGGGGGAGGGGGGAAAAGGGGGGGAGGGGTAGGGAGGGATAGGTAGGGGGGGGAGGGGGGATTGTTAAAGATAAAATGTATTTTAAAACTTTTCAATAAAAAAAAAACAAAGTGCAACGCCTCTCTGAAACCGTGGAGAACTGCCATTGGGCTCTTGGGTGAAGATGTGATTAGTGAGTTTATTTTTGTCTTTCCAATATTTTTGAGGAAGATTGGGAAGAGATGCTGTGATGCCTGAAGAACTAACATATATGGTTAAGTTTGGTCCAGGTTTATATGCAAGCTGTTTTATTGTGCTTGTATATTCCCTATGCTCAGAGCTTCAAAGTTCAGCAAAGAAAATAAATTCTGCAAATTAATTAGTATACTTTTAATTTCAGTTCTGTGATCCAAGGTTGGCCCTAATTTCAATATTTTTGGCTAAAAAGCAACAGCAGTGTGAAGGAGGAAGTGTAGCACTATTTCTGTTTCTAATTTATTGACATTTCTTTAAGCAATAGGGTTTCCCTTTCTTTGTGAGCAACATTGACAGGTACCCATCATCCATGCATGATTGTGAAAGTTTAGCTCAAAAAGATTCCCATTATATAATGTGGGATTGTATTAGATCCAAAATGGATGTTTACTGCAGACCCATTTAAATTACATTAGATATTTACATTAGTTATATTGTTAAGCATGACTATCCAGCTCACTATGCTCTGTGGGCTTTGTTCTGATGTTGTTTCATGTTGCTGGAAAGTTATGAAGAACTTGGCATCTATGTTTAAACAGTCCAATTTTGGGGGGTATATTTTTCAGTATGCTTTGGAACGCTTGAAAGTGATGTGTGAGGATGCATTGTGCAGCAATCTGTCTGTGGAGAATGCAGCAGAGATCCTAATATTGGCTGATCTACACAGTGCTGACCAGCTAAAATCTCAGGCAGTTGACTTCATAAACTAGTAAGTGGCTTTTTTATTTGACTCTCTAGTTAACTAAATCTAGCAAGGGCAATCTTCAAAGCTAAGTTTTGCCATTTTACGTAAGCTAGGATATCTAAGGAGTTCGATTCTGATTAGCTCAAGGTTGACTCAGCCTTCCATCCTTCTGAGGTTGGTAAAATGAGGACTCAGATTGTTGGGGGCAATATGCTGACTGTAAACCGCTTAGAGAGGGTTGTAAAGCACTATGAAGCAGTATATAAATCTAAGTCCTATTGCTGTCTTTCCAAAGTCTGGCACCCTCCAGATACCCTAGAATTCTCCTCTTATCATTCTTCCCAGAATAGCAAAGTTGGTTGGGGATAATAAAATTTGCAGTTCAGATCCTCTGCAGGATACCAGGGTGAGAGGGTTGTGTCTAAGTATAGCTAAACTTCTCTCAAAGGTCCCAACTCCTTAGAAATGTTTCTTCCTACCTTAAAATGTTGCCATCAACTCTGGAGAGATGGAAAATAGCCAGCAGCTGCTCCATTGTTTGCTTTACTGATGAATAGATAGATTCTTATCACAGCATTCCCCAAGATAGTTTTGTACAGTTGTGTTAGAGCTGCAGCTCTCAGGATTTATCAGCCAACAGCTCTACTGCACATATAGATGAAGCTCCTTTTTGGAAAGGCAACATTATTCAACTGTTTTTGCCAAGGAGGATGGTAGCTAATTCTCCTTTGTCCAATTTTAACTGGGATTATTTGCCTTTTTTGTTTACCTTGTTTTATTGTATGCAGCCCAGAGTCACAATACCTGAGTTGGGCAGCAATCAAATCAATCAATCAATAAGCCTCAAAATAGTCCTATGGGGATAAAAAAGGTAAAGGTAAAGGTTCCCCTGCACACATGCGTGCTAGTTGTTTCCGACTCTATGGGCCGGTGCTCATCTCCATTTCAAAGCTGAAGAGCCAGCGCTTGTCCGAGGACATGTCCGTGGTCATGTGGCCGGCATGACTAGACGCCAAAGGCGCACGGAACGCTGTTACCTTCCCACCGTAGTGGTCCCTATTTTTCTACTTGCATTTTCTACTCGCTTCCCCACCTTCCCTATGGGGATAGAGGCATCTTTATTAAAAGAATAATGTCCAGAGATACGTAGTGAAAAATATCCAGCTTCTTGTCCCTATGGACATTGTCAAATAGGTAATATTAATTGAGATATAAAAAATAAGTATCAAAGTTTGAGACTTTCCTTTGCTGTGCTATGTCACTGTTGATTTTCATGAACTTTTTTTTCAATCTGTTAACCCTGAATTCCTGATTATTGTTTTCAGCCATGCTTCTGATGTCATGGAGACTTCAGGCTGGAAGTCAATGGTAGTATCTCACCCTCATTTGGTGGCAGAGGCATATCGTTCACTGGCCTCTGCACAGTGCCCCTTTCTGGGACCTCCACGCAAACGGCTGAAGCAATCTTAAGGATGGCTCCCCCACTGCACAACCCTGTCACTCTCTCCCTTTTTAATGAAGTAGCAACAGAAACAGTTGTTTCTCCAAAATTGACCACCAAATAGACAATGCAAACTGTGGAGCTTTTTACTTTGTTGTGGCTGGGTTAGGAGGAAGAGTGCTTTGGGACATGCAGACTTTTAAGCAAAAGAAAAACAGCATCAAGTCAACTTTGGGGCAAATGGGGAAGGGACAGATTTTGGGTAAAGAGGGACTGTTCAGCCTTCTGTTGCTGTATTGTCTGTGTGTTTTCCTTTGACTGGCTGAGTCAAAAACTTAAGGATTGGCCAGGAATCTGATTCCACAATTTTAAATAGAATTTAAAGTGAAAAAAGACAAGAGGCTTCTTCATCTGACAGCACAGAAGAAGAAATTGATATACTTGGAGCAAAGAGAGCATTCTCCTTTGTCTGGGGAATGAACCGGGGAATGGGGAAAATCAGTTGGCCATGGCAAAACGAATCCCATGAATGGAAGCATCAGTGGAATTTTTGTTGAAAGACTTGAAACAAAATCAGTCCTTCCGACCCTATTGACATTTCTGCATTTACCATCCAGCCATGATAAGAAGATTGCTCTGTCTTGGTAGCAGTTGTACATGAATTGGGGGGGGAAAGAAAGAAACAAGTGAATATAACTTGTCAAAATGGCAGCTTCTTAAAAGTGCTGATGAAGGAACTACTCCAGGATACACTTTCTAGAAGACAGGGATAGGGTGGAGGCAGCCATTATCAGCTTTCAGGAACCATTGAGATTCTTTACTTGGAATTAGTTATCCAAGAACAATAGTTAATTGTTTAGATATCATGGGAGCTTTGTTCTTCTGGTACCTCGTTTCCTTGCTTTGTTTTTTTTATTCTTGACTCCTGTGATTCCTCCTCCACCTACAAACCTTTTTTGTTTTGTTTTTTAAAGAAATTTTATTGTTCATGAATACTTGTATCAAAGGTTTCTTGTCTTGAGTTGCTAAAAACAAATGTTTGTATCCATCTGCTGGTTTGTAGAAAATCTGGTCCTGTTTCTTTTTAAGCCCATTTTCTGTTACAGGTAAAGTGTTCCAAAATTGTGGTAAAGCTTTTTTTTCCCTTTTGGTTTTTTTTGGGGGGGGGTGTAATTACTCTTTTTGTACTGTGTGTTGCTATGTCTTGTCTTCATGGGTTTTCTTTACTTTTTTTTTAAAAAAGAGACGTTTTCTCCCAGTTCAGATTTAGTTTTACGTGTCTGTTTTATTGATGCAAATATTTAAACATTTTGGTTTTGTTTTAAAAAGCCCAGGGATTATAGCACCAGATGCTAAGGTACTGGTTTAATATTTTGGTAAGACCTTGCTCTGATAGTTGCTGTCCCTGAGGTCATGAAGGCAAGTATCAGCTTTTACAGTATTTCTTCCTTTTTTCCTTATGTACAAAGTGATTGGCTCAAGAGCTAAGTACCTGAATTTCCCAGCCTACCCATACCTCAAGTTGAGATACTGCACACCACTTGGGATGAAGTCTGTCCTAAGTGATCTTCATTTTACCTCTAAGCCTGAGAAAAAATTCCCCAGAAGAAAATTGTAATATGTCATGTAGGAACATTCCCTCAAATTAATTACATTAATAATTTGCTCTGCTAAGCAAAAAATTGCATTTTAGAAAGTGGGAGTGGAGTTGATACATCACTTTTTGGACATAACCTCAAAGTTCTTTGCCTGATGTTGCTTTGCCTCCGTAGAGCAATGAAATAAAGGTAAAATACCCCTCCAGTACAAAGATGCTTTGCCATTATCTTCTGGGAGATTTCCCAGTCTAGTGCACAATCCTGTCCTTTATGATGGTCTTCCATGCAAATATTAACCAGGTTTAATCTACCTAGCTTTCCGGGTCAGTTAGTTACAGCCACTTAGCTGACACAGTAATGAGGAGGACCTGAAGAAAACTTTTAAACATATTTTCACCTTTTAGTAGGAGTGCTCCTTTTTAGGGCCTCATTTGTTTTTGCCATTCTACAGTATATCCACCCTCACCAAGCCCAGTTTTCTGACTTCCCTTTCTATCTGATTGAACTTTCTATAGCTATGGGACATTATTTGCTTTCACAAGACTCTTTAATGGGCTTTTTGGTCCCAGATAATCTGTGTTCAAGAAGTTTTGTACAAACCATTGCATTTTCCTTTGCATGTTCTTAGCTCCCTTTTATTTACCAGTGGCTTTGTTTTAAGTTTTGGTTCCACGCTCCCCTTGACTTTGCTTTTACAAGACTAATGTTCATTTCCTTTGAGAAGCTGTGGGCGGGGCCTTATAAAATGGGGTAGGGTGTAGATCTAGTGAAAGTGAAGCCCAGTGTTCTGACACCTTTATGTTCAGATAAATGGGATAGTTCTTCAGGTAGAACTGTTTCAATTTTAAGTTGCCTTAATAGAGATCTGTGCAAGTTAATGGTCCTATATCTGGCAGCAGTTTTCCAGAAGATGAAAACAGAGGCATCTTAATCATGAAACACAGCAAACCGGAAAGGAAGTAAATGAGCAAGTACTCTATATACCAGGGGTCTTCAAACTTGGCCCTTTTATGACTTGTGGACTTCAACTCCCAGAATTCCTCAGCCAGCGTGTCTGGCTGAGGAATTCTGGGAGTTGAAGTCCACAAGTCATAAAAGGGCCAAGTTTGAAGACCCCTGCTATATACCAACAAGCAGAGGTATAGGAAGAAATGAGATTCTTGAGTTAGAAAATACCAAGAACAACAGTTTGACCTTAACTTATGATGGAACTGGTAGCCCATGCCGGAAACAGGAGTAAAATGATCATCCTTATTAATGGACAAGTATTAAAGAGGGGGATTAGGACTCGGGAAACCACCTGTGCAAATTCTTGCCTCCAACAGAAATGTCCTATGCTTTCATGCCCTCCCATCATCCCTGTTGTGAACTGTAAGGGGATAATATTGATCTATCCTGCAGTGTTGTAAGGAGTTCTAGGATTTTTGTTTTTTTGGAAAAAATATCCTTATAAATCCATAGCTCTGTACTGTTTATTCTTTCTCAGCAGAAAAGTTGATTCAAAAATGACATGTTATGGTGACTCAGGTGGGAATTTTCAACTTCCTCTGAACAACAGTAAAAAAAGATGTTTAAAGTAATTGTCACATGTATGGCAGGCTGATCAACACACACACAGCCAAGATGCCTTAAAAATGCTGATTATAGTAGCCCGCTAAAATATTCTTACAGTGAGGGGAAAAATTTGATCCCCTGCTGATTTTGTACACTTGCCCACTGACAAATTATCAGTCTATAATTTTAATGGTAGGTTTATTTTAACAGTGAGAGACAGAATAACAAAAAAATCCAGAAAAACACATTTCAAAAAAGTTATAAATTGATTTGCATTTTAATGAGTGAAATAAGTATTTGACCCCTTCGCAAAACATAGTACTTGGTGGCAAAACCCTTGTTGGCAATCACAGAGGTCAGACGTTTCTTGTAGTTGGCCACCAGGTTTGCACACATCAGAGGAGGGATTTTGTCCAACTCCTTTTTGCAGATCCTCTCCAAATCATTAAGGTTTCAAGGCTGTTTGGCAGCTCAAACCTTCAGGCTCCCTCCACAGATTTTCTATGGGATTAAGGTCTGGAGTCTGGCTAGGCCACTCAAGGACCTTAATGTGCTGCTTCTTGAGCCACTCCTTTGTTCCCTTGGCCATGTATTTTGGGTCACTGCCATGCTGGAATACCCATCCATGACCCATTTTCAATGCTCTGGCTGAGGGAAGGAGGTTCTCACCCAAGATTTGACGGTATGTGGCCCTGTCCATCGTCCCTTTGATGCAGTGAAGTTGTCCTGTCCCCTTAGCAGAAAAACACCCCCAAAGCATAATGGTTCCAACTCCATGTTTGATGGTGTTCTTGGGGTCATGGGCAACATTCCTCGTCCTCCAAACACAGCAAGCTGAGTTGATGCCAAAAAGCTTGACAGATGTTGACAGTTATTTTGTGTTTCTTCCATTTTGCAAATAATTGCACCAACTGTTGTCACCTTCTCACCAAGCTGCTTGGTGATAGTCTTGTAGCCCATTCCAGCCTTATGTAGGTCTACAATCTTGTCCCTGACATCCTTGGACAGCTCTTTGATCTTGACCATAATGGCCAGTTTAGAATCTGATTGATTGATTGCTTCTGTGGACAGGTGTCTTTTATACAGGTAACAAGCTGAGATTAGAAGCACTCCCTTTAAGAGAGTGCTCCTAATCTCAGCTCATTACCTGTATAAAAGACACCTGGGAGCCAGAAGTCTTGCTGATTAATAGGGGATCAAATACTTATTTCACTCATTAAAATGCAAATCAATTTATAACTTTTTTGAAATCCGTTTTTCTGGATTTTGTTGTTATTCTGTCTCTTACTGTTAAAATAAACCTACCATTAAAATTATAGACTGATCATTTCTTTGTCAGTGGGCAAATGTACAAAATCAACAGGGGATCAAATAATTTTTCCCCTCACTGTACTGGTGTCTTTCCAAATAGAATTGCCCTTGCTAGCATTTTAAGGATTAGCTAATGGTTTCTGTGTGTTTTCAGACAGCTTGTTCCATCCCATGCTGAGGGGAATTGTAGTACAGCAGCAACTGGAGAGAAGAGGAGGGCCACACGGACTCCCTATCTTTGGGTAACATTTTAGATTGCAACCATGGACCTTACATTTTAAGAGGCAGATTAACATGGAATCATTGCTTTTGACCTCCTTGGAGAAGAAAGGAAACTATGCATCAGAGCACTTCTTAAGATCTTAAATCTACCTGAAGCCTTGTCCATTAGGTTTATATTACTGGTGTATTGCAAAATTCCAATAAACCCAATTTGCGTGCTTAAACAGCATATTTAGTTTACAGTAGTTTAATGTTTAGTTTAATGAAAAGAAGGACTAGGGGTGACAGGATAGCAGTGTTCCAATATCTCAGGGGCTGCCACAAAGAAGAGGGAGTCAAGCTATTCTCCAAAGCACTTGAAGGCAGGACAAGAAGCAATGGATAGAAACTAATCAAGGAGAAAAGCAACCTAGAACTAAGAAGAAATTTCCTGACAGTTAGAACAATTAACCAACCTGCCTCCAGAAGTTGTGAATGCTCCAACACTGGAAGTTTTTAAGAAGAGATTGGACAACCATTTGTCTGAAATGGTATAGGGTTTCCTGCCTGAGCAGGGGGTTGGACTAGAAGACCTCCAAGGTCCCTACCAACTCTGGTATTTTATTGTATATTGAAAAAAGAAATTTTTGTTAGTGATTCATCTCATCTGCTTCTCTAAGGATGAATAAAAGGGTTGGTGTAATTACTCCAAGGAAAGAAGCTGGGTTGTTTACCAAAAGGCTTGCTGTTACTTGACAATTATTTCATCCCCATTGGATTTGCTATAACTGCTCAGGGAGTCTCTTGCCTCAGCTTCTACTTGGAAGATGCAGACATTCTTGCAAGAAGTTAAACAGACTTTGACATCACCAGCCTTGTCTTCTCTTCAGGGAGGCATTTGACTGATAAGCGAGACTGGTTTTTGTGATCACCTTCCTGGGGGAGCCATAGGCTCAGGGGCAAGGAAGGCAACTTGTTTGGGGACCTGTGTGGCTTTTCTTCCTCAGAGGAAACAAGACCCAGAATGTGCATCCTCAGTAGTTTATGAGACTTTCTCCAAGTAAGGAGGGAAAATCTTATTTCTGTGATTTCAGAGGTAAAGTCACATTTTAATCAGGCAGAGTGATGGAGTCCATCAAGGTTCATTTAACAAGTTAGGAGCCTGGGAAGTACAATTTGTATAGAAAGTAGCCAAAAACATACTTTTGAATTCATATCTCCCTCTTTGAGGGAGATGGGCAGTCTAGAAATGCAAAATATAAATAAATATTTGTTTTTTTAACAGAAGTCCATTTCTCAGAAAGAGAAACTAAGATTATCTTAGGCAAGTATTTGAGGACAATTCAAAACAGGAGGGAGGAATTGTTCTGTCTACCAAACGTTCACTTACTCTTAATGCCACTTGTTTTTGTTCTGGCAGGAGCTTGTTACGTAGAAAGGCAGAGTGTTCATGGATAAAAACAGAGAAAGGGGGAAAAAAGCTTCCAGGCTTCTTATTTCTCCATATCCAAAGAAATGGCCTATCTTATAAAACTCTAAAATGTCCACATTGCAAGCCAAATTAATGTATTGGTTTGCTTAGTTCTTCTGTAGCCTAGCTGACCATCATACAAGTATCCTTTTTTCCTATACATTACAACTGTTTATCATACTTATAAAATTGTCATATTCATTAAAAAATAATAACAAAAATACACTGTAAGGTAGTCAAAGCTTAAAGTAAGTTTTCTGCTATTTTAGCGCTCTCATGCTGATTCTTTGCTCTGTTCCAAACTCTATCTTTCCTGTTAATTCACAGCATGAGATGCTTCTGTGTGTTCTAACCAGGAATAAAATTTGATGGGGTGCACAGTGCAAGTACCAGAGGAAGATTAATGTAGCAACAAACACTGAATTGGGGGGGCATCATTTACAGTTACATTTTTAGTAAACAAAACAAGCAATGAAGCTGTGTCTTGATTAATAATCCAAAGACAATCACAATAAAAACAGGAATCTAGTAAAATGTTCGTTATAGACAGGAACAGGGGTAGGCAGTTAATTTTCCAAAAGGACCACATGAGAAACTGGGACTGTTGTGGGCTGTGTGTGGGCTGGACAGGGACAACCAAAGGGCTGGATGTGCCCTGTGAGACGTAAAATGCCCAGGTCTGAAGTAGAATGTTCCTTATGTGAGATTTAAAAACCCAAAATTTTATACTCACAACTTGAAGACAAGTCTGGTTAACAAAAACAAAGATTTATTGAAAAGAAAATTGAAAATAATAAAGAAAGAAAGCGTTTGCAAATGCGGCCCCTTAGACCCTTCCCAAATTGGATTGGGTTCAAGAGCGCCCTGAGCAAGTTTCAAACCAGGCATTTTATACTCTTTCACAATATACCCCCCTAAGAAGCTTAAGTCATTCTTGAAGTTATTTTGCATTTCAGAAAGAGTTATTCTGACGACTTCCTTACATCCGTCACTATCTTATCTTGTTTACTTGTAATTTTCACTTAGGGATGCTCCTATCTTTGAAGTTTTTTAACATTTCACAAAGACTTTGTTGATTACCATTTGTAAGTCACTGCCTGGGCAGGAAATAGATAGCCTCACATCTTGGTGTTACATTTTATACAATTTATAAAAGGATAACCTTTATTTATTTTCCTTTAATTCCACCCTTTTTCTCTTCTACCTGAATTATTCTTTTATACTTTTAGGAATTCATAATTCCCTAAATTTTCTTTAAATTCCCGTGGAAGCAAGTTGTTATATTCTGAGTCTTCTTTCCCCAACCCCTGTTTTCCTACCTTCATTATTAACATTGTTTCTTTCTTCCCACTCTTTTGTTGTTATTAAAGTCATGCTCTTTTCATATAAGCCATCACCTGTACCTAAAGCATGAAACATTTGCTTTTATATAACTAATTTCCCAATATAAAGCACGTACAAAGTTGCTTGCACATAAACAAATATGCATATACATGATTACAAACTTTTGCATTCTGTCAGTGACTTCTTTGACATATTCCTTATGTGTAATATCGGACTGGGGTCTAATAATACAGTTTAGGGCCACAGTGACGAAATAGAGAACCCATTTGGTCGGACAGTCCTTTCCAAATCAAATTAAAATAAGAAGTGATGTTCTCTCAAGGTTCACATTTAAAAATGAAACAATTGTTTGGGCCAGATCAATAAAAAAGATGTCTTTGATACTGAGGGAATCTCAAATGTGGTTTCCAGTTCAGGAAGATCAACTTGAACCCATATTTGTATCTGGTTCAATTGATAGCAAGCTCAAATGATGCTGAAAAATCCATTGGTCTGGTTATCTTGAAACACACTGGGTTGCAGGAATCCTTTGATTATGCCAGGTTGGGTAGAATGTACAAACATATTTGGCATTTAATGAGGAGGCCTGTCTCCACACTTAGTCCATTTAGCTTGATTATAGTCAATAGCTTTACATGCATCAAAAAAGTTTCTGGCACTTGTCCATAAGTCTGCTGTTATTCTTCCCCAAAAGGTAATGTCTGCATGTTCCTCCATATGTCCAGATTTAAAGTTGTTGGTAAAGCTGCACTGTATTGACAGGAGCATAACAAGTGACCCTGTTGCCCCTTTGCAAGTGGAATACATAGTCTTGTTATAAACACAACTCCCTTTTGTCCATGGTCCTTCCTTCTACCAAAGAAGGTATGAGGGAAACAAAAGTAGCAGAAGAAAAATATTGCAATAGACAGTCCAGGTTCCAGGAACATGATTTCCAGGGTAGTCCAATCCATTGAGGTTTTTCTCGTACTGAGATGGAAACAGTTCAACAGGTGAGGCAGGTTGAAATTTCATTTTCAGGCTGTCCAGCTGCGGAGCTTGTCACTGGAGAGGGAATGATGGGACTTTCCATGGACTCACGCCTTGATTCCTTAAATCAGGAGGACTTGGCATGGTTGAGACCACCCAGGACTGGTATTTCTAGGTGACAGTTCTTTTGACCTGAACCCACTCTCCAGGAACAACAATGGCGAGAGACAGGTGGTAGGGCAGCCTGGGCCTGTACTGAGATAGAAGGCAAAACCTACGCCAGGTTAAATATTGAGTAATTTTCTACTCTTCCTCATTGACATTCTTGAAAGTAACAAAAGCCTCCCATACATCATTTGAAAGGGACAAAGAGAGCTTTCCAATTGAGGCCTATATTGAAATGGCCTCAACACCAAATTTTGTAAAGCTTTTTATTTACTTGTATTTATCACAGATTTGTTTAACTAAAATATAAATACAATCATACCCCCTTTTTTAATCTGTAAATATTTTTTTAACAAATACAAAGATTTAATAGTTGCTTCACAGTTTTTATTGTAGGAATGAGATAAACTGTGAACGAAGAATGGAATGACAAATATCATACAGATATTTCCACTTTTTCCAACACAATTTGAAATTCACATTCTTTATGGCAAAAATCTCAGAAGTTACTGATAAAGCAAACCAGTCTTTCATTTATTACACATCCTATGAGGTGTTGAGTGTTCATTGTGTAGTATCACCAGCATTTATCCCTTGCTACCCTCTTTTAGTGCTGCTTCTGTGTTCTATTTTTTTTCTTTCTGTCTGTCTTTTCAACATCCGTCTCCCATCATGCAACATCCACCTCTCACTTTCTTCTACTTCCCATGTTTCTCTCTTTCCATATTTCTATAGTACATTCTTGTTCCTTCAGCATTCTAAGGCTTGTGTTAAGGCATACAATTCACATGTTTGGACTGACCCGTTAGTGGCAATCCCCTTGTTTCCAACAATTTTATAATAATAATAATAATAATAATAATAATAATAATAATAATAATAATAATAATAATAATAATAATAATAATAAGAATAAGAAGAAGAAGAAGAAGAAGAAGAAGAAGAAGAAGAAGAAGAAGAAGAAGAAGAAGAAGAAGAAGAAGTTGGAAGGGACCTTGGAGGTCATCTAGTCCAACCCCCTGCTCAGGCAGGAAAGTTTATACCATTTCAGGCAAATGGCTGTCCAGTCTCTTCTTAAAAACCTGCAGTGTTGGAGCATTCACCACCTCTGGAGGCAGGTTGTTCCACTGGTTAATTGTTCTGTCAGGAAGTTTCTCCTTAGTTCTAGGTTGCTTCTCTCCTTGACTAGTTTCCATCCGTTGCTTCTTGTCCTGCTTTCAGGTGCTTTGGAGAATAGCTTGACTCCCTCTTCTTTGTGGTAGCCCCTGAGATATTGGTACACTGCTATCATGTCACCCCTCACTCTTCTCTTCGTTAAACTACACATACCCAATTCCAGCAACCGTTCCCTATATGTTTTAACCTCCAGCCCCCTAATCATCTTTGTTGCTCTTCTCTGTACCCTTTCTAGAGTCTCGACATCTTTTTTACATCGTGGTGACCAAAACTGGATGCAGTATTCCAGGTGTGGCCTTACCAAAGCATTGTAAAGTGGTATTAGTACTTCACTTGATCTTGATTCTATCCCTCTGTTAATGCAGCCTAGCACTGTGTTGGCCTTTTTGGCAGCTGCAGCACACTGCTGGCTCATATTGAAGTGATTGTCTACTAGGACTCCGAGATCCCTCTCACAGTTACTACTATTGAGCAAGGTACCACCTATACTATACCTGTGCATTTGATTTTTCCTGCCTAAATGTAGAACCTTACTTTTTTCACCATTGAATTTCATTTTGTTAGATAGTGCCCAGTGTTCGAGTCTGTCCAGATCCTTCTGTATCTTAAGCCTATCTTCTGGAGTATTGGCTATTCCTGCCAGCTTGGTGTCGTCTGCAAATTTGATGAGTTCCCCATCTATCCCCTCATCCAAATCGTTAATGAAGATATTGAAGAGCACTGGGCCCAGAACAGAGCCCTGGGGCACCCCACTACACACTTCCTTCCATGTAGATGCAGTTCCATTGAGGACCACACGCTGAGTACGGCCTGTCAGCCAGCTACGAATCCATCTGGTGGTGATGCTATCTAACCCACATTTTTCTATCTTATCAAGTAGTAGGTTGTGATCTACTTTATCAAATGCCTTACTGAAGTCCAAGTAAATTATATCTACAGCATTCCTCTGGTCCACTAATTTTGTCACTTGGTCAAAGAATGTAATAAGATTTGTCTGGCATGATCTGTTTTTGACAAACCCATGTTGACTTTTAGTGATGACTTTGTTTGCATCAAGGTGTTCGCTGATTTGTTGTTTGATTATCTTTTCCAGAATCTTCCCAGGTATTGAGGTCAGGCTGATAGGTCTGTAGTTTCCTGGATCTATTTTTTTCCCTTTTTTGAAGATGGGAACTACATCAGCTCTCTTCCAGTCCTCTGGTAGTTCCCCAGTGCTCCAGGATCTATGAAAAATATAGTTCAGTGGTTCTGAGATCACGTCTGCCAGTTCCTTGAGAACTTTGGGGTGTAATCCATCTGGTCCTGGTGATTTAAACTTGTCTAGGCTGGACAGGTGTTCACTTACCATTTTCTTGCCTATCTTAACTTGTGTTTCTATTCTGTTTTTTATGGCACTGGTTTTGGTAGGTTGGACTGTTTTTTCCCTTTGTGTAAAAACAGATGCAAAAAACGAGTTAAATAGTTCTGCTTTCTCCCTATTGCTTGTCACCTTCTTGCCACTTTCACCCACTAATGGACCAATCATTTCCTTAACTTTTTTCTTGTTTTTTATATGTTGAAAGAAGCATTTTTTGTTATTTTTGATTTTGGTCGCAAGCCTTAGTTCATTTTGAGCCTTAGCTTTCCTCACTTCATCTTTGCAGGCACGGGCTATTTGCTGATATTCTGACTTAGTTATGTGCCCCTCTTTCCAATTCTTATACTTGTCCTTTTTATCTTTCAATTTATCAGAGAGTTCTTTATGCAGCCATGCTGGTTTCTTTTGAGAGCTGTTATTTTTCTTCTTTGTTGGTATTGTACTAGACTGGGCCTTTATTATCTCACTTTTCAAAATTTCCCAAGCTTCTTGAGTTGTTTTCCCCTTTAGGATTCTCATCCATGGAATTCTTCCCATGGTCTCTCTAAGTTTATTGAAATTAGCTTTTTTAAAGTCCAAGACTCTAGTTTGGCTGTGTTCTATTGCTTGTGCCTCCAGAATGTTGAATTCCAATATTGCATGATCACTTCCCCCCAAGGTTCCTGTGGCTTCGACACCTTCTATCATTTCATCTCTGTTTGTGAGAATTAAATCCAATATGGCTAATCCCCTAGTTCCCTTCTCTACTTTTTGGGAGAGAAAGTTGTCTGCTAGGTTTGACAGGAATCTGTTTGATCTTCCACTTGGTGCAGAGTTTGTCTCCCAGTTGATATCAGGGTAATTAAAGTCCCCCATTACTATTGTGATGTGCTTCTTACATACCTTAGTTAGCTGACTAGCAAAAAGTTCATCTATTTCCTCTGCTTGGTTGGGCGGCTTATAGTATACACCTATGGCAATGTCATTTTTTCTCCCTTTTATATTGACCCAAATGCATTCAAGTTTACAGGAGAGCAACTCCACCTCCTCTTTTGTTTAGTCTGTTTCTTTTAAATAGTTTAAATCCCTCTAGCTGTGTGTTCCATTTGTAGGTTTCATCCCACCATGTTTCTGTAATGGCAACAATATCATATCTGCCCTCATGTTCCTGAATTTCTAGTTCACCCTGCTTACTGTTCATACTCTGTGCATTAGTGTATAGACATTTGAGTCCTTTATGACTGACCCTGTGTTTACTTGCTGCATAACTTGTGTGGTGCCTGGCTTCCCCTATTTTCTTAGATTGCCAGGGACAGTGATGTTCTGTATCAATTAACTCACTATCCCCATTATTTAGTTTAAATGTTCCTCCCAAAAAGCTGTGATTTTATTGCCAAGTAACTCAGTCCCTTTCTTGGATGGATGTAGACCATCTCTTTTATACATTTTTTCATTGGACCAGCTACAGACATCGTGACTAATATAACCAAAGCCTTCTCCTTTACACCACTCCTTTAGCCACATATTAAATTCTGCTATACGCTGGCCTTTTCCATTTTGCTCCTTATACACTGGTAAAACCTCTGAAAAAGTAAGCCTACAGCCTATTCTGCTAAGTTGCTGCCCCAAGCTCTGGAAATCATTCTGCACAGAGAGTACATCTTTTTGGGACAGATCATTAGTGCCAAGATGTACAATAGCCTCCACATCACAGTCCTTGCTGGCATTCTTGATTATTTTAGAAATACGCTTCTTGTCCCTACTGGCAGTAGCACCTGACCTCTTTCAAAACCTCTGTGTCCTTTCCTAAATTTACATCCCTTATAATTGATTCACCAACCAGAAGGTGGCTTCTCTTTTTGGATGCCTTTCTGTTCTTGCATGACTGGTGTGTAATACCAGATTCACACTTCTCCCTGTTGAAAACAAGTTTTTCATCTTGGACCACGATCCCCTGCTTATTTGAGTTATTATCACAGATACCTTTACCTGTCTGTTTAATGTCCCTATCAAGGTCAGAAAGGGCACTGTATCTGTTGTGCAGGGACACAGCAAAAGCTTTGGGTTTATGGTTCTCAGATCTCACCCTGCCAGATCCCACGGTTTTAATGCATGCAATTCACAAATCTGTGCAAACGAACTTAAAAACAACTTTCCTGTTTCTCCCTTCTATTATCCATTCATTCACTGCCCTTCTGCCACTCTGGCCTAACTTCTGTCTTTTCTGCTTCCACAAGTATAGCTTCTATCAACTTTTAGATAAGCCAACTGTTTCCCTTAGCTATTAATCAATCCTCTACATTTCTCTTCTCCAAAAGTATTGAAGACTCTGTAAGCATATTTGGAGTAAGTGTATATGTTCCCCTTTTCCTTTATTAACAACCTCAGAGCCTGCTGTAAGGCATAAAATCCACAGGTTAGTGCTGACTAAGGGAGGGAAATTCTCCCAGCTTCCACTCACATTTTCTTCCCATTGACTATCCCACTTTCATTGTGTCTTTTTTTGTCTTTTTCTTTTTGTTTTCCCAACTACTTTGCTATGAGCAAGTGGATACCTCCTTTCAGCTTTCTGATTAAAAATTACCCACACTTAACACCAAGACTTCAAAAATGCCACTGGCTGCCTCTTTTCCTAATAGTTTTGCATACAAATCGTTAATCAAAACAATATAGCCATTCACAATCGTAAAAATCTTCTCAACTCCTTTCCTGTTCCAAACAAGGACAGAACCACAATTCCCCCAATTCTCCCAGATATCACCTTCCATCAATGTGTCCTGCACACAGACACAAAAACATAATAATAATAAAAAATAAAACAACAAAACAACTCCACAAAAAGATCAGAGTAATTTCTTTTGGGTGATGTTATATATATATAGGTCTAACTAAAACTCAAAGATTTCCAAAAAAAATTGTCCAACAATTACTGTATCCTCTTTCCAAAAAAAAAAATTGCAAGCTGAAACTGCAAGAGTGGTCATTAAACTTCACATCTACCCCCCTTCCTCAGACCAAAATTCTAAGCAGAGAAAAAAAAAGTTAAAACAACCAGTCCCCCCCTCACTCTTAAAGTAACAGGGCGGGGTGGGGGGAGAGAAAGAGACAGGAGAAAAAGAGTAAAAGAAATTTTACAAAAATGTCACCACTAAAAAAAAATTGCTCTCCTTCACATGCATTTTCCATAAATTCTCTCACACAGCCTCCATGAAACTCATCTCATTGTTTTTTCATTTACTTTTACAACAATAAAATCTGCAATTTACTATTCCTTTCACAGACTGGGACGGGTGGGGGTGAGTGATGTTTGAGGGCTAACACACATATTTACATATCAGCAAATTAACTCATTCACTTCCATTCTGACTGCTTGCATAAACAATTTCACATACAAAAATTTCATTTCATACTTTCTCCAGACAAACCATACATTGTTAAATAAGGCCTTTTTGTTTGGTGTTATCAGAGAGGATTTTGACCCTCTTCCAAGTCTTGGAAATAACACAACACAGACAGACATATATACACAGATACTATTAAAACAACATTTATTTAGACATATGGTTTGTCCTGCAAGAAGCGAGAAAAATCATGAGGTGATTCCAACCAAACATGGTTTCTATAGGGCCCTTTAACCATCTCCTATTTTTCTCACCATTCCAAGTCCAGGCTTAATGTTCCAAATGTCCAAATATATATATAGCAAAACAAAACACACATATCAACTTCAGGTTTTAGGCCAAAACAGTTCTCCCCTTTCAATTAAAAAAGGGGGAAACATTTATGGTTACTTCCAATTTATCCCACCAACTTCAAAAGACAGTGGGGAAAGACTAAAAGGAATATTGAACCAGGGGTCTTTTCCAGGTGTAAAGGGGGAGGGGAAAAGTAGCAGCCTCCTCTCCTCACCTTTGACAAAGGGAATTGAATAGTCCAAAGAGCTAGATTAAAAGAAAAAGAGAGAAGAAAAACTTGCTTTCAGTTCTTTTAATTTTCTTTTCTTTAGGTTTACTGAAGGGGAAAGAAATTCGGATGAAGGGAAAGGAATTCAGACCCGGGTCGATAGGGTTGCTCTGAACCAACCAGGCAGCCTCGTCTCCACAAAATTACCCCTTGAGCACTGCCCGCTGAACTTTTATTCACCTCCAACATTACAAAAACTCCATCAATCTCATACAACATAGGATACATAGAAATAATTGGATACATACATAGTGAGAATTTCTCAGGTGCCTATGAGATCATACAAAAACAAGATACTAAAGATATATGTGAAAGCTCTATCATAGCGTTTCCCAAACCTCCCACATGCCAGCCTGCCTGTGAGCCAGGAGAGTATGCTCTGCACTGTAACTCAAGTGGAAGCCAATTAAGGGGGGTTGAGAAAGCTGAAGGCTGAGAAACCAAATTCTTGGGAGGCCAAATTCTGGCCATTCCCACATGTCCCCTTTTTTTGTTTAATGACAGAAGCAGAATGTTCGAGAGAAGCTTGCATAACGTGTAAATCTTTGGCATTGAAGGTAGAGGTGTGGGATCGTTTAACAATAAGCAAACGGCACAATGCTAGCAAAGAGGAAATACATTGGATACAGCAACACAAACTAATCAATATAACTATAGTTAAGATACCATAAACAAATAAATGTTTAAGCCAAGCAAAATCTGATAGATATATTAAAATTGGCAAAAAGAGTATAATTTTGAATAGTAGTAGCTGGAGCACAGACAGGAACAATGCAAGAGCTAGTAACTTCATGAGCAGAGGCAGACATTTTTAAGCAAAAATTACTCTGACCAGAAATATTGGCCAGTTGTAGCCACAAATTGAATTGTCCTCTATTTGCTAAATCTTCATGAATTCCTACAGCTGAAGGAATAAAAACCAAAAAACACAGCAACAGTCCTAGTGCTGAATTGATGTTAAGTCGTGCGATAATTGCCGACAGGAAAAGTTCTGGGGTCGGCTCTAGCTGTGCAGTAGTAAGGTCACGAAGGGCATCTGCACTGAGTGTTTTTAACATTCCCCATGTTACTGGTGGCTGAGTTCCTGCTGGCCACGAAGGTCTTTTACGCCTTTGTGGTGTTTCACCCACCGGGTTCGGGTTCAATGTGAGAGCTGGATTGAACTCTGAGAGCGGACTGCTCAGCCTCTGGTGCCAGCTCATGTTTGGCTCGGAATGGCTTCACACACCTGGCAGGCACCCACACCAGTCCTGTAGGAGTAAGAACAGATGCATACCCCTTCCCCAAGTAATCAATTCAGCTGGTCCCTTCCAGGTTTGCTCAGGCAGCTCATTATATAGCACTTGTGGTCGTTCCAGGGGAAGCTCCTTCCTAAAATGTCTCTCTGCAGGAGTATAAGCTTGATTAGTGATCGTTAAATGATTCAAAGTAAACAACAATACTGGAATCAAAGATTTAAGATCTGAGGGAGTAATTCTCCTTTCTTTTAAATGTTTAAACAACAAAGCTTTAAATGTACCATGTGCACGTTCCACTATAGCTTGGCCTGAACTATTGTATGGAATGCCATGTCGGAGAGAAATATCCCAAGTGCTGCAAAATTGAGAAAAAGCATTAGAAGTATACGCAGGAGCGTTGTCTGTCTTTAAGACAAGTGGTCGTCCCATGACAGCCATGGCAGCGAGAAGGTGCTGAATAACATGAGAGGCAGTTTCGCCGCAAAGGGGGGTAACCCACACATAGCCAGAATAAGTATCTATGCAAACGTGAAGGTAGGAAGCTGGAGAAAATTGCGGAACATCCATCTGCCAGACAGCATTGGCCTCAGTTCCTCTTGGATTAACAGCATCAAAGGGAAAAGAGAGGGGGGAGGAGGAGCAAGAAGGACAGGCTGAGATAATATCACAAACCTGAGAAAGTGGAATGTTAAAGGTAGCACGAAGAGATTTAGCATTTTGGTGAAAATAGGAATGGCTAGTTAAAGGGTCAGTAACCACCTTAAAAGAGTGGAGAGCACGCAGGAGAGTTTGAAAAGTAAGGAATAGAGAAAGCAAGTTACGGTCCAAAAGTGGGGATAAGTTAACAAATGCAATATGGTTAAAAAGATTGTAAACATATTGTGAGTCCACAATAAGATTAAAAGCAATTATATCATGTAATTTAAAGCCTAAAATCACTGCAGCAAGTTCAGCACGCTGAGTGGATGTTTGAGAAGCCGTGAACTTAGTTTGCCATTTGCCATTAACTTGCCAAACAACCACCCCATGGGTACGAGACCCATCTGTAAATAAAGTAATAGCATTAGGAAGAGGGGTAGAAACCTGTGAAGATTGAAAAACAAAAGGCAATTCCTGTAATAAAATCAAACGTTGGTCCTTGAGGGGGTTAAACAATACAGCTCCCACATAATCTACAAAGGCAATCGCATAAGCATTAGACATTTGCATAAAGAAATCATGCTGATCCTTGGTGCAAAGCAAATGAATGACTAAAGGATCAAAGCCAGTTAACTGGATCGCACGATTCCGTACCTTCATTAAAAGATCAGAATATAACATTTCAATGGAAAACACATTTTTAGCTGGTGTGTGTGGCATATACAACCATTCTACAATGCATATAGATTTAAGCGTTTCAGGGAAGAATAAGATAGCAGTAGGCTGTAAAGGAGTATGGAAGAGGGCTGCTGACAATGAACCTAAAAGAGAAGCTCTGTTAACCATAACTTTGCGAAGGGCAGAATTGATTTGATGAAGGCAATGTTGCATCGCCGTGGAGACTGGAATCTGTGCATCAGGGGTTAAATGACCTTGGAAGGCAATAAAAAGTGGACGCAACAAAGCAGTAGTTAACCCTAAAAATGGTCTAGCCCAATTCAGATGTCCTAAAATTTTTTGCAATTGTACCAGAGTAAAATGAGATGGAATGCACAGAGCAGGAACAAAAGGAGAAAAAGAAAATTGAAGCATCCGATGACCTAAATATAGAAAGGGAGGTTTTATTTGAACCTTCTCAGGGGCAATGACAAGTCCCGATTTAGCCAAGATTTCCTGTAAGGTTAGTAAGCAGTTAACAGGTAAAGGCTTTCCAGCTAGCAAGTTTATTTATTTATTTATTAAATTTTTATACCGCCCTTCTCCTGAAGGACTCAGGATAAATATCGAAATATAAATACAAAAGTTAAAAAAGATTAAATAATTATTCCCAATATAATACAACAATTAAAACTATGTTAAAATCAAATCCAAACCCCAAACCCATCAGACCAGGCCGGATTGTTCAAATAGATATGTTTTTAGATCGCGTCGGAAGGAGCGAAGGTCGGGGGCCATCCGGAGCTCAACCGGCAAGCGGTTCCATAGGTCTGGTGCGCCCACAGAGAACGCCCTCCCCCTGGGAGCCACCAATCGAATTCTCTGATCGGAGGCACCCTGAGGAGGCCCACTCTGTGGGAGCGCACTGGACGGAGGGAGGTTGACGCCGGCAGCAGGTGCTGCCGTAGGTAATCCGGACCCATGCCATGTAGGGCTTTATAGGTCATTTCCAGCACCTTGAATCTCACCCGGAGGGCAACTGGCAGCCAATGCAGCTCGTGGAGCAGAGGTGTAACATGGGAGTATCGGGAGACCCCCAACACCACTTGCGCGGCTGCATTCTGCACCAGTTGAAGTCTCCGAGTGGTCCTCAAGGGCAGCCCCATGTAGAGAGCGTTGCAGTAGTCCAAACGAGAGGTCACGAGCGCATGAGTGACTGTACGCAAGGCATCCCGGTCTAGATAGGGCCGCATAAAATGGTAAGCAAAGCATTTTTTGTCTTTGGCTGGATGAACTACAGCTGCAAGAGCTGTAGCTAAAAGTTCTGTCTTATGAGATTCAGTTCCAATGTTCTGGCACAATTTAATCATCGGAGCAATGGTAGTCTTAGGCTTGGAATAAATTGCTTTCAGGGCAGTTTTGCAGTCCTGATTAACATTTTCAAATGTCAATTGTTCCATCAGAACGTCAGCAGCAGTTTCATTTTGAGCCTTCTCAGGGAAAAACCCTCGGGTGAAACTGCTTTGCAACCCATTTTCTGTAACACTTCTTTTCAGCTCTTTGTAAACTGCAAATGGGACAGACTCATGGACTTGCTGATTTTGAGCATTTTGGACCACGGGGCAGACAGCCATTAATGGCAATGCCTCCTGGACGTCCTCTGAATTTCCAGAGGCCAATGCAGACTGCACCATTTGCTGAATAGCAGTCTGTGTTTGAGGCTGTTGAGGGTCCAAATTTTGCTGACTCTCAGAGCTCCACTGCCGTGAAGAATTATTATAAGACAGTGGTGGCTGAGGGTCTGGGGAGTACAGGATTGGTGCCTCAGGAATTATTAATTTTGGAGGGAACAAGAGAGGATTGGACCACTCAGTAATAGCTTTACAGCAGAGTTGCCAAGTGTGCAGTACTGATACTGGAGCGGTTGCAGCCCGATGCAAATCTTTCCCAATTTCTTGCCAATCTTTGGGATTAAGAGACCCATCTGCAGGATACCAAGGGCATAACTTACCAATAATCTTAACCAGCCCCTCTACATCCTCTTTATAGACTTTAACTGTTTGCGTAGTCCTTGTCAACAAATTGCAAAGGTCAGATACCTGTTTTTTCTGTCCTGTTGAAAGAGAAGTCCCCATACTTACCTCGTTGATTCCTTAAACAGAATGAATAATTGAACTTACCTCGTTGATTCCTTAAACGGAATGAATAGTTGAACTTACCTCGTTGATTCCTTAAACGGAATGAATAGTTGAACGCGTTCGTTTAGCTCCTGCCGAGCGAAGGTAAGCCAGAAGTTACAGTTTGCCTCACAGCCTCACATGCATCACGTCGGGGTCACCAGATGAAGGGGAAAGAAATTCAGATGAAGGGAAAGGAATTCAGATGAAGGGAAAGGAATTCAGACCCGGGTCGATAGGGTTGCTCTAAACCAGCCAGGCAGCCTCATCTCCACAAAATTACCCCTTGAGCACTGCCCGCTGAACTTTTATTCACCTCCAACATTACAAAAACTCCATCAATCTCATACAACATAGGATACATAGAAATAATTGGATACATACATAGTGAGAATTTCTCAGGTGCCTATGAGATCATACAAAAACAAGATAATAAAGATATATGTGAAAGCTCTATCATAGTGTTTCCCAAACCTCCCACATGCCAGCCTACCTGTGAGCCAGGAGAGTATGCTCTGCACTGTAACTCAAGTGGAGGCCAATTAAGGGGGGTTGAGAAAGCTGAAGGCTGAGAAACCAAATTCTTGGGAGGCCAAATTCTGGCCATTCCCACAGTTTACAACAACTACAACAATTGCCCATCTTCTTTGAGAGTTTCCCTGATTATGGTTCCCTGAGGTTCTCGATTTAACGGCCACTCAAAATTCCCAACACCAGTTCACTTCCCTTCATGCTGGCCTTCCCTCTCACAGGAGTTAAGGAAACACAACCTTTCAGGTCTGCACTCACTCTGGACTCACCAGTGTTCCCAGAACACAGTCCAACACACATACAGCCATTATCGCAGAAACCTTCCACAATCGCTCTCCTGACCTCCCAGGTACAATTGCATGTTTCCCTCCTTCGGGGCAAAAGTTTCTTACCTGGGCCAGTGCACTGGGTTACCTGGTCCTGGGCCTCAGTTGTTGACTCTCTTCCCTTTTTCCTATTGTTTGATTTTGTAGACCAGAATTGTTAATTTAGTTTGGCTCGGAGCCTGCAATGGGAAACTAGATCTCAGACATCTCCAGGCAGTTGAAATCAACAGGCGCACCCCTGGACTTTACTGAGAACAGCTTCCCCTAGAGTACGGGCCGGCAACCCACGGCTCCGGAGCCACATGCGTCTCCTGCAGCTCCCAGTCCTCCGCCAAGTGGGACTAAAAAAGTTCAAGCAATCAATTCAAACTTCTCATGGAAAAAGAAAAATTTGTGAAGTTTGAATTGATTGTTTGAAGTTTTTTAGTTTGTGGGACTGCCCACAAACCTCTTCTTCTTCGGACTGCACATGGCAGCAGTGGAGGAAGAGATGGGAGGACTCCTGGAAAGGTGAGTGGGTCAGTCAGATGGGGCGTGCGGGTGTGGTGGTGTTTCTGAGCAGCATATGGAGTCTTGGGTGCTGCCAGACCCCCCTCCTTCTTTTCCCCCTTTTCTCTCTCTCTCTCTGTATCTCTGTGTGTGTGTCAGACCCGCAGGGAATGGCAGGTAGGGAGGCGGCAGTCCAGCATTCCCCCCCATTTGTGTGTTTGTGTGAGACCCGCAGGGAACGGCAGGTAGGGATGTGGCAGTCCGGTGTTCCCCCCCTCGTTTGTGTTTGTGTGTGTCAGACCTGCGGGGAATGGCTGGTAGGGAGGTGGTCTGGCATTTCCCCCCCTCCTGTGTGTGTGTTGGGCCCACGGGACTCGACACACAGAGAGATGCAAACACCGGACTGCCGCCGCCTCTACCAGCCGTTCCCCGCGGGTCCAACACACACACACAGGAGGGAGGTAAACAATGCCGGACCGCCGCCTCCCTAGCAGACCTCCCCTGCGGGATGTGCCGCCAGGAAGCCGGGCTGCCCGATGAGCGGACCGTGGGCCAGCTCCGGGATGCCACCAGAATTTTGTTTACTTTGCCCGGATATACCGCTGCTCCTGCCACCACAGCTGCCAAAGATGGCAAGCATGGTGGCTCCCCACTGGGGGGTTCCCGTATTCCGCAATCCCTTGGCAGTTGGACATAATAGCATGCAAGCACGGCGCTAACAGTCCCACCTGCCGCCTCCTCGCGAAGTAAACTGGGCAGAGAGGTGAGAAGCACCTGCCCGCTGCCACCAAGGGAAGCCGCGCCTGCCATTGGCTTCTCCTGCAGCAGACGCTGGGCTAGGCAAGCTGGGAGGGATGGAAGCAGGGGCAGGGAAAGTTGCTGGCTGCACCATGCAGTTCCCACTCAGCCCATGAGTTTGTGCGGGACTGGCGGAGCCGGGTGCCGAGGCTCAAGAGATAGGTAAGCTGATGCCGGCTGGGCTGGGAAGTGCGGTGCACGGTCCTGGACGAAGCACTCTTCTTGCATCCATGCCTTTCCTTGACTGAGCTTTGCAGGCTGAAGCCTCTCCTCAGCGTCCTCACCCTCCCGGCCCAGAAGGCAGAGTGATGAGTCCAGTCTCCCGTCAAGTCCCAGGTTGAATCAGCTCACCCCAGCTTACACCTGCCTGAAAGGGCGGGGAGGGATGTCTGGCCTGACAGTTCAACCGCGCGCAGCTTTCCCTGGAAAGGCCAGCCCTGGAGCTAGCGGGCTTCGCCTTCCTAGCATGGGAAGTAGCCGGTGTAGGGTGAAGTGGGGGTGTGTGGTTGTTCGGAAACATTGAAGCACCAGAACCTAGGCGTGGAGCTTGTTTTTAGGGTGTGGTGGGGAGCTGTTTGTTGGAAAAGTTGGAAGGGGAGGGGATGATTAAGGAAAGCGAGGGCTTGCCGTCTTTGGCGGCTGTGGCAGCAGGAGCAGCGGTGTGTCCGGGCAGCAGCGCCTGGCTGCTGGGCAGTAGCAACAGGAAGGCGGCAGTGGCGGCTGCTGTTGAAGTGGCCTAGTGCCCTCGCTGTGCCCAGCAGGCAAGCGGGCATGGGTGATGCGCCGGTAGCTCCCGCCCCTCCAAGTACCAGGCAGTGCTGCCGGGACACCCTGCTGCTCCTGCTGCCACAGCTGCCAAAGACGGCAAGCGCTGCTGCTCCCACACCAGGCCTGGAGCACCTGCAGCGTCTCTTGACGAGGGCACTAGGCCAACCCAACTGCAGCCGCCGCCACCTTCCTGTTTTTACTGCCCAGCAGGCAGGCGGTGCTGCCCGGACACACCGCTGCTCCTGCCACCAAAGACGGCAAGTGCGGTGCTTCCCAATCCTTGCTTCTTTCACTCTTCAATTAAGTCCCCTGTTCTATGGCTCCCATTTTTTTTCTTTTGTGAAAGAACCGGTTCCGAGTGGCTCTTTGACCCATTCAGGTTGCCGACTCCTGCTATAGGCCAACCTATCAAAAACATAACTGTAAAAGACAGACTAGAAATAAAAATTAAAATAAGCAAGAAAATGGTAAGAGAACACCTGTCTGACTTTGATGAATATAAATCACTGGAACCTGATGGATTACCTCCCAGTGTTTTGAAGGAGATGGCAGAGGTTATCTCAGAACCATTGTACCATATCTTTAAAAAATCTTGGAGCACTGGGGAACTACTAGAGGATTGGAAGAGCTGATGTAGTTCCCATCTTCAAAAAAGGAAAAAAAACAGACCCAGGAAACTACAGACCAATCAGCCTAACTTCAATACCTGGGAAGATACTGGAAAAAATAATCAAAAAAGAGATCTGTGAACATCTAGAAACAAATAAAGTTATACTGTAAGTAGTAGCCAGCATGAGTTTGTTAAAAACAGATCATGCCAAACCAATTTTATTTCATTCTTTAACAAAGTAACTAAATTAGTAGACCAGCAAAATGCTGTGGACGTAGTATATTTAGACTTCAGCAAGGCATTTGACAAAGTAGAGCACAATCTACTTCTTGGTAAGCTAGAAAAATGTGGGATAGACAGCATCACCACCAGATGGTTTTGTAACTGGCTGACAAACCGTATGCTGTTTTCTATTAAGCCTGTGGACTCTCCCCTGGGGAAAACTTGTTCAGAAAGCCAAAGAGCCATACGAAAGATGACAGAAAGCTGTCTACATAAAAAAGAGCTTTCTTCTCTCTACTTAAGAACCATCCATACTTGCATTCTCCAAATGGGTGTCTTCCAGATATTTTTGACTATGTGATCATGCTACCTGAGGTGATGGGAGTTACAGTCACCTGTATTAAAAGAGCATTACGAGTAAGAAAGGCTGATATACAGTGACTGGCAGCAACTTTTAATGTTGTAGATCAGACATGTCAAACTTGTGATGTCACATGACATTGTGCAATGTATTGGGGTGGGCGCAGCTTCCGCATGACGCGTCCGGCCCATGGGCTGGCAGTTTGACACCCCTGTTGTAGATAATGGGCTTTTCTGGCCTTATTGGAAATATCAGGAACTGAATTTGGAAATAGAATAGAGCTGGAAGGGACCTTGGAGGTTTTCTAGTCCAGCCCCCTGCTCAAGCAGGAGAACCTATACCATCTCAGACAAGTGACTGTCCAGTCTCTTCTTTAAAACCTCCAGTGATGGAGCACCCACGATTTCTGGATGCAAGCTGTTCCACTGGTTAATTGTCCTCACTGTTAGGAACTTTCTCCTTAATTCCAGGTTGCTTCTCTCTTTGGTCAGTTTCCAACCATTGTTCCTTGTCCTGCCCTCTGGTGCTTTGGAGAATAATTTGACCCCCTCCTCTTTGTGGCAGCCTCTCAAATACTGGAATACTGCTATCATGTCACCCCTATTTCTTCTTTTCTTTAGACTAGCCAAACCCAAGTCCTGCAGCCGTTCTTCATATGTTTTAGTCTCCAGGCCTTGGATCATCTTAGTTGCTCTTCTCTGAACTTTTTCCAAGGTCTTGAAAGGAATAAAAGTATTATTCAGAAATTTCTAATGAGTCTAAAGGTTGAAGCAGAAGCCAACTGAAGATCAGAAATAATATTTTATCTAAGTATTGACAGGTACAAATGTGAAAAGCAGAAGTTACAAATTGTAAGAGGAAATATTGAAACAACTATAGGAGACGGACTGTGGTAACAGAAAATTAGATGGTGAAAGATAGGATGTGTACAAAGGGGCTTCCTGGAACATGGGAACGACAGTGGTTTTAGGCGGTCCAGAAAGTTTATCGGATGATTAGGGAAGGGGCGTTGAGTGCAATAGGGGAGGGGGAATCTGCGTCGGGGATAGGATATAAAAATGTGTCAAACAGCTCTGTAACTTGTGGCTGAACTCCTGTGTTGTGATTCAGGGTCAGCCTGTGGGTTCGGCAGTTGGGTCGGATGACTCAGATGAGGGGGAGGAGGGGGGTGTTGAAGAACTTGCTGATGATGGCTTTGAGGCTCCGCAGAGCCCCCAGCCAGGCCCCTCCCACCTGGTGGAGACCCAGCTGTGTGAGCCTGACAGCGTGGATGAAGATGACCCACAGCTGGCCCTGTTCAAGGACGCCCGCCGCAGGAGGCAGTCAAGTAGGAGTAAACAGAGGAAGGCAATGGGGCTTCTCGGAAGGAGGGAGAGAGAAGCCACGCCCTGAACTCTTTATAAAGGACTTGTGTGGGGAGGGCTGGTTTGCTGAAAGCAACCGCTCAGATAGTGTTTCAAAGCTCCGGTATCTTGGTTCGTGTCTTGTTTGTTTTTGTAATAAATTTGGCAGACGTATTCCAGCCTCTTGCCCTCTGTAAAGGGGTTGCCTTTTCTGCAAGGCCGGTAGCAGGCTGGTACAGAACATCCTGTGTGTGTTTCAGTCCACCAAGCCTTTGCAAACACTTCTTTTGAAATAAAACTTTGTTGCTGGAATTCCAAGTGAGTTTGTTTGTTTTGGATCTTGAGCCACATTCCAAACAGTCTCAACATCTTTTTTGTAGTATGGTGACCAAAATTGGTTGCAGTATTCCAGGTGTGGTCTCACTAGAGTTTTATAAAGTAGTACTAATACTTTGCATGATCTTGATTCTATGCCTCTGTTTATACAACCAAGGATTGTATTAGCTTTTTTGGCGGCTGCTGCACATTGCTGGCTCATAGTCAAGTGATCGTCCACTAGGAATCCAAGGTCCCTCACACAGTTACTGTTTTTGAGCCAGGTCTCACCTACTGTAATCTGTACTTATATCTTTGATTTTTCCTGCCTAAATGTAAAACTTTGCTTTTCTCCACGTTAAAACTCATTTTGTTGAATAGGGCCCATTGTTCCAGTTTGTCAAGGTCTTTTTGAATCCTGAGCTTGTCTTCTTTGGTGTTGGCTATTCCTGCCAGTTTAGTGTCATCTGCAAATTTGATGAGTTCCCCTTTTATTCCCTCATCTAAGTCATTGATGAAGATATTCAAGAGTACTGGGCCTAGGACGGAGCCTTGTGGTACCCCACTGCTTACTTCTCTCCATGTGGATGTAGTACCATTGAGGACTACTCGCTGAGTACGGTTTGTCATCCAGCTACAAATCTATCTGGTGGTGATGTCTGTTCCAACTTTTTCTAGCTTACCAAGCAGTAGATTGTGGTCTACTTTGTCGAATGCCTTACTGAAATCTAAGTATACTATGTCCACAGCGTTTCGCTGGTTTACTAATTTGGTCACTTTACCAAAGAATGAAATACAATTGGTTTGGCATGATCTGTTTTTAACAAACCCGTGCTGGCCACCAGTTCTAACTTTGTTTGCTTCTAGTTGTTCGCAGATCTGTTTTTTGATGATCTTTTCTAGGATCTTCTCAGATATTGATGTTAGACTGATCAGTCTGTAGTTTCCTGGGTCTGTTTTTTTCCCTTTCTTGAAGATGGGAACTGTTGTGTACTGGGTTCTTTGCTTGAGTGAAGAGACGAGGCGAGTGAGTTCAGTCAGAAACATTCTTTATTTGCTTGCAGGAACTGAACTGGGGAACAGGGCTGGGAATGCAGCTTTTTATACCCTGGCCTCTAGGTGGTGGCCAATAGGTTTAAAGTAACCTATTGCCACCCTAGAAGCAGCCAATAGTAACTCTGGAGACTGGTTGTCTGAGGAGCTGGGAGCCATTAGCCAGCTCCCTGCTTAAACAGCCTTCCAGCAATCAAACCCACATGATACACTTAGTAAAACAAAGCCCAATACATTACACCCCTCCCCCCTAGAATGTACACACATTATAGCAACAAAAGAAATAAGTACAGCAATTACAGAGTTTACAAAATACAAAATAGTAGTATGCATGAGTACAGCATTGTTCCACATTTTGCTAATACAGAGGCTTTCCTGACTAGCAGCAATTTCAGTGAGAAACACAACATTACAGCACAATTATTTTAGGACAAAATCCTGTAAGTACACAGGAGGTTTGCGAACCCTTGTAGATCGCCTGGGGGTTCCCGGCAGCACCTGGTCTACCAGCTTGCCCGCTGGGCTGGGTAGACCAGGGTCCTTGAGTTCCATAGAGTCTGGCTGACTCGAATTTCTCTGGCTGGCCATTCCATTCTTTGCGCAGAGTTAGCACAGTAGCTGTAATGTTCAGGTTGACATTCCCCGTCAGGGGACCCATGTTGCACTCCTGGGCTTTGCCCCTCTATGACCACCTCCCCGTTTATCTGACTGCTAGGGTCCTCAGAGCATGTGAATTGTTCAGCCTGGCTGCCAGTTTGAGGTCCATGGATTGGACCTGGGTCGAAGTCCTTGCTTTGTGGCCGTTCTGGAAACCGCTTCCTCAGCTGATCAATATGGCGGTGAACGACTCACCCGCCATCTAGGGCCACTTCGTATGAGAGAGGGCCCGATATTTTAGTGATTTTGCCTGGCACCCACAAGTTCCCATGCCCACACCCCATCACCCACTTGCAATCCCCTCGGAGGTCTTGGGCGAGAGGCGTCTGCTGCCACCCGGTCTGGGTGCAACCTGTCCAGTTTTGTGATTAGTTGCCTTCCCCAGCGCAGCTCTGCTGGGCTTTTGCCAGTTGCTGTGCACAGCGTGGTATGCTGGCAGAGCAAAAAATCTGGGTGCCAATCCCCAGTCACTATGTGCTTCAGTGACTCCTTTGTAGTGTGCACCATTCGTTCGGCTTGCCCATTGCTAGATGGATGAAATGGAGCTGATGTTGCGTGCCTAATGAGGTTAGTCCTCAAGAAGGCCTGAAATTCTAATGTTTTGCCAAAATTTTTATTTTTATTTCAAATGATACCTATACTTAAAAAGGATTTAAACTTGGAGGAATGGCAAAAAGGAGTTAATAAATTTGTCTGGGCAGGGAAAAAGCCAAGAGTTAAATTTAAGATAATGCAAGATACGCGTGAAAGAGGTGGTCTTAAAATGCCTAATTTAAAATTATATTATGAGGCTGCTGCTTTGTCAGCGATGAGCGACTGGTTTAATTTAACACAAGCAAGATTATTAAATCTTGAGGGTCATGATTTGTTATTTGGATGGCATGCATATTTATTGTATGATAAGAAGGTGGATAATGTGTTTAAGACACATATTTTAAGGTATGCTCTGTTGCGAGTTTGGAAAAAGTATAGACATAAGTTAAATTATAAGATACCTATTTGGGCAATACCTAAACACGCAATAGAAAATATAAATGTTGGATTTAAACATGATGTGACTACATATAAGAAAATTTTAAGTTTTGAGAGGAATGTATGGCAATTAAAGTCATATAACATTTTAAAAGAAGAGAAGATTGTACAAACCTGCTTTCAGTATGGGCAATTACAGGCTAGATGGAAAGAGGACCAGAAAACTGGTTTTTCAATGATTGATGAAAATTTGGTAAAGCAAATTAGAGATCAAGGTCAAGCACATATAAAAAGGATATATATTGCATTGATAGAAATTGATTCAGAGACGGAACTTGTTAAAGATTGTATGATAAAGTGGGCTCAGAATTTTCAAGAAGTTATTACAATGGATAGTTGGGAAAAGATTTGGGTTAGAAATGTAAAATTTACACAGGCCCAAAATTTAAGAGAGAATTTTTATAAAATGTTTTATAGGTGGCACTTAGATCCTAAAAAATTAGCAAGTATGTATCCGAACTGCCAGCCCAAATGTTGGAGGTGTGGTTGTGAGGATGCAACGTATTTTCATATATGGTGGACTTGTAAAAAGGTTAAAGCTTTTTGGATTAAAATTTGGTGGAACATGCAAAAAATATTTAAGAAAAGGATAAAGTTTTCTCCGCAACTGTTTTTACTGGGTATTATCACAGATACCACCGTTGTGGACACTAAGTTGATGTTGAATTTAATTACGGCAGCGAGGCTTTTAGTAGTGCAATATTGGAAGAAGGAAGAACTGCCGACTATAGAAGAATGGACTTTAAAAGTTTCTAACTTGGCAGAAATGGCAAAGATCTCAGCGTATTTGAAAGACCAATCGCAACAGAGATACATTGTGGAGTGGAGAAGATGGATTGATTACATCCAGAATAAATATGGGACTAAAAAGTTTCACTTAGCATTTGAATAAGTAGCGGATATATATGATGTATAACTAGCTTGTAGTTATTTTACTAAGAGTTAAAGTGCGATAGAATTTAATATTTTATTGTTGTTTGCATATTTTAGATTATGTTTGTTTGTATTTTTATACCCTGTATTTTGCTCTGGGAAGTCGGGGAGGGGGGAGGGGAGGGGAGGGTTGGGGGGGTTGGGGAGAGGGGAGGGGGAGGGGGGGTTGTATTCAAAAATGTATTGTAAAACTTTTCAATAAAAAAAAAGAAGGCCTGAAATTCTGCCGCTGTGATTTGGGCCCCGTTATCAGACACTACGACGTCTGGCAGCCTGTGCATTGCAAAGAGTTTCCTAAGCACCTGGATGGTCCTAGCAGTAGTCATATTCGTGACTGGAATAACTTCCAGCCATTTAGAGTGGCTGTCGACCACTATAAAAAATAGCTGTCCCTGAAAGGGCCCAGCGAAGTTGATATGAATCCTCGACCAGGGAGTGTGTGTCTCCTCCCATCTATGGACAGGAGCGTGTGGCATTTCAGGCCTAGACTGCTGACACGTGTAACACCTGTGTACTTGAGCTTCAATGGCTTTATCTAATCCTGGCCACCATAAATAGCTTCGTGCCAATGCTTTCATCCGAACAATACCCGGATGACCTTCATGAAGCGATTGCAATACCCTGTCCCTTAATGAAGTGGGGACAACAACCCTGCTCCCCCATAGAATACAACCCTTGTGAGCTGAGAGCTCGTGTCTACGTATGAAGTAGCTCTGGAACTTTGGTCCAGGACTGTTTTCCAGCCACCCCGTGTGAACCCAGGATAGCACTCTACTTAGAGTCTTGTCTGCAGCAGTTTCTGCAGCTACATTCCCAGCGTGGAGAGGAAACTCCGGCAAGTCCTGAATGGACAAAACGCGGGTCGCTGGGGCTGGATCTGGCTCGATTTGAGGCAGTGGAAGCCTGCTGAGGCCATCTGCATGGCCCATATCTTTGCCAGGTTTGTGAATTATCCTGAAACTGTAGGCCGATAAAAAGATGGACCATCTTAACATCCTAAGGGATAAGATGTGGGGTGTCTGTCTGTCTGTCTGTAGTGAATTACCCCAATAGCAGTTTATGGTCTGTGAAGACCATGAAGTCCCTGCCATACAAGTAGTTGTGGAAATTTTTTACTCCAGCTACTATGGCCAATGCCTCTTTATCAATTTGTGCGTAATTACGCTCTGCGGAGGAGAGTGTACTGGAATAGAAAGCAATTGGAACTTGAGTCCCATCGGTCTCCAAGTGGCTTAAAACAGCCCCCACCCCGTATGGGGATGCGTCACACGCAAGGCACACCAGCATCGACTCTTTAAAATGGGTGATCGTAGAACTGGCAGACAGTAGGGCCTTCAATGCCTTAAAGCTGCTTTCATGAACATTGGTCCATTTCCAACCAGTATTCTTATCCAAGAGCTGGTGTAACGGCTCTGCCACTGCGGCCTTGTTAGGAAGGAACGCATGGTAAAAAATTAGGAGGCCTAGGAATGCCTGAAGCTCTCCCTTTGTTTTGGGGATGGGTGCCATCTGAATGGCTTTCAATTTTGACTCAGCAGGGTGGATGCCATCGGCATCAATACGGAAACCCAAGAGCTCAGTTGAAGGGACTCCTATACTACACTTGTTTTTCTTAAGTTTAAAGCCCGCTTCACGAAGCCATTGAAGGATGGCTCTGAGCCTCCTTGCAAGCACCTCAGTGGACTCACCGGTGATGAGCACATTGTCGAAATAGGGGCAAACCCCTGGAATGCCCTTGAGCGTGTGCTCCATGATGCCTTGAAAAATGCCAGGGGCTACGCTAACCCCGAATTGTAGGTGTTTTACTTTAAAAGCCCCCCTGTGGGTTACAATCGTCTGTGCCATGGCTGTGGCCTCGTCCACAGGAAGCTGTTGGTAGGCCTGAGCCAAATCTAACTTTGCGAAAACTGTACCCCCTTGCAGTGATGCCAGGATGTGGCTCACTACTGGCACTGGGTACGCATGCTGTTTGAATGCACGATTAATTGTGCACTTGTTGTCAGCACAAATCCTGAGCTCTCCATTGGCTTTTAGTGGCGTGACAATTGGGGTTTTCCATTCACCCCCATCTACGGGCTGTAGTACCCCCTGTTCTACGAGTTTATCTAACTCAGTGTCTATCTTGTGTTTAAGAGCAAATGGCACTCTTCTAGGTTTAATCCTGACAGGCATTACAGTAGGATCTAGTTTAAATGTTATTGGCGGGCCCGTGTAAGTCCCTAGACCTGAGTCAAACACATCTGTGAATTCCTTGCATACTGTCGCTAGACTCGCGACTTGCGTCCGGTTGATTCCGGTTACTTGGATGCCTAATGCATCAAACCAATCGAGCCCGATCAGGCTCGTTCTCTGACCCCCTACTACGACAATGTCCAGGTGCCCAGAAAACCCCTTAAATTTGACAGCCAGTGTGGCCTCACCCTTGACTGCGACTCTGGCATTCTGGAAGTCGGTCAGTATAATGTCAGATGGCCTGAGCTTGGCCCAGCTCTTGCTGCGATTGCAGACGAAGTTAAATGTTTCAAGTGATATAATGGACACGGCTGAGCCCGTGTCCAGCTCCATCTTGCAAGGGACCCCTTGCAGCTCAACCTGAAGTCAAAACTTCAGCTTAATGGGACGGCGAGCTCCCGTGCGGCAAACACTTCTGTGGCTGGAGCAAAACCCTACGCTAAACTGCCCCGGGCCCCCAGTACCTCTCCTGATCAGAATGTCCAACTGGCGATTGCCGGTCCCTCTGGCGACCTCTGGAGATGGACGCGATGTGGCCAGTCTTCCTGCAGGCCCGGCACGTGGCTGTCTGGAACCTACAGTCCATGTGTTGGTGGTGGCCGCCACACCCTGGGCACCTAAGGAAGGGATCTGCCTTGTAAGTCGTCCCTTGTTGCTTGTCACTGCAACGTTGTTGGTCGTCGTGCCTTTGGAGCTTGTCAACTTCTGTGTTGTCGTCGGAGTCTTCAGTGTGTTCGGCATCCTCGTGGTGGATGGCCTCCTTGTGCTGTGCTGTTTTGGTGGACCACATGGCTCATACGGCCCCGCCGGCGGCTTCGTCCGCCATGATTTCCTTCAGCGTGTCTGGAAATGACAGAGTCTCTTTGGCAAAGAGTTTTTGTTGCAACTCTTGATTTCGGAGGCCGCAGACAATTCGGTCCTGGAGCCTCTCCTCTACGTCAGAGAACTGGCACAGGCGTGCGGGCTGCCTCAACGCTGCAATGAATTCAGCCGCTGTTTCACCCTGCTGTTGAACCCTCTGTTCGAACGTGTGGTGCCAAGTGATTACCGACAGCTTGGACTGGAAATGGTCACCGAGCCGTTTCTTCAAGTCTGTGAACATTACGGCCTCCAATGGCATCAGCGCAAACAAGTTCTCTGCGATGTCGAACGTGGCTGGGCTGCAAACACACAGGAGCATAGCGGCCTTCAGTCCGTCCTTGGCAACTTGATTGGCACGGAGGTAGTTCTCGACCCTGGATAGATACAAAGACCATCTTTCCGGGTGAGCTATGTCAAATTCTTCCAGCTTTCCGACCTTCGCCATCTTGGTTGGTCTTCGCGGCTGGGGCTCATCGTCTTCTTGTCCTGCTCCTCCGTATGCCCAGGGACTGACCCTCTGGGCACGTGGTCGCTAGCGTGGCTGTGCTAGGCCAACCATAGGGGGGGAATTGCTTTCCCGCCAGGCACATTCCAGCCTCTGCCCTAGTGACTCTCAGCTCTGTTGGAGAAGCAAGATCCCACGTTCGTCGCCAGTGTTGTGTACTGGGTTCTTTGCTTGAGCAAAGAGACAAGGCAAGTGAGTTCAGTCAGAAACATTCTTTATTTGCTTGCAGGAACTGAACTGGGAAATAGGGCTGCGAATGCAGCTTTATATACCCTGGCATCTAGGTGGCAGCCAATAGGTTTAAAGTAACCTATTGCTGCCCTAGAAGCAGCCAATGGCGGTGCTGTAGACAGGTTGTCTGAGGAGCTGGGAGTTGTTAGCCAACTTCCTGCTTAAACAGCCTTCCAGCAATCAAACCCACATGATACACTTAGTAAAACAAAGCCCAATACATTACAGGACCCACATCAGCCCTTTTCCAATCCTCAGGTACTTCCCCAGTGCTCCAAGATTTTTGAAAGATATGGTGCAATGGTTCTGAGATAACATCTGCCAGGTCCTTCAGAACTCTGGGATGTAATCTGTCAGGTCCTGGTGATTTATATTTGTCAAAGTTGGATAGGTGGAAAGCTTTGTGTGTTTTTATTTTTATTTTTTTTGTATCCCACCTTTATTGTTTCTACAAATAACTCAAGCGGGCAAACATATCCAACACATTTTTCTCCTATTTTCCCCACCACAACAACCCTGTGAGGTGAGTTGGACTGAGAGTGAGTGAGTGGCCCAAGGTCACCCAGCTAGCTTTCATGGTTAAGGTAGACTTGAACTCAGTCTTCTGCTTTCTAGCCTGGTGCCTTAAGCACTACACCAAACTAGCTCCCTAATTATGATTCTTCTCACAAACAGTGACTTCCTAATATGTTATGGGTACAGAAATATTAATGGTGGTATAACAAGCTATAGATAGCAAGTCTTTGCAATGTTTTTGAATCCAGTATGTCTGAGTTGAAAAACAGGTATTAGAGAGTTCTCCAGAAAATGGTGCACTGAATGGTGGGGCGTTTTCTTCTCCCTGCCAAGCCAGTTCTTTGACAGCACGCTTCCTGGATTTTGAATGGGAGTAACTTGGAATACCCCATGATGACCCTAAGACACCTGTGTACATAAATAATAATAATAATAATAATAATAATAATAATAATAATAATAATAATAATAATAATAGTAGTAGTAGTTGGAAGGGACCTTGGAGGTCATCTAGTCCAACCCCCTGCTCAGGCAGGAAACCCTATACCATTTCAGACAAATGGCTGTCCAGTCTCTTCTTAAAAACTTCCAGTGTTGGGGCATTCATAGCTTCTGGAGGCAGGTTGTTCCACTGATTAATTGTTCTCATTGTCAGGAAATTTCTCCTTAGTTCTAGGTTGCTTCTCTCTTTGGTTAATTTCCATCCGTTGCTTCTTGTCCTGCCTTCGGGCGCTTTGGAGAATAGCTTGACTCCCTCTTCTTTGTGGCAGCCCCTGAGATATTGGAACACTGCTATCATGTCCCACCTCATCCTTCTCTTCATTAAACTAGACATACCCAATTCCAGCAACCGTTCCTTATATGTTTTTGCCCCCAGTTCCCTAATCATCTTTGTTGCTCTTCTCTGTAATCTTTCTAGAGTCTCAACATCCTTTTTACATCGTGGTGACCAAAACTGGATGCAATATTCCAAGTGTGGCCTTATCAAGGCAAGCGGTATTAACACTTCAAGTGATCTTGATTCTACTTGCCTGGGAAGAGAATCCAGAGGATTGTGATTCTCAGTAAGAGCAGCCAGAGTGGTTGGGTCTCCAGCTTTTCCTGTTGCTGTTTATATTGAACCTGATGCCAATGTCAGCGCAGCACTTTCCAAGCTATATGACGTCATCTCCAGGCAGCAGCAAACTCACCCAGAAGGCGCTCTTGTTGTGGCTGGGGACTTCAATCAAGCCTGTCTAAAGACAGTTCTCCCCAAGTTTGTGCAGTATGTGCAATTTTCCACCAGAGGGAAGAACACTCTAGACCATGTATACTCTAATCTGAAACAGGCATACAGAGCATTCCCCCTCCCCCACCTGGGTACATCTGACCATCTCTCACTCCTGTTGTGCCTGAAGTATGTCCCTCTCAGGAAAAGAACTCAGACAGTCACGAAAATGTTTAAAATATGGCAGAGGGTGCTCTCAGTCAGCTGCAGGACTGCTTTGAAACCACTGACTGGAGTGTATTCGAAGATCAAGACCTGAATGTATACACGGATGCCGTACTGTCTTATATCAAAGCGTGCACCGATAGCGTGACAACAGAAAAGTGCATTAGAGTTTATGGGAATTGCAAACCCTGGATGACTGCAGAGGTACGAACACTTCTGAGAGCCCGGGATTCCACCTTTAAGGCAGGGGACAGGGACACATATAGAGAGGGCACGGCAAATCTCAGAAGAAGCATTAGGATGGCGAAACAACAATATAAACATAAGGTGGAGAACCACCTAGCAGACAACAACCCGAAGCAAGTGTGGCAGGGACTGCAGCACCTAACCAACCATAAGGGCAACACGAGGAACACAGTTAATACTGATGCCTCGTTGGCAGAGAAGCTGAATATCTTCTTCGCTCGCTATGAGGTGAAAAGACCAGACTCCGTAGCCTCTGCTGGCCAGCCTTCTGATTCTCAGCCACTCACTCTGTATAAACATCAAGTGAAAGCTGTATTGAAGGCTGTGAATCCCAGCAAAGCTGCAGGCCCAGATGGGGTGCTGGGGATAGTGGTTAAGAATTGAAAAATATAAATTGCAAGCATTTGCAGATGACTTGGTTTTTATATTGGAAGAACCTCTTGAAACAAGCACGAAACTGCTGGAGACAATAGAAAAATATGGTGAAGTGGCAGGCCTGATAATAAATAGAGAAAAGACTAAAGTCTTGACAAAGAACTTAACAGAAAAACAGAAAACTCAACTTACAAAAAAAACAAACCTCCAAATAGTCAAAAAAGTTAAGTATTTGGGAATTTACTTAACAGCAAGATGTACAACAGTAAAAGAGGATAATTATATAAAATAGTTAAAACCAATAACATTGGACTTAGAAAAGTGGAAAAATCTTCAACTGTCAATGCTGGGGAGAATAGCCACAGTCAAAATGAGTATCTTACCAAAAATACTTTTCCTATTGAAATGAATGAAATGAACCTTTATTGTCAAAGTACAACTATGTGTACATTGAGATTAGGTAAGCCTCCCTTTGTGCTCCCACCCCCCAACACACAGTGACAAACGATTCTGGTAAAACTAGGAAAAGCTTTCTTTGATGAACTGAATACAACAATATTGAACTTTATCTGGCAAGGGAAAAAAGCAAGAATCAAAGCGAAAATGCTACAGGAAGCCAGAGAAAATGGAGGATTTGGACTCCCAGATTGGAGGTTATACTACCAAGCAGCTATTTTAACATGGATTAAAGAATGGATAATGTTCAGAGATAAAAGACTATTATACCTAGAGGGGCATGATCTGCAGATTGGGTGGCATGCCTTTCTGTGGTATGGGAAGAATAACATTCACAGATACTTTCAGAACCACTCTATAAGAAATGTGCTTCTTTTAGAATGGGAAAAAATAAAAGAAAAAATTTATATTAAGATACCTGAATGGCTTTCAACAATGGAAGCCTTTGTTTACCCAAACTTAATTAACTATGACAAACTTGTAACTTATAAAGATATACTGGACAATGAAGGAAGATTGAAATCTAGACAAGACTTACAACAAGATATTTACCTAGCATGGTGGCCATATTTGCAAATCCAAACAAGATATAAAAAAGATGTGAAAACAATGGGACTCTATAAAGAACAGACAGAATTTGATCTTATATTGTTAAAAACAGATGAAAAGCTGATGAAAAAGCTTTATAGAATTCTGCTTAATCTAAAGATGGAAGAAGAACAAGTCAGAGATACAATGATAACATGGGCAAAAAACTTTGGACACACTATAGAGCTAGAAGAATGGGATAAACTATGGGACAGAAATATTAAATTAACCAGAGCTGTACCATATGAAGAAAACTTGTATAAAATGTTTTATAGATGGCATATGACACCAGTGAGATTAGCGAAAATGTTTAAAAATACTTCAAATGTTTGTTGGAAATGTAATCAAAGACCAGGTACCTATTATCACATCTGGTGGACATGTCTTAAAGCTAAAAGGTTTTGGCTTAAGATAAAATCTATGGTTGGAGAAGATGACTAAGAAACAAATAGAATTTAAACCAGAAGTGTTTTTGCTAAAAATGATAGGACCTAACTATGAAAAGGAGAGTGGATATCTAATATTACATGTATTAACAGCAGCGAGAATTGTATTTGCCCAATATTGGAGAAATGAAAACTTACCGACTGAAGAAGTATTAATTAAGAAAATAGAGTGTGCAGAAATGGATAGACTAACTTTAGAGATTAAAGAGAAAGAACATTTAGTTCTTTGTCGTGGCAAAGGGGCTTGCGTAATTCAATGAAGCTATGAGCTATACCATGCAGGGCCACCCAAGACGGAAAGGTCATAGCAGAGAGTTCTGACAAAACGTGATCCACTGGAGAAGGAAATGGCAACCCACTCCAGTATCTTTGCCATGAAAACCCTATGGACAGTACCAAAAGGCAAAAAGATATGACGCTGGAAGATGAGCCCCTCAGGTCGGAAGGCGTCCAATATGCTACTGGGGAAGACCAGAGGGCTAGTACTAGTAACACCAGAAAGAATGAAGTGACTGGGCCAAAGCCGAAAGGACGCTCAGCTGTGGATGTGTCTGGTAGTGAAAGGAAAGTCTGATGCTGTAAAGATTTTTTCTCTATAGGAACCTGGAATGTAAGATCCATGAATCAAGGAAAGCTGGATGTGGTCAAACAAGAGATGACAAGACTGAACATCGACATCTTAGGTATCAGCGAACTAAAATGGAAAGGAATGGGTGAATTTAATTCAGATGACCATCAGGTATACTACTGTGGGCAAGAATCCCTCAGAAGAAATGGAGTAGCCTTCATAGTCAATAAAAGAGCAGGAAAAGTAATACTGGGATACAATCTTCAAAATGACAGAATGATCTCAGTTCAAATCCAAGGCAAACCATTCAATATCACAGTAGTCCAAGTCTATGCCCCAACCACCAGTGCTGAAGAGGATGAAATTGACTGGTTCTATGAAGCCCTACAGCACCTTATAGAACTAACACCAAAAAATGATGTCCTTATCATCATGGGGGATTGGAATGCTAAGGTAGGAAGCCAAAAGATAACCGGAATAACAGGCAAGTTTGGCCTTGGAGTACAAAATGAAGCAGGGCACAGGCTGATAGAATTTTGTCAAGAGAATACGATTGTCATAGCAAACACTTTTTTCCAACAACCCAAGAGACGGCTCTACACATGGACATCACCAGACGGTCAACACAGAAATCAGATTGACTATATGCTCTGCAGCCAAAGATGGAGAAGCTCTATACAGTCAGTAAAAACAAGACCAGGAGCTGACTGTGGCTCAGACCATGAGCTTCTCATTGAAAAGTTTAGGCTTAAACTGAAGAAATTAGGAAAAAGCACTAGGCCACTCAGGTATGAATTAAATCATATCCCTGTTGAATATACAGTAGAGGTGACAAATAGATTTAAGGAATTAGATCTGATAGACAGAGTGCCTGAAGAACTATGGACAGAGGTTCGCAACATTGTACAACAGGTAGCAACCAAAACCATCCCAAAGAAAAAGAAATGCAAGAAAGCAAAATGGCTGTCTGAAGAAGCTTTGCAAATAGCTGAGGAAAGGAGGGAAGCAAAAGGCAAGGGAGAAAAAGAAAGATACGCCCAATTGAATGCAGAATTCCAGAGAATAGCTAGAAGAGATAAGAATGCCTTCTTAAATGAACAGTGCAAAGAAATATAAGAAAACAATAGAATAGGGAGGACCAGAGATCTTTTCAAGAAAATTGGAGAGATGAAAGGAACGTTTCATGCAAAAATGGGCATGATAAAGGACCAAAATGACAGGGACCTAACAGAGGCAGAAGAGATTAAGAAGAGGTGGCAAAATTACACTCAATTTGCCAGCAAATTTGGAAAACTCAACAGTGGCCACAGGACTGGAAAAGATCAGTTTACATTCCAATTCCAAAGAAAGGCAGTGCCAAAGAATGTTCAAACTACCGCACCATTGCACTCATTTCTCATGCTAGTAAAGTTATGCTTAAAATCCTACAAGCTAGACTCCAGCAGTATGTGGACTGAGAACTACCAGAAGTACAGGCAGGATTTTGAAGAGGCAGAGGAACTAGAGATCAAATTGCCAACATACGTTGGATCATGGAGAAAGCTAGGGAGTTCCAGAAAAACATCTACTTCTGCTTCATTGACTATGCTAAAGCCTTTGATTGTGTGGTTCATAACAAACTGTGGCAAGTTCTTAAAGAGATGGGCATACCTGACCATCTTATTTGTCTCTTGAGAAACCTATATGTGGGCCAAGAAGCAACAGTGAGAACTGGACACGGAACCACTGATTGGTTCAAAATTGGGAAAGGAGTCCGGCAAGGCTGTATACTGTCGCCCTGCCTATTTAACTTATATGCAGAGCACGTCATGGGAAAGGCAGGGTTAGAGGAATCAAAAGTTGGAATTAAGATTGCCGGAAGAAATATCAACAACCTAAGATACGGAGATGATACCACTCTAATGGCAGAAAGTGAAGAAGAACTAAAGAGCCTCTTGTTGCGGGTGAAGAAGGAGAGTGCAAAAGTTGGGTTGAAACTTAACATTAAGAAAACCAAGATCATGGCATCCGGCCCTCTCAATTCCTGGCAAATAGATGGGGAAGAAATGGAGGTGGTGACAGATTTTATTTTCCTGGGCTCCAAGATCACTGCAGATGGGGACTGTAGCCAAGAAATTAAAAGACAGCACACTAAAAAGCAGAGACATCACCCTGTCAACAAAAGTGCGTATAGTCAAGGCTATGGTCTTCCCAGTTGCAATGTATGGCAGTGAAAGCTGGACCATAAAAAAGGCTGAGCGCCAAAGAATTGAGGCCTTTGAACTATGGTGCTGGAGAAGACTCCTGCGAGTCCCTTGGACTGCAAGGCGATCCAACCGGTCAGTCCTAGAGGAGATCAACCCTGTCTGCTCTTTAGAAAGCCAGATCCTGAAGCTAAAACTCAAATACTTTGGCCACCTAATGAGAAGGAAGGACTCACTGGAGAAGAGCCTAATGCTGGGAAAGATTGAGGGCAAGAGAAGAAGGGGACGACAGAGAATGAGGTGGCTGGATGGAGTCACTGAAGCAGTAGGCGTGAGCTTAAATGGACTCCAGAAGATGGTAGAGGACAGGAAGGCCTGGAGGAACATTGTCCATAGGGTTGCGATGGGTCGGACACAACTTCTCAGCTAACAACAACAATTAGCAAGAAAAATACTATGGATTGAAAAGTTAACATTGTTTATGATAATTAACTATATTTACTATTGTTATCAATCATTAGATCTATTACTTTTATCTACATATATCTACCCAGACAATATGTTGTTTGCCAAATATTGGAAATACTATTGGGGGAAACCTCAACCCCAACCCTGATTCCAACCCCCCTTTGACCCCAACCCTAATCCCTATCCTTCCACTCTATTCCCAACCCTATAAAAACCAATTAAAAAAAGAGAATTGTGCCGATCAATTAGCAGGGGTCTTGACAAGGATCTTTAACATCTCCTTGCAAACGGCCTGTGTACTATCATGCTTGAAAGCAGCCACCATTGTCCCAGTCCCGAAGAAAACAGCAATCGAGTAAATGACTACAGACCTATTGCATTAATGTCTGTAGTGATGAAATGCTTCGAAAGACTGGTTCTCCAACATCTTAGGACATGCCTAACACCGGATTTCAACAAACATCAGTTTGCCTACAGGGGTAATAGGTCGACAGACGATGCCATAGCTACTGTCTTACATTCTGTAGCAAGCCATCTGGAGAAACCGAGAAGTTATGTCAGGATGCTGAACAAAAGTGCTGAAATTGTCTTAGTCTTTAACGAAGCTCTTGTTGAGGTGGCAATTAGATTCATCTGTGAAAATCCATGTTCACATTCACTTGAAGAAATAGGAATGGTATTCAGAGTCCGTATCAAATGCAACAGTTTTTCTGGATATGTCTTTTCGAGAATGTATTCACGGAATCCACAAATCATTTCTCTTTCATTTAGTTGCAGTCTGATTGATAAGTTTCTAATTTCCACTTCTCCAAATGTCAGTTGAGTATTAATATCTTCAGGCCAATGTTTTTGATCAAGTACGCGAGACCAATATGCCAACTCATCGTCTTTGCTATCAAGTAATCTTTTTTCAATTGACTCTTTCAATTTTGTATAAAATATACTTGGGTCAATGGGAGGATCCTTTCTTGGATCTCTTTTGTGAAGTAAAACTCCACGAAAGCGAAGATCACTTACAGCAGCAACAGCACATTTATAATAGGGCCCAAAGTTCTGTCTTCTTTCTTCAAAAACCTGTACCAGTATTTTTATTTTCTTATTTGCCTTATACAAGTTGATGTTGCGGTCCTGTAGATCCAAACTTAAATCTGACAATTCTTGGAGAGCATCACACATCAATCCTAGGTCCAATAAAAATTCTGTAGATGTTAGGCATTATTACAAAGTCAGCTTATTGCCCCCAACAATCTGGGTCCTAATGCCGCTTGGGGGGGGGGCGAAAGCCCTAATAAGCAGGCATATACATAGAATGAAGGCTATTGCTAAGCACATTTGATTTGTGCTTAGATTGTAAGCCGCCCTGAGTCTTCGGAGAAGGGCGGGATATAAATGGGATTAAAATAAAAAAAATAAAAAAAATATTTTTCTTTTCAAGCCATCATAAGTGCATTTATCATTTTTATCTCTTGTAGGATCATGCATTACTCTTTCAAAATGATACACAAGGGATTCAAAATTATTCCATACAGCCAAAACTGTACGCATGTCAAGCCCTACGGGCTCGACACTACAAGGGGAACCAGGGGAGCACTTCCAACAATGCCCGCGCAGCACCGAAGGCCCAGCCGCGCCCGCAACCCCCAACTGTTCGGCGGGCGAACGCCAGACCCGCTGCCGCACTTACAGCTGTTCGGCGGGCGAACTCCGGACTGGCGGCTGCACCAGCAGCTGATCGGCGGCCGGAGGAGATTGCGAGCGGCTGCGGAGGTTCCGCGCCGGCACAAACAGCTAATCGGCGGCAGAAGGAAACTGCGAGCGGCTGCAGAGGTTCCGCGGCCGCATAAACAGCTGATCGGCGGCCGGAGGAGATTGTGGACGGGCGCAGAGGGTCCGCGTCGGCACAGACAGCTGATCGGCGGCTGAAGGAGACTGCGAGCGGCTGCGGAGGTTCCGCGCCGGCACAAACAGCTAAGGGGCAGCCGGGGACGTCTACCGGTGGTCACGCAGCGCGATCAGCTGAGCGGCAGCTAGAAACAGCCACCGACGGTCGCACGGGCCTCACGGGACTTTGCGGGTCCGATGGCGGCTTGGAGAGTGTGGGTGGCTGCTTCGCAGACCTGGCGGTTGTAGCGGCATGCAAGCCTGCGGCGACACAGGGCGCTATTCAGTTGTGCCCGGACTTTGGGGACCGCCAAGGGGCCATGGGTGTGGCGCAGGGGGTTGCTGTGGTGGAGGGGAGCACAACCGGGACTTTAGGAGGGGGTGGGCTTGTGTCTTTTTCCACGCTGGGAATCACGGTGCCGGTAAAGGGAGCTGGGCGTGGGTTAATGGAGTAGGGGGGTGGAGTATTTACGCAGGCCAGGCGGATGCTGGTCTGCGCGGGGGAGGGGTGGGGCCTAAGGGTGGGGCTGCTACCTAGTTACTAGCATGGAATAAAAGGCGCGTTGGAGCGTGTGGCTCTCAACGCTGACTTTGTTAAGGTTTAGAGATCCTGCTATTAAAGGTACTCTTTCCAGTCATCCGTACTTCATCGTGGTTTTTCCTGTGAGCTTGTTGATCCGGTGAAGACGTGGAGTTGACAGTAAGTCAGCGTTCAATTAGCACAGCGCTCCTTCTGTTGGGCTCTGATTTTTGCCTGCCTCCATGGCTGAGGGGACCCAGGGTGGTGTGCCTGTGGCAGGAGGGGAGGAGCCAGCTGGGGTTGCTGTGCCCCTTGAGGTGGGGGAATTGGCAGAGGCCCCACCTGTGGTTCGGCCTAAGGTACGGGACCTTGGACCAGCGCCAAAGGGAGCTGAGGCCTCGGAACCGGCTGTCCAGGAGAAGCCTGGGGAATGGTGGCTCAGCCCTGTTTTGAGTCAGCCAGTGGCTGGACAAAACCAACCGTCTAGAGGGAAGGGGTCCCTCTGGGAGTGGAGAGAGCGTCGTGCCACCGACGAAGGCGGAGAGGAGTGGAGCTACACCACGGCTCCTGGCAGTTACACGATGGACGTCCTGAGGGACCATTTTGGAGAACCTCGGCCGTGGACCCCTAGTGACACCGACCTGGAGACCGGTAGATGGACACAAACCAGGACCGACCCGGAGCGCAGAAGCCAAACCCGGTTCCGTTTGGCGAGTCCCCGCTTCCGGGCCCCGCAGGCTCCTGGTATCCCGCAGGTCCCAGGCCTTCCACCGCCGGGACCGGCGGCTGCTCCTGACTTGGGGCCCCCAGGACCTGGTGGAACAAGACCGGGGGGTGCTGTACCCGCAGGAGTGCTGGGGTGGCAACAACCAGGGGTTGCACAGAGACTGGGAGGCCCGGCAGGTCCTTGGGGAGGGCCTGCGGTTTGGGGCCCACCACCGCTGCCCGTAACCTTTGACGGCAACCCTGATCGTTTGGCCCTGTTCCTCGGACAAGCCATCCACCATTTGGACCAGTATGGTCCTTTATATACATCCCAGTGGGGGATGGTGATGGCTGTCACTACGGCATTACAAGGGGAGGCAGCGGCTTGGGTGGCGAACCTCTACGGCGACCGTGCCCGTGAATTGGGGGACGTCGGCCTTTTCCTCGAAGCCCTGCGTACACGATTCGAGGATGTGACGCGCACGCATCGAGCGGAGGCTGAGATCGTTGGCCTGCGGCAGAACGGCCATCCAGCGACAGTCTATGTGCAGGACTTCCGTGAAGTGGCCGGCAGGCTCAGTTCCTGGCCAGAGAGGATGCTGGTTCACCAATTCCGGGCCGGACTGGATGATTACCTCCTACGGGCTTACTGCCCTTAATGAAAGACATGCTGTCCCACCTGGCTAAGGGGAAGGTGTTTACCCGCTTGGACTTACGCGAAGCCTATTATCGGGTGCGTATCAAGAGAGGAGACGAGTGGAAAACAGCGTTTAACTGCCCATTGGGCAGCTACCAATTTCGTGTAATGCCATTCGGACTCCAGGGGGCCCCCGCCGTGTTCATGCAACTAATAAATCAAGTTTTGCATGAGCATTTATACAGGGGGGTGCTCGTGTATCTTGACGACATCCTTATATATACGGAGACAATGGACCAACCCGTTGCCCTTGTGCGCCAGGTCCTGCGGAAACTCCTAGAAGCACGATTGTACGTGACATTATCAAAATGTGAATTTCACGCGTCTCGACTGGACTACTTAGGCTATCGGGTCTCGGCGGCCAGGATTGCAATGGATCCAAAGAAAGTAGAGGCTATACTGCAGTGGCAAGCCCCGGGGACCAGACGGCAGCTACAGAGCTTCCTGGGGTTTGCCAATTTTTACCGCCAATTTATACCATCTTTTGCTGCAGTGGCTCTTCCGTTAACAGACTTGCTAAAAACCACGGCCAGGGTTGCGTGTAACGTGGACCATAGACTGTCAACGGGCCTTCGAGACCCTAAAAGGTTTGTTCACCCGAGAGCCCATACTTCTGCACCCTGACCCAGCAGCGCCATACGTTGTGCAAGTAGATGCTAGCGACGTGGCAGTCGGAGCTGTCCTTTTGCAGCACAACAGTAAAGGCGCATTGCAACCTTGTGCTTACGCATCCAAAAAGCTATCAACCACCGAACGCGCCTGGGCTATCTGGGTAAAGGAGGCCTACGCCGTTCGGTGGGCGTTGGAGACGTGGCGGCATCTCCTGGAGGGGGCAGGAAAGCCTTTCGAAGTATGGACGGACCATAGGAATTTAGAAGCCCTGCAATCCCCACGTAAGTTGGCCCCTAAGCATGTACGGTGGGCCCTGTATTTCAGGCGGTTCAGGTTTACCCTGAAATACGTCCCAGGGGGGAAGAATTTCCTGGCGGATGCCCTCTCGCGGCTTCCGCAGTATGACAACCAGCGGGAGGAGGTGGTGCAAGCTCTTATCCCTCCTCTCGGCCCAGAGATGGTACAGGCCGTACAGAACAGGGTTGCGGATGACCTGGTACAGCGGCTGAAAAAAGCCCTGAAGGGAGATGGCTGGCTACAGCAGCACCCGCGGCTCCTAACCCGACGGGACGACCTGGCCTGGTATGGGGGTAAGATGTATGTGCCGGAAACCCTGCGAGACACTGTGCTGTATAGGTGTCATGATGCCAAGCAGGCCGGACACCTCGGGTTCCTGAAAACTCTGCACCTTGCTAGACGTCAGTTCTGGTGGCCCGGGATGAGGCGGCAGGTCAAAGAGTATGTCCAGCGTTGCCGCACTTGTGCTATGGCCAAACCCCAGCCCGGGAAACCAGCAGGGCTGTTACAGACGGTGGCGGACCCCTGCCGGCCATGGCAGGACATCGGGATGGATTTCATCGTAGACCTACCAGAGAGCCGGGGGTACACTGTCATCTGGACCGTGGTTGACCTGTTTTCCAAACAGGCCCATTTTGTCCCGTTGAGGGGCTTGCCTTCGGCCCGGCGTCTGGCCTGGCTGTTTATAACCCACGTGTACCGCTTACACGGGGCGCCTAGACGCATTATCTCGGACCGGGGAGTGCAGTTTACCGCCAAGTTTTGGCGTGAGTTCCTCCGGTTCATCGGGTCGTCCCAGGGATTAAGCTCGGGGTACCATCCCTGCACGAATGGTGCTGCTGAACGGGCCAACGCGGCAGTGGAGCAATATCTACGCAGTTACGTCTCGTACCAGCAGGCGGATTGGGCCGACCTCCTGGCGTTTGCGGAAATCGCCCACAACAATGCTGTGCACAGTAGCACTGGTCTCCCACCGTACACAGTGGTGTCTGGCTACGATTTCCCTCCCGTTCCCGAGTGCAACCAGGGGTCACCATCCCCCTGTCAACCCCAGGAGTGGATGCTGCAAATCAGAAAGGCATGGGCAGCGACCAAAGAGGCCCTGAACAAGCAAGCCAGTATCGTAAAGGCCCAAGCAGACAAGAAGCGCCAACCGTTCTACACCCCAGGGGTTGGGGATTGGGTGTACTTGTCTACAAAATACTTGCGGTTGCAAATACCTAGCAAGAAGCTGGGCCCTAAGTACATAGGCCCCTTCCAGGTCACCCACATCATCAACCCGGTCACGGTGCGCCTCCGGCTGCCTAAATTCCTGGGCAAGGTGCATCCCGTGTTCCACGGGAGTTTGCTAAAACCAGCCCCCGTTCCTGTCCGGGGGGAGTCAGTAGGGCCGGGGCCCGTGGGTGATGGACAATATGAGATACAGGAGATTCTGGACTCCAGGATTCAGAGAGGGCGACTGCAATACCTAGTGCTTTGGAAGGGATACCTGGTTACTGAGGCATCCTGGGTGGCGGAATCGAATGTTCAGGCCCCTAGGTTAGTTAAGGCGTTCCACCAAAAGCACCCTGGTAAGCCCTCGGGAGGGAGTCGAAGGGAAACTACTGCTCTCCTTGGTGCATGTATAACTTCTATGTCTTGCCTTCCAGGAGGAGCCTTGGTAGGAGGGGCCGACTGTCAAGCCCTACGGGCTCGACACTACAAGGGGAACCAGGGGAGCACTTCCAACAATGCCCGCGCAGCACCGAAGGCCCAGCCGCGCCCGCAACCCCCAACTGTTCGGCGGGCGAACGCCAGACCCGCTGCCGCACTTACAGCTGTTCGGCGGGCGAACTCCGGACTGGCGGCTGCACCAGCAGCTGATCGGCGGCCGGAGGAGATTGCGAGCGGCTGCGGAGGTTCCGCGCCGGCACAAACAGCTAATCGGCGGCTGAAGGAGACTGCGAGCGGCTGCAGAGGTTTAGAGATCCTGCTATTAAAGGTACTCTTTCCAGTCATCCGTACTTCGTCGTGGTTTTTCCTGTGAGCTTGTTGATCCGGCGAAGACGTGGAGTTGACAGTGCAAACTAGATGACACCCATCGGGTACTTAAAATTCTTCCAATTTTCAGCAGCTCAGTCCCCAGTAATTCTGCACATGAATGCAACTCTCTACTATTCTTTGGTGAAGCATGGTATATGACATACAGTTTATCAATAAATGATTGGAATCTATTTATTCCTGAAGTTTCCTTGGCAACATCACCTACTGATAATTCTAGTCTGTGATTAGCACAATGCCAAACTATAATAGAAGGAAAACGTTCTGACAGCAATTTTTTCACTCCACTTTTACATCCCATCATCACAGCGGTGCCATCGCATGCCAGAGAAATCAAATATTTTTTCAAATAATCTTCTGTCATCCCATAAGAGTAAAGACATTGGAGTAAGGAATCAAATATTCCTTCTGCTGTTACTTTTTCAAGTTCTAACAAGTCCAAAAAATTTTTTACTGGTGCATTCATTCCCATACCTTTGATACAGCATCGAACAAATACTATGAGGGTAGTTTTTTTGTTTATTGTGGTTGATTCATCAATTATCAATGAAATTTTATTATTGGATCGAACAATTTCTTTAACCACAATTTTCCTCATTTCTTCACTGATATGATTATCAATGTTAATACATGCATTTGTAGAATGAAGAATACGACCCAAATTTTATTTTTTATTTTATTTATTTTAATCCCATTTATATCCCGCCCTTCTCCGAAGACTCAGGGCGGCTTACAATCTAAAGCACAAATCAAATGTGCTTTCCGTTCTGTTCTTGCAGATCAATTTCATTTTCAAAATGATGGAATGATTGATTTTCCTTTGCTACTTTATATGCAGTTCAAAAATTTTTTCCAGTTATTATTTTTTCACGAGATAATGACGTTAAAAAAACATTCTCAAGAGTCATTTTTTCGCTTTCAGCAACTATTTTTAATGCTGCTTTATGTGCAGCAGATTCTCTGTGATCAAAAAAAAATTTCGAAGTGAGGTCAACTGTTGCTTCCTATTTGTGCCAGAATAGGTTATCTCATTGTTAATCCATTCTTTGGAAAGTTTCATACCCATTTTTGACTCAACACCAAGAGTTCCAACTTTTTTACAAGGCGTACAGCCAAGTTTCATGTTACAAGCATAGAGCCAGTCATTCTTCAAGCAAAAATCTTTTTTTTGCTCATAGGTCCAGCAGTCTGGCCAGTCATTTGCGGTTTGGCTCTGCTTATCAAGATCAGATATATTAACAGGCATTGTCATTTCTGTGTGTTCTGTCGTGCCTGTTGATATTCTGGCCTTTTTGTTAGCAGGACAGGTTGTTGAAAAGTAATTGGTGATTTTTTTCATGTTTTAATTTGGTGTCACACTTTTACACTAAAAATAAAAAAGTAAAAAAAATCAGTTCTACAATTATAGTTTTTTTTAAAGTTTCCTAGTTTTTTTAGTAGCGAACATTGAAGTTGAGGGAATGCATGGAAGTTGACATTCATTTCTTTTACACTTAACAAGTTATATTTCCAGTGCCTCTGCCAGGGGTTCCATTGTTTCTTTAAAAATATAATCTTAAAGGGCTTGCCATTGTGATAGAAGATTGCTACCACTGCTCCAGGGTTTGGCTAACTTAAATATGCATAGCATAATTAGATTTATTATTGCTGCTAAACTATGGATTACTGATTCACATTTGCCATGGATTGTCTTCTGTCCATGGGAGGGAAGCTTGGTAGATTCTAAATTTCATAATTTAAGTTATTCCTTTGTGGCAAGGTATATATGAGAACAAGCTGCAAAAGTCTTTAAAAACATGTTTCTCACATATTTATATTTTTGAATCATAAATATTAAATCTTTTTTCTTTACAATGATCCAAACCAATGCTTTATTTTTATTTTTTTTATTGAAAAGTTTTACAATACAGTTTTGAATACAATCCATCTTCTCCATTCCACAATGTATCTCTGTTGCGATTGATCTTTCAAATATGCTGAAATCTTTGCCATTTCCGCCAAGTTAGAAACTTTCAAAGTCCACTCTTCTATAGTCGGCAGTTCTTCCTTCTTCCAATATTGTGCTACTAAAAGTCTCGCTGCCGTAATTAAATGCGACATCAACTTTGTGTCTATAACAGTAGTATCTGTAATAATACCCAATAAAAACAATTGTGGAGAAAACTTTATCCTTTTCTTAAATATCTTTTGCATATTCCACCAAATTTTAATCCAAAAAGCTTTAACCTTTAAGCTTCCACCATATATGAAAATACGTTGCATCCTCACAACCACACCTCCAACATTTGGGCTGGCAGTTCGGATACATACTTGCTAATTTTTTAGGATCTAAGTGCCACCTATAAAACATTTTATAAAAATTCTTTCTTAAATTTTGGGCCTGTGTAAATTTTACATTTCTAACCCAAATCTTTTCCCAACTATCCATTGTTATAACTTCTTGAAAATTCTGGGCCCACTTTATCATGCAATCTTAAACAAGTTCCATTTCTGAATCAATTTCTATCAATGCATTATATATCCTTTTTATATGTGCTTGACCTTGATCTCTAATTTGTTTTACCAAATTTTCATCAATCATCGAGAAACCAACTTTCTGGTCCTCTTTCCATCTTGCCTGTAATTGCCCATACTGGAACCAAGTTTGTACAATCTTTTCTTCTTTTAAAATATTATATGGCTTTAATTGCCATACATTCCTTTCTAAACTTAAGATTTCCTTATATGTAGTCTCATCATGTTTAAATCCCACATTTATATATACTATTGCATGTTTAGGTATTGCCCAAATTGGTATCTTGTAATTTAACTTATGTCTATACTTTTTCCAAACTCGCAACAGAGCATACCTTAAAATATGTATCTTAAACACATTATCCACCTTCTTATCATACAATAAATATGCATGCCAACCAAATAACAAATCATGACCCTCAAGATTTAATAATCTCCCTTGTGTTAAATTAAACCAGTCACTTATCGATGACAGAGCAGCAGCCTCATAATATAATTTTAAATTAGGCATTTTAAGACCGCCTCTTTCGCGCGTATCTTGCATTATCTTAAATTTAACTCGTGGCTTTTTCCCTGCCCAAACAAATTTATTAATTCCTTTTTGCCATTCCTCCAAATTTAAATCCTTTTTAAGTATAGGTATCTTTTGAAATAAAAATAAAAATTTTGGCAAAACATTCATTTTCACTGCTGCAATTCTTCCCAATAAAGATAATTGTAATTTTTTCCAACTATCTAATTCTTTTTGTATTTTTCCCCATAACATTTCATAATTATTTTTATATAACATCACATTTGAGGCTGACAGATATATCCCCAAATATTTAATCTTTTTAACTATTTCAAATCCCGTTAGCTCTTCTAAAACAGCCTTTTGTAATACAGTCATATTCTTAGACAATATTTTGGTTTTTTGTATGTTTATCTTAAATCCAGAAACTTTCCCATATAACATTATTATCTCCATCAATTCTACAACTGAATAATCCGGCTGAGTTACTGTAATAACCAGGTGGTCCGCAAACGCCCTCAGTCTATAATCCTGATCTCTTATTTGGATTCCCCTGATTTTATTCGAATCTCGTAATATTTCCAATGTTAAAACAAATAATAAAGGTGATAGCGGACACCCCTGCCTTGTACCCTTTTCAATATTACATGGTTCCATCAAACTGTTATTTACTATTATACGGGCTGTTTGCTTTTGATATATTGCCCTAATAGGTTGTAAATTTTTTTCCCCAAATTCCATTTTCTCTAATACTTTCATCAAAAATTGCCAATCCAATTGATCAAAGGCTTTTTCAGCATCCAAAAAGATCAGCGCTGCGGGGATCTGATTATTTCTTTCCAAAAATTCCAATAGATCTACAATGTGTCTCACGTTATTCTTCATTTGTCTACCACTTATAAATCCAGTTTGATCACTATGAATCACTTGTTGCATTACGTTCATTAATCTGTTAGCTAAGATTTTTGCAAATATCTTATAATCAGTATTTAAAAGCGATATTGGTCTGTAGTTTTTAGCTTGGGTGGCATCCTGATCTTCCTTTGGAATCAACGAAATAAAAGCAGTTTTCCACGATGGAGGCACCCCTCCTCCCAATTGAATTGTCTTAAACAGTTTCCTTAAAGGTTCCACCATTTCTAACTGTAAATTTTTATAGTAAACGGCAGTCAAACCGTCAGTTCCCGGCGCTTTACCCACTTTTAATTGTTTAATTGCTAAAAAAAAGTCTTCATCAGTTATCAATTGGTTCATCCCTTCCTTTTGTTCTTGCGTAAGAACAGGAATATTGGCTTTTATCAAATATTCATCTATATCTACATCTCTAATCTTATCTCTAGCATACAACTTAGAATAAAAATCAACAAAAGTCTTTTTAATAAGATTCTGCTGATACACTACTTTACCCTTATGTTCTATTCTATCTATATTACAAGCTCTTTGCTTCTTCCTTAACAAGTAAGCTAACCATCTACCCGGTTTATTAGCATTGCAAAAAGTGTTATGTTTAGCATACCGTAAGTTAGTTGCCACTTGATCTGCCATTAAGGTATCAAACTGACCCCTTAATAAAGTAATTACCTCTTTGATCTTCCCATCAGATGGATTCAGAATTAAAGCCTTTTCTTTTTCCTTAATTTCATCCTCTAATTCTTTCCTCTTAAATTCCAGTTTACGTCTATGTTTATTATTCAAATATATTAATACACCTCTCATATAAGCTTTACTTGCATCCCAAACCATCTCAATAGAAGTACCTTTATGCATATTAATTTTAAAAAATTCTTTCATCTGTTTTTTACACTCTTCCACATTTTCCTGGTATCTAAACAAATTCTCATTTAAACACCAAGACCGTCTATCTCCATTATCTTTTTCTATCTCTAACCATACTGGACTATGATCAGATATAGTTCTTGGACAAATCTTGATCTTCTTAATCCTAGGAAAAAAATCATTAGTAATTAATACAAAGTCGATCCTGGAGAAAGATTGATGCCTATCGGAGAAAAAAGTGAAGTCTTTTTCTTGCAAGTTCCTTTCTCTCCAAACATCTCTCAATTCCAAGTGATCCTTCATCTCAAAAAAAGATTTAGGCAGTCTAGCATGACTTGGGGTGCTTTTAAAAAGACCTCCCTTGTCCATTTGTACATACAAAATGCCATTCCAATCTCCCATAAAAATACAAGATTTATAATCCCACTGAATAATCTTGCTGTGTAGTAAATTGTAAAAATCTCCTTGCTGTTGATTAGGAGTGTATAGTCCAACCAAAAGCGTTTTCTTGCCTTCTATTAGTAATTCAATTATAACATATCTTCCTTGTTTATCTGCTTCAATTAAAGTCGCTGTTAAGGTATTCTTAACATAAATAACAACTCCATTTTTCTTATCAGTCGCAGAAGCAATAAACTTTGTGCCCAACCTAAAGTTTACCAAGTACTTTTGATCAGCTGCTCGAATATGTGTTTCCTGTAAGCAAATAATATCATTTTTAAATTGCTTTAAATATTGAAATACTTTCTTTCTCTTATGTGGTGAATTTAGACCATTAACATTCCAGGTTAGAAGTTTTGTCGCCATCTTTTGCGACCTGAAGCTTTTGGAGCGCCTCTTCCAAAATCACCTGCACTCTCTTTGGCCGTGCTCCTCCCACTGCTTCACTGTAAGTAAGTTTTTGAGGTGCCGTCATAACTCTCTACTGTTCTTGCTCTTGTCTCATTCGTCTAGCTGCAGCGCGTGTCATTCTTTGGTCTCTGACCTCCTCCGTTGATACTGAAATCTGATCCACTCCTATAACTTTCTGGAATTCTCCATCTTTCAGCTGCGTAACTCCTTCAGCACCTTGTGTACTCTCACTTTAGATTCCAGAAGTGGTATAGGAACTGCCTTTAAAATGTTAGCATAGAAATCACGTGCCTGTAACACTGTGAGAAGACGATATCTCGTGCCTGCATACATCACCACCATACCTACTGGGATCTCCCATCTGAACTGGATATCCCGTCTTCTTAGTTCTTCTGCCAGAAAAGCAAATTCTTTCCTTCTCCTTAAAATTCTTGGAGGGATCTCTTTTAAAATTAAAACTTCTTGCTCTGCAATTGCAAATTTGCTGTTGTAAAAGGCTTGAATAGACATCACCCTGTCAACAAAAGTGCGTATAGTCAAGGCTATGGTCTTCCCAGTTGCAATGTATGGCAGTGAAAGCTGGACCATAAGAAAGGCTGAGCGCCAAAGAATTGAAGCCTTTGAACTATGGTGCTGGATAAGACTCCTGCGAGTTCCTTGGACTGCAAGGCGATCAAACCGGTCAGTCCTAGAGGAGATCAACCCTGACTGCTCTTTAGAAGGCCAGATCCTGAAGCTAAAACTCAAATACTTTGGCCACCTAATGAGAAGGAAGGACTCACTGGAGAAGAGCCTAATGCTGGGAAAGATTGAGGGCAATAGAAGAAGGGGACGACAGAGAATGAGGTGGCTGGATGGAGTCACTGAAGCAGTAGGCGTGAGCTTAAATGGACTCCAGAAGATGGTAGAGGACAGGAAGGCCTGGAAGAACATTGTCCATAGGGTCGCGATGGGTCGGACACGACTTCACAACTAACAACAACAACAAAAAGGCTTGAATAACCTCATTTCTAATAGCTCTCTTTGTAAAATAAACCACCACATCTCTAGGTAGTTTCCTTTGTCTTGCAATCCAGGAATTGACACGAAATATTTTATCTATATCCACCATAATGTCTTCTGCTGAGCGCCCCAAAACCTCTTCAAAGGCTTCTGAAACCACTTTTTTCAAATTTCCCTTAAGATCCTCTTTCAAACCTCTGATTCTCACAGCAAATTCCATCTCGCGGTACTGCACCAATGTTAAATCATCATCAATCTTATCCATCACAGTTTCAGCATCCATCATTTTGGCATCTAATCTCACATTATTTTGGCTAGGTTCTTCCACTCTCTCATCCAAACGTTCAATACAAACAGCCATGCCTTGAAATGCTAATAAGATGTCTGCCCTCACTTCTGTATTCTTCTCCTCAATGAACTCAGCTAATTGCTGGGTTAAATGCTGGGACTGCTTTTTCAAAGCCTCTTGCAAAACATCCTGCAAATCTTTTATTGTCAAAGCTGGTGCGGGTGCAGGTGCCGGGGGGGCATTAAAGCCTGTAAGGAAGATTGCTGAACTGGCGAAGCCCCCGCGCTTCTAGGAACTTTAGATGATTTGGCAGCCACTCAATTCTGTTACGCACTTTCACTTTTAAAAGTCTCCACAAAATCTACTGAGTTAAAGTTCATATACTTGCTTTGACAACATTCTCCTGTACAGCTCTGCCTGCATCCAAGTAATCCAAGGTTCACTCTCACTGGCAGGGATGGTTGCTGCGTCCTGCTCTGCTCCAAAGCCCTGGAGCAGAGGCGTCCCGAAGTTCGGAGCAAACTCAGGCTGCGGGGGGGCGGGGCTCAATCCTTCAACCACCAGAGTTTCAACTCTGGCGGTCTGGGAGAGCTCTACCCCTGCCTGGGCGCTCACCCCCTCCTCTTCTCCCGAGGAGCGGGCTTCCGAGCCGCCAGCTGATCATCGCTGTTTTTGGTGGTTCTACGGAAACAACGGGGCTGACAGCCGAAATGGCTGCCGGCAACAGAGCCTTGCCACCCGGAAGTCCAAACCAATGCTTTAGAAATATAATTTCGTTTTATCTACAGCAAACAAGCAAATTACACTAAAGCTAAATTTAACGTTTTCAGAATTAGTATTCTTTCAGTCACAATCTTATTCCTGATTTGGCTGATTTTAAAATGTGATTTAAAATCATAAGCACATAAAAAGAAAACAGCAGAAACAGCTGCAAATTAACTCAACAGTTCTATGCTTACCAACATTTCCATTTAATCAAAGTCCTTGCTCTTTCCAAATCTATTTCAGGGTTTACTTTCTATATACACAAACAATGGGAAATGAGTTGGTTCAAATTTTTTACACATTCCAAAAATTTCAGGTAATGTATCTGTTCCATATATAAATATAAAAGCATGATAGGCTCTGTATTTGTACGATGGCTGATTATCTCAGTGTGCAGAAACGTGGATAACTAGAAACAGAAGTTGCAACCCCTCTCCTTTTCACTGCATGGGAGTTCAGACCTGCGATGAACTGGGCTGATAGATCTAGAATCTCATATAATTATTTAGTGACAGCAGTCTATTTTATAACTCTGTAATAATATCAGACACAGGTATGTGATATGCTGTCCAATTCAAAGATTAGTTGTGGATTCAAAGAAATAAGAAATACTGTCAGACTATCTATATGGATTCTTTACTGACGCAGATCTGTGCATTTGCATAGTGTGTTTTATCAGTAACTCTGATCACAAGGAAGGAGATGCATGATTCTGCCTCCTGGCCAAGGATTTAGTTTATGAAAAGTGAGCGTCTGTAAACTCTAGTCTGGCTCTTAAGGCTCTACTCCATGTGGCTTGGATTTCAGACACCATTCAACAATCTGATTGATACAGGCCATAAAATTAGAAACTGAACACTCCAGAAGGTAGAAGTCAACCAGTAATTTATTGTGATCTAATGTGCTGGGCAGCAGCTCTTTGTGGTCAAGTAACAGGCTGTGTGAGGAAAGGAAGGGTGGGACGATGGAAAGGGATCAACCTGCACTGCTGAGCAAGGCAAGAACTACCGTATTTTTCAGACCATAAGACGCACCTGACCATAAGATGCACCCAGTTTTTAGAGCAGGAAAACAAGAAAAAAAATATATTCTGAACCAAATAGTACCGGTATACTAAAACAGGGCTTTTCAACCTTTTCATCCATTGCACCACTTTTAGGACAAGGCAGTGTCCAAGTACCACCAGTTGCCCAGTGACTGTTCAGTTATGACGGCACTGAAAAAAGTGACTTATGACCATTTTTCACACTTATGACCGTTGCAGCATCCCCAGGGTCATGTGATTTACATTTGGATGCTTGGCAATCGATTCATATTTATGATGGTCACATTGTTCCAGGGTCATGTGATCGCCTTTTGCAACCTTCTGACAAGCAAAGTTAGTGGGGAAACCAGATTCACTTAACAATCATGTTACTAATTTAATTTCTCTCTCTCCCCTTCTCTTTCTCTCCCTCTCTCCCCCTCCCTCTTTCTTTCTCTCTCCTCTCTCTCCCTCTTTCTCTCTCTCTCCCTATTTTTCTCTTTCCCTCTATTTCTCCCTCTTTCTCTCTCCATTTCCCTCCCTTTCTTTCTCCTTCTCTCTCTCTCCCTTTCTTTCTTTCTCTCCCTCTCTCTTTCCCTCTCCCTCTTTCTCTCTCTCCCTCTATTTCTCTCCCTTTCTTTCTCCTTCTCTCTCTCCCTCTTTCTCTCCCTCTTTCTTTCTCCTCTCTCTCCCTCTCTTTCTCTCTCTCTCTCTCTCTTTCTCTGTCTCTCTTTCTCTCCCTCCCTCTCCCATTGTCCCTTCTTTCTTTCCTTTCTTTCTTTCTTCCTTCCCTCCCTCTTTGTCCTTCCCTCTCTATGTTAGAGCAGTACCCGTGGAGGCGGCCCTGCGGCCCGGCTTTGTCTTGCAGAAAGCAAGCTGAAACGGAGCAAGGGAGATTGCCAGGAACGCAAATCAGCTGATCTCGTGCTGCTGCAATCTCCCTCTCTTGGTTTCAGCTTTCCTTGCTACAAGAGAAAGCAGGCTGAAATGAAGCGAGGGAGATTGCAGCAGCGCGAGCGAGATTGGCCGATTTGCATTCCTGGCAATCTCCCTCGCTCCATTTCAGCCTGCTTTCTCTTGTAGCAAGGGAAGCTGAAATCGAGCGAGGGAGATTGCAGGAGCGCGAGATCAGCGTTTCTCAGCACGTGCCGATTTGTGCTCCTGGCAATCTCAACACAGCTTGTTGAAAAGTTTTTTTCCCCCAAAAAAGGTGCTGGAACGCCGTTCTGAAAAAAAGCAGCACTAAGAAAACAACCAATGGGGGGAAGGGAGTTGGCAATACGACCTTTTCAGATAATTCCAATTGACTATACTGAATTACCAAAAGCAGGAAAAATAAGCTTTTTGCTTGTCATTTAACCCATTTAACTTGATGGGTGGAAGCTTTTCCATGTGTGAATGCAAATGCTAGCACCACGGGTAGAATATTGTTAGAAAACATAATACCCAGGTATGGTCTTCCTGAAGTAATAGATAGTGACCAGGGGACGCATTTTACGGCAAGGGTAGTAAAATTAATTAATGAGGCCGTAGGAATTAAATGGGATTATCACACAGCTTGGCACCCCAGTAGTTCTGGGATTTCTGAACGTGCAAATCAAAAATTAAAACAAACTTTGATTAAATTAATGGAGGAAACAAATTTACCCTGGAATAAATGCCTCCCCTTGGCTTTATTAAGGATATGAACACAACCACGTAAAGATATTGGATTGTCATCATTTGAACTCATGTTTGGAGTACCTTATATGGGGAAGGAGGGATTGCCACGAGTTGAACTGAAAGATAAAATAATAAGAGAATATGTACTTGAGCTGTCCAGATGTTTTTCTCTCTTGCGACAGAAAGGCATTCTTGCTCAAACTCCACCCTTGGAATTTGCAGTACACTGATACAAAGTAGGGTAGTGGGTGTTGATAAAAGCCTGGAAAGATGAAAAACTAACTACAACTTGGGAGGGACCTTACATCGTCTTGTTAACTACTGAAACAGCCATCTGGACAGCTGAAAGAGGTTGGACTCATTACTCCCGAGTGAAAGGGCCCGTGCCAGCCCCAGAGAGGTGGAAGGTGGAATCTTACCAAGGAGATCCACTGAAGTTAAAGTTTCGAAGGACCTAACGGACTCTTGACAGAAGGAGGGGTAAAGAGGCATAAGGACTAAACATTGCATTTTTTTGATGCTTCCACTCCGACCAGAGAAAGCCAAGATTGAGAAAATCCAATACCTCCAGGAGGTGCTGGTTTTGTAAGTGCCTTTGTGGATGTTGTTGTTGCCACCCAGTACTTGGGAGTGTGGGTGGCTGCTTCGCAGACCTTGCATAACCGCCAGGTCTGCGAAGCAGCCACCCACACTCTCCAAGCCGCCATCGGACCCGAAAAGTCCCGTGAGGCCCGTGCGACCGTCGGCGGCTGTTTCTAGCTGCCGCTCAGTTGATCGCGCTGCGTGACCACCGGTAGACGTCCCCGGCTGCCCCTTAGCTGTTTGTGCCGGCGCAGAACCTCCGCAGCCGCTCGCAGTCTCCTTCAGCCGCCGATCAGCTGTCTGTGCTGACGCGGACCCTCTGCACCCGTCCACAATCTCCTCCGGCCGCCGATCAGCTGTTGATGCGGCCGCGGAACCTCCGCAGCCGCTCGCAATCTCCTCCGGCCGCCGATCAGCTGTAAGTGCGGCAGCGGGTCTGGCGTTCGCCCGCCGAACAGTTGGGGGGTGCGGGCGCCAATGGGCCTTCGGTGCTGCGCGGGCATTGTTGGAAGTGCTCCCCTGGTCCCCGTAGGGCTTGACACCCCCATTTCGGCTGCTTCGCAAACTGCTTCCTCCACCCCACCCCACCCCACCTCACCCCTCCCCGCAAAAGATGCCGGGTCGACAGCGTTTTTTCTACCCGGAACAAGCAAACGCTGCCCCAAAACTGGGGCGTTTCAAGCCATGGCTCCTCCGGCAACAGTCGCTTAAGCTGCAGTTCATCCGGTTCCCCCAGCCTTTCCAAATATTCCAGGCTGGAGCATTCACTCCCTCCGCAGTTCCTCCAGCCATTACGAGCCGTTTCTGGTTAAGTTCAAACAAATACAAGCAGATTCAAGCCGTGGCTCTTTCCGCCCCGAAAATCAGCTGATCGGGCGTTTCAAGCCGCGGCGTTTCAAAACGGCCACAATCTCCTAGCAAGACCTCCTCTGCAGTTCCTCCAGCCATTACAAAGCAACTCTGGTCAAATTCAGGCCGTTTTGGTCTAATTCAGGCAGATGCAAACAGATTCAAGCCGCGGCTCTTCCACCCGAAAATCAGCTGATCGGGCGTTTCAAGCCGCGGCGTTTCAAAACGGCTACAATCTCCCGGCCAGACCTCCAGCTGCCTCACCTGACAATCGGGGAGGGGAGGGGAGGGGAGGGGGGGAGGAAGGAGGAAGAAACCAGCGCACCCTTCGCCCTTTTATTGTCGCAATCGAAGAGGCAGGAGAATGCGGGGTGGGGAGGGGAGAGAGAGAGAGAGAGAGAGTAGAAATCCCTATTTTTGGAGCCGAGAAGAGAAGCGCGGCTACAGCAGTCGCTAGAGTTCCCCCCAAGGGGGCGGAGAAAGAAGAACTCTCGGAGCGTTTCTTTCGTAAATACGTGCGCAGGCACACACTCACCCAGCCGCGCGCTTCGCCCAGCTTCTCGCGGGGAGTTTGCAAGCCCTTCGTTTCTCTTCAGGGCCGTCAGAAGGGCGAGCAAGTCTCTGCCCTGCCCTGCCCTGCCGTGGGGGTGGGGAGCCAAGCGCGCTTGACGTTCCTGGAAACGAGAAGGGCCTGCGGAGACTGACACCAACCCGAGTGCCCAAGCGGGTCTTCTCAGCGTCAGGCAAAGTAGCTCACATGCAAAACAAGCCCGGCAGAGGAGCCGGAGCAGCTCCGCTGCTGGGGGCGTGTCTCGGCCGGGCCTTGCAGGATCTGGGCCGGGCGCCTCTGCTCGCCGCTCCGGCTCCTCTGCCGGGCTTGTTTCGCATGCGAGCTACTTTGCCGGCCGCTGCTGAGGGAAGATCTCTGGAGAGGAGCATAAGGTGAGCTGCTGCATTTCCCAGCCTCGGCTTATACTCGAGTCACCAACTTTTCCCATTTTTGGGGGGTAAAATTAGGGGTCTCGGCTTATATTCGAGTCGGCTTATACTCAAGTATATACGGTAATTGTTTTGTCTGTGGAGGAACAAATATGGGAGAACAATGGCCATGGGAGGCTCAAGAATTAAAACATGACATTGTGGTGGAAATGTGGAAAAATAAAACTCTAAAGTTCACAAAAGGAAAAGAGGGAACATGGGCATTAACCACAAATTTAGTAGGGAAAGTATGTTATGAAAGACAAAGAAAGAATAGGAAAGTAGCAGTAGGAGACATGATTTGCTTGACTGTATGGAACAACGACAGTTGGTGGGGAGGAAGTGGAATATCAAAGAAAGAGACATTAAGTGAAATAACTGAGATGGCTTATTTAAAAGATCCTGAAAACAACACCCTGGACTGGGTAGCCCCGGAAGGTATGTATTGGATATGTGGAAAATATGCCTATGGGTATCTACCCAAGGGGTGGTATGGATCTTGTATCTTAGGAATAATAAAGCCAAGCTTTCTCCTTCTCCCCATCGAACAAAAACAATTGCTGGGACTAACTGTATATGATGATTTATCAGATAAAGTCTGAGAGAAAAGAGCCATACAAGCAAGCAATATGAAAATTGGAATCTGGAAAGATGATGATTGGACTCTAGAGAAGATCATCAACTATTATGGACCAGCTACATTGGCGGAAGATGGCACTTTAGGTGCCAGAGAGCCCATCTATATTCTAAATAGGGTAATTAGGCTACAAGCAGTGCTTGAAGTAATTACCCATGACACTGTAAGTACTCTAACGCATTTAGCTAAGGAAAGTGTAAAGTCTCGAACTTATATTATGCAGAATCGGTTAGCCTTAGACTACTTATTAGCTCAAGAAGGAGGTGTGTGTGGAAAATTTAATTTGAGCAATTGCTGCATTGAAGTAGATGAGAGTGGTATGGTAGTAAAGGAATTACAGACAAAATGATAAAATTAGCTCATGTCCCAGTCCAAACCTGGAAGGGATTGACCTTAGATGGGGTAAATAATTGGTTCGGAGGGTGGTTTGCAAATTGGAAAGAACTAGCAAAATTTGCAATACTAGGATTCTTGGCTATTATGTTTTTACCATGTTTGATTCCTCTCATACAAATACTAATAAGATGAACAATGAAAAGTATGACTTTAATAACAACTTCAGTTGAAAATGGGAAGAAAGAAACAATGTTAATAATGAAGGTAGGAAAACAAGGGTTAGGAAAAGAAGACTCAGAATACAATAACTTGCTTCCACACGAATTTGAAAAAAAAATTAGGGAATGATGAATTCCTAAAAGTATAAAAGAATAATTCAGGTAGAAGAGAAAAAGGGTGGAATTAAAGGAAAATAAATAAAGGTTATTCTTTTATAAATGGTACCAAATGTAACACCAAATGTAACACCAATGAATTGTATCAAGTATAACACTAAGATGTGGGGCCATCTATTTCCTGCTTAGACAGAGAATTCACACATGGTAATCAACAAAGCTCTTTTGAAATGTTAAAAAGGATAGGAACATTTCAAGATGGTGAGTAAAACAAGATAATGTAGTAAGGGATGTAAGGAAGTTGTTACAATAAGTCTTTTGGATGTAAAAGTTCAAAGAAGATCTTTTAGAAATGTAAATGACTTCAAAGACTAACTTAAGTTTCTTAGGGGGGCATGTATCAAGAAAAGAAAGTATAAATGCCTGCTTTGAAACTTGCTCAGGGCGCTCTTTTAACCCAATCCAACTTGGGAAGGGTCTAAGAGGCTGCGTTTGCAAACGCTTTCTTTCTTATTATTTTCTTTATTATTTTCAATTTCTTTTCACATTTTCCCCCTTCAAATTTGCTACATCTCCCTCCTGTGCAAAAAAGGCTGTTGCCGGGTTCCAAGGAGGGGAGCCATTCTACGAGAGGGAGGAGGACAACTCCACACGCTGTCTGCTCTCCAGTTCGGTTTGTAAGTCCCATTCCAATGAGTCACATAAATTAAATTTATCTGATAAGGTGCCTGCGAATGAGTTACTTACTGGAGCAGACTGTCTGTTTGCAATATAATCCTCCATTTTCTGCTGCTTCAAAGGCTTGGATATACTTTCTGCTGCAGAGTGCTGTCTCTTCCTTCTTTTCCCCATTCAAGTTTGTTAAAACAGGTTTAAAAATAAGTTTAAAACTATGGTTTAAAAGGTTAAAATGGGTTAAAATGGGTTTAAAAAGTTAAAAAGGGGTAGGTTAAAATACAATATTAAAAGAGGTTAAAAAGTTAAAATAAAAATAAAGTAAAATAAAATAAAACTTTTACTTTTGGAGGAGCTCTTTACAGCCTTTGCTGCTTCTCCACCATCTTGGCTCCGCCCCGATCTCAATTTCTTTTCAATAAATCTTTGTTTTTGTTAACCAGACTTGTCTTTGAGTTGTGAGCATCAAATTTTGGGTTTTTAAATCTCACAAATTCAAAGTAATTTCTTTTGGTTGATGAATATATATATAGGTCTAATTAAAACACAATTTCCAAAAAGATTGTCTAACAATTAATCTCTCCGCTTTCAAGTAAAAAAAATCGCAAGCTGAAACTGCAAGAGTGGGCATTAAATTTCACATCCACCCCCCTCCTTCCTCAGACTGGAATTCTAAGCAGAGAGAAAAAAAATGGTTAAAATGACCAGCCCCCCCCCTCTTTTCTCTCTCTCTCTCTCTCTCTCTTAAAGTAACAGGGGAGGGGCTAAGAGAAAGAGACAGGAGAAAGAGTAAAAGAAATTTTACAAAAATCTCACCACTAAATTTTTTTTGCTCTCCTTCACATGCATTTTCCATAAGTTTTCTCACACATTGTCCATGAAACTTGTCTCATTGTTTGTTTGTTTTTTACAACAATAAAATCTGCAATTTACTATTCCTTTCACAGCCTGGGACTGGTGGGGGTGAGTTTCAAGTTTCAAGTTTTATTTAATTTGTATACCGCCCTTCTCCTTGGTAGGGACTCAGGGCGGTTCACAGGGCATATATAAAAAAGACAATACAAAAATTAAAAAAGATTAAACCCATGCCCAGTTAAAAACAGTAATACAAATCTAAAACGACAAATTAAAACCCATAATCCCCCGTCAGGCCAGACCAGCTATTTCAAACAGGTGGGTCTTCAGGCCACGACGGAAAGTTCGGAGGTCTGATGCCGTCCGGAGCTCCACCGGCAGTTGGTTCCATAATGTCGGAGCGCCCACAGAGAAGGCCCTCCCCCTGGGGGCCACCAGTCAGCATTCCTTGACTGGCAGCACCCTGAGGAGGCCCTCTCTGTGGGAACGCACAGGGCGGAGGGGAGTTGATGCCGGCAGCAGGTGGTCCCTGAGGTATCCCGGACCCAAGCCATGTAGGGACTTAAAGATCGTAACCAAAACCTTGAACCTCACCCGAAAGACAACTGGTAACCAATGCAGCTCGCGGAGCAAAGGTGTAACATGGGAGTACCGCGAAACTCCCAAGACAACTTGGTAGGGACTCAGGGCGGTTCACAGGGCATATATAAAAAAGACAATACAAAAATTAAAAAAGATTAAACCCATGCCCAGTTAAAAACAGTAATACAAATCTAAAACGACAAATTAAAACCCATAATCCCCCGTCAGGCCAGACCAGCTATTTCAAACAGGTGGGTCTTCAGGCCACGACGGAAAGTTCGGAGGTCTGATGCCGTCCGGAGCTCCACCGGCAGTTGGTTCCATAATGTCGGAGCGCCCACAGAGAAGGCCCTCCCCCTGGGGGCCACCAGTCAGCATTCCTTGACTGGCAGCACCCTGAGGAGGCCCTCTCTGTGGGAACGCACAGGGCGGAGGGGAGTTGATGCCGGCAGCAGGTGGTCCCTGAGGTATCCCGGACCCAAGCCATGTAGGGACTTAAAGATCGTAACCAAAACCTTGAACCTCACCCGAAAGACAACTGGTAACCAATGCAGCTCGCGGAGCAAAGGTGTAACATGGGAGTACCGCGAAACTCCCAAGACAACTCTCGCGGCCGCATTCTGTACCAGTTGGAGCCTCCGAGTGGTCTTCAAGGGAAGCCCCATGTAGAGAGCATTACAGTAGTCAAGGCGAGAGGTCACGAGCGCATGAGTGACCGTACACAGGGCATCCCGGTTCAGATAGGGCCGCAACTGGCGCACCAGGCGAACCTGGGCGAAAGCCCCCCTAGTCACGGCCACTATATGATCTTCCAAGGTAAGCCGTGAATCTAGGAGGACTCCCAAGTTGCGAGCCCTATCCACGGGGGGTAAGAGCTCACCCCCCATAGAAAGAGATGGAACATTTTGAATGTCCCGGGATGCCGGAATGTACAGCCACTCAGTCTTGTCAGGGTTGAGTTGAAGTCTGTTCCTCCCCATCCAGACCCGAACCGCCTCCAGGCAACGGGACATCACAGCGAGGGCATCACTGGGGTGGTTTGGGGTCGAAAAGAAAAGTTGGGTATCATCAGCATATTGATGATACCCAACTCCAAAACCACGAATGATCTCACCCAGCGGTTTCATGTAGATGTTGAACAGGAGAGGCGAGAGAACCGACCCCTGAGGAACTCCACAAACGAGAGACCTAGGGGCCGATCTCTGCCCCCCTGCCAACACCGACTGCGAGCGTCCCAGGAGATAGGAGGAGAACCACTGAAGAACTGTGCCTCCCACTCCCAATCCCCTGAGACGCCGCAGCAGGATACCATGGTCGATGGTATCGAAAGCCGCCGAGAGGTCTAATAGGACTAGGACAGAGGAATATCCCCTATCCCGAGCCCTCCAGAGATCATTCACCAGGGCGACCAATGCCGTCTCTGTGCTGTACCCGGGCCTGAAACCCGATTGGTAGGGGTCCAGATAATCCGCTTCATCCAGGACCAGAGGGAGCTGATGCGCCACCACACTCTCGACAACCTTCGCAAGAAAGCGAAGGTTGGAGACTGGACGAAAGTTGTTCAAAACAGCTGGGTCCAAGGCAGGCTTCTTGAGGAGAGGTCTCACCACCGCCTCCTTCAAGACGGTGGGGAAATAACCCTCACTCAAAGAAGCAGATATAACCGCCTGGAGCCAGCCTCGTGTCCTCTCCCTAGCTGCATAAACCAGCCAGGAAGGGCACGGGTCCAACAAACATGTGGAGGAGCTCAGCCTCCCCATAATCCTGTCCACTTCATCAGGGGTCACAGAATCAAACTCTTCCCAGGTAACATTGACAAGACCGCCCGTGTCCTGATCGCCTGACTCTGCCCAGCTGGAGTCCAAACCGGTCCGAATCCGAGCGATTTTATCCGACAGATGTTGACTAAATTCCTTGGCACGACCCTGCAAGGGATCCTCCCTCACCTCCTGATTAAGAAGTGAGCGAGTCACCCTAAACAAGGCGGCCAGGCGATTATCTGCGGACGCGATGAGGGTGGAGAAGTAATTGCACCTCGCCACCCTCATCGCTGCGAGATAAGACCTAATATAGGTTCTTAACCGCAACCGGTCGGGTTCGGATCGGCTAGACCTCCAGCAGCTCTCTAGGCCCCGTTTCCGACGCTTCATCTCCCGGAGCTCCGCGGAAAACCATGGAGCTCGCTGGGATCTGCGCCGGGTCAGGGGCCGCAAGGGTACAACCCGGTCAAGTGCCTCAGTGGCTGCCCTTTCCCAGGCTTCCACTAAGGCATCCGCCGAGCTGTGAGCAGTGGAGGCAGGTGGGGACCCCAGCGCCGCTTGGAATCTATCAGGATCCATTAAGCGTCTGGGGCGGTACCATCTAATTGGCTCCGTGCCCCCACGGCGGGGGGTGGCAAAACGGAAGACCAGCCGCAGGAGATGATGATCGGTCCATGACAGGGGCATAATAAATGGAGAGCCCCCACCTAGATCATCCAACCACCGTCTAGATAAAAAAATCAGGTCAAGGGTGTGGCCTCCCTCATGAGTTGGCTCTGAAATTACTTGCGTCAGGTCCATGGCCGCCATGGAAGCCATGAACTCCCGAGCTAGCTCAGATGAACCTCCCAGGGATGGTAGATTGAAGTCTCCCAAAACTATAAGTTTGGGAAACTCAACCACCAAGCCCGAGAGGATATCGAGCAGCTCGGGCAGGGCTGCCGCTGTGCGACTAGGCGAAATGTACACCAGCAGCAAGCCCAACTGCGCCCCAGGACCAAATCTCATAAAGAGAGACTCACACCCGACTATCTGAGAAACGGTGGTCTCCCGCGGGCATAAGGTCTCCCTAATGGTAACCGCCACTCCCCCACCCCTACCATGAGCTCGTGGCCGGTGTAGCACCCGGAAGCCTGGTGGGCAGAGGTCAACCAAAGGGACCCCACCCTCTGGGCCCAACCAAGTCTCCGTGATGCAAGCCAGGTCCGCATGCTCACCCTCAACTAAATCCCTAACGAGGGGAGCTTTATTAACCACGGACCTGGCATTCAGGTACACCAGCCGGAGCTCAGGAGGCTGCACATCCTCGCTCCCGGGATCTCGGGGAAGAAGCAGAGGGTCGGAGCGCCTCACCGCTTGCAAATAGCGGGGACGGCCCTCCCGGTAGCGATACGGCCCCCTGTCTATCCGCCTGCTGCCATTCCCCATCGTGGGAATTGATAATCCCACGACCCGCTCATGAGCCCCGGCGACAACGCCACCCCGTTCTCCCCCCGTGCTATCAGACCCAAGGCTGGTCTGAACCATGGTAGATCGGCCACCCCCCATAGCCAAACAACCGCTATCTCCCACCCCGCTCCCTAGCCCTATAAAAAATTTGGATAAAAAAATAATCAGAGGCTTTCTAGATTTACATGGACAGCCCCTGCCCCTGCCCAGCCATCTCTCAGAGACCCAAAACTCGGGCCCGTCATCAAGGTTATCAACGTTTAAGGAGGCAGGTCGCACCCAGGAGAGGGGGGCACCCCTGAGGGCGTACAAACGCGTGCTCGTATATTGCCGCATAAGTATAAAAAAGTCCAAACAGTCCAGGATAGGCATCCCTTAGTTGTCCATGGGAGGATTGAACATGACAGAAGTCTGGATCCCCACCCAACTTCACTGCCACTCAGTTGGGTGGCCCCCAAGACAGGCCGCAGCCCGTTCTCTCACAACGGGTAGAGACTCCGTTCCTGGAGGTGGACCAGGTATCCTCTGGGTAGGCAAACCCCATAGAGCTCACACCTCTATGAGGTTGCAAATGGAGAAGTCCAGCCACTCTCCCACCGTGGCCGATACCCAGGTATGTCGAAAGTCCAAAGGGAGAGGGGAGAGGATAGGCAGGCAGATGGTAAAAAGTGTGTCCAAGGCAAGGAGGGTAGGCAGACCAGAATAAAAATAGTCTGAATCACCGGCGTCACTGCAAGAGCAGTCCAAAGATGATACACGATGCAGGAGCCCCATGTCGTCCTTGCTCCGGTAAGATAACTCCCGGTCGTCCTCTTCGCCACCCAAGCGGTCCGAAGACGCCGTCGCCATAAGAGGCGGCCTGAAGCAAGGGTATAGGTCAACCATCGTCGCCAAGGTGAGTAATAATAGTCGCCCTCTCCACCGCCAAAACGGCCCGAGGGCGACACCACCACCAAAGCGGGCCAAGGCGGCTTGGGGCCACATGGAAGTCCCGCCGCCGGCGAAAAGATCAAAAGCCCAAAGGCACCAGAGTCAGCAGCCGGCCCCCGCGAACGGGGCGACAGTCTCAGAAACGCCGGCACAAACAAAAATGGCCCTAAAGCCAGCTGGTGAATTCCCGAGCGTCCGGAGCATATCGTCGTCACCGTCGCCGCCAAACCCGGGCCGCCGCCGCCATCGCCATCACCGCCGAGCGCGGCCCAAAAAATCGTCGCGCAGGCTGCTACCCGCGCCAAGGCCGACGCCCACGCCGCCGCCGCCATCATCACCGCCGCCGACCGGACAGCCCAACGGGCCTCACGGGCACACTCCTCACCGACGGGCGTCCTCCTCATCAGCCCGAGCCGGCCCGAGAACAACCAAAGTGGCCCGGACGGCCCGAAAGCAGCAGGGAGCGCCAGATATGAGCAGCCCGAACGCTCCGGAGAGAGTAAAAAAAAACGGCGGGAGGAAGCAGCCGGTAGTTAGCAGGGCCAGCAGCCAGCAGCCGGTCGTTCAAACAGCACAAATCCAAAAAGACCGCTGCTGGCTTCGTCAGCCTCCGCGTTGCCACACTGCCCCTCGGCAAACCCCAATCCCATCTCAGCAAGCCATAAGGCTTGTGAGGGGCTCCCAGGGGACGCCTATCAGCTGGAGCTCGCGGAGCTCAGCCGAGCGCGTCCTCCATCTTGGGCATGCATAGAAAAAAAAAATGATGTTTGAAGGCTAACACACACATTTACATATCAGCAAATTAACTCATTCACTTCCATTCTGACTGCTTGCATAAACAATTTCACATACAAAAAATTCATTTCATACTTTCTCCAGACAAACCATACATTGTTAAATAAGGCCTTTTTGTTTGGTGTTATCAGAGAGGATTTTGACCCTCTTCCAAGTCTTGGAAATAGCACAGAACAACACAGACAGACATACAGTATATACACAGATACTATTAAAACAACATTTATTTAGACATATGGTTTGTCCTGCAAGAAGCGAGAAAAATCATGAGGTGACTCCAACCAAACATGGTTTCTATAGGGCCCTTTAACCATCTCCTATTTTTCTCACCATTCCAAGTCCAAGCTTAATGTTCCAAATGTCCAAATATATATATAACAAAACAAAACACACATATCAATTTGGGGTTTTAGGCCAAAACAGGTCTCCCCTTTTAATTAAAAGGGGGAAAAACATTTATGGTTACCTCCAATTTATCCCACCAACTTCAAAAGACAGTGGGGAAAGACTAAAAGGAATTTTGAACCTGGGGTCTTTTCCAGGTGTAAAGGGGGAGGGGAAAAGTAGCACCCTCCTCACCTCACCTTTGACAAAGGGAACTGAATAGTCCAAAGAGCTAGATTAATAGAAAAAGAGAGAAGAAAAACTTGTTTTCAGTTCTTTGAATTTTCTTTTCTTTAGGTTTACAACAACAACTACAACAATTGCCCATCTTCTTTGAGAGTTTCCCTGATTATGGTTCCCTGAGGTTCTTGATTTTATGGCCACTCAAAATTTTCAATACCAGTTCGCTTCCCTTCAGGCTGTCGTTTCCCCTCGCGGGTTAAGGAAATGCAACCTTTCAGGTCCGCACTCGCTTTGGACTTACCAGTGTTCCCAGAACACAGCCCATCACACTCACACAACCATTATCGCAGAAACCTCCCACAATCGCTCTCCTGACCACCCAGGTACAATTGTGTGTTTCCCTCCTTCGGGGAAAGGTTTCTTACCTGGGCCAGTGCACTGGGTTACCTGGTCCTGGGCCTCAGTTGTTGACTCTCCTCCTTTTTCCTATTGTTTGATTTTGTAGACCAGAATTGTTAATTTAGTTTGGCTTGGAGCCTGGAATGGGAAGCTAGATCTCAGACAATTCCAGGCAGTTGAAATCAACAGGCGCGCCCCCGGACTTTACTGAGAACAGCTCCCCCCTAGAGGCTCTTTCAAGCCCCACATTGGGTCGCCAAGATTGTGAGATTTAAAAGCCCAAAATCTGATACTCACAACTCGAAGACAAGTCTGGTTAACAAAGGCAAAGATTTATTGAAAAGAAAATTGAAAATAATAAAGAAAAAAAAAGAAAGCAAGCGTTTGCAAACGCGGCCTCTTAGACCCTTCCCAAATTGGATTGGGTTCAAAGAGCGCACTGAGCAAGTTTCAAAGTAGGTATTTTATACTCTTTCAGAATACACACCACCCCTAAGAAGCTTAAGTCATTCTTTTGAAGTTGTTTCCTACTTCTAAAGGGGTCCTTCTGATCATTTCCATTTATCCGTTATGATCTTATCCAGATCTTATCTCATTTACTTGTAATTTCCACCTTGGTTGTAATTTCCACCTTGGGCCAATGTTCCTGTCTTTCGGAAGCTTTGCTGATTAGCATTTGTGAGTCACTGCCTGGGCAGGAAACAGCCTCATACATTGGTGTTACATTTTATACAATTCATTTATAAAAGAATAACCTTTATTGTTTCCTTCACTAGGATCTTTCCATACAGTTGCATTTCATTACCCAAAGTCATATATCTCTTGTAAGGACCTACCTTAGCTAAGCCACCCAAGAAAGCAGAACTCTTGAAACAAGCATTATCTCAAAAGGAACTTTTATTAGCAGGGATACAAGGCGAAGTCTGGGGAAAAACCCATGAAAGCAATATAATAAAAGCAGCATTCAATACTCCTCCCCCCAGCATCCCAGTGTTTTTTTGAAATCCAGCCAATCCACAGGTGGCATAGTGTTTTGGTAACTGAGTTCTGTTCATTCAAGGTCTCTTTCGTTTCCTTCTGGCTCCAAGCTCAAACCGTCTCTTAGATAAGGGTGAGACATATGGGGGAAGGGCATCATAGCAGGACAGTGCAAACCAATCCCAAAATCTCCCCCCTCCCAACAGAATGGCAGGTCACAGAGAAGGTTTACAAATTCAACAATATGCAAAGGGAAAGAATACATTTCTTTAGGGACCTGACATCTCTGTTGTAAATATCTCCATGGTATTTGTTGTTCAAAAGGTCCATCAGTTTTCTTAAGAAAGTCCAGTTCATCACTGATTCATTCTATTGTCTCTAAATCTTTTTGATTCATAGCCCTTTTAGCCTTCTTCAACAAGCCTGTAATTTTCCAACAGAGCTCCATCTCCTTCCACTCTGTCAGCAACAAATTAATTTCCAATCCACCCAATTGTGGATCTGATTTAGCTGCTATTACCTGTATCTGAGTATTGATTTATAACTGTTGTTACTTCATTAAACCTTTTATCTAAATTTTCATTGAAGGCTTTTAAGTTAAAAAGCATCCCCCCCAAGACTTCCCAAAAAGCTTTAACATTAGCTTCATCTGGCTTATGGCTTTCTTTTGCATCTCTTTTTGTGGGCATTGTAGAAAATATGTGTCAAGCACTGGGGAAATCAGGAGATTCAGGCTAAATAAATAAATAAAGATTTATTGCAAGCTTAAACTCTCTACAAGAATCTGAGCTACTAATGGTCAAGGGAAAAGAGCGGGAATTAAGAAGGCATTCAAGGTGGGTTGGACTTAGATCTCTTGTGGGCATGCAGGGACTCATGACTTATGATGGATTTGACCCCTCCCTTGGGCTCAGCCTGGTCATCTCCTACATCACCCATCCCTCCATCTTGGCCCCGTCCTCTTCCATGGGTTCTTCTATGTTGCTTTCCCCTTCTAGCACTGTGTTTTTAAAGTCTGAGTTCTCATGGGAACTTGGCAAGGGCGGAAGGGAGGCCATCTCAAAGGAAGCTTGTGAGACAGGTGATGATTGCTGTAACACACAAACATCATTAGAAGATCCCTGCCCTTTCCTTCCCAAGAACTGAAGGCCAGTGTCAAACCTGACTCGACTCCATAGTTGCCTGCACCTGCTTTCACTCACAGCTTTGCCAAACAGTGACAGGAGGAAGGTGTTGAATTCCTAAGCAAGGGGGAAGGCTATGGAATGCAAGTGAACCTTTGTTGCCAGAGAGTGTTATCTACCAAGGCCAAGTCATGAAGAATGTTTGACGGGGGCAGATAGTTTTTCCCAAAGCAAAAGAACTGAACTCAATTGGTGAACTATGAACTGTGGGTGGCACAGAGGGGAAAAGGGGAGTTACCTATATGGGTTTTTGTGGGAAAATCCCAGAATTGATTTTGCTTTGATCCCAGGGGCTCAAGCAGGGGTTAGGGCTCCTCCGCCTGCCCTCCCGGCGGCAGCAGTGGTCCTACCGCCTGGGTACATCGTGGTGAGAGATGGTTGACATTAAGTCAGTTCTCATAGTAGTGCCTACCTGGATCCCACCAGGAGGCCAAAGACCTGAGACATCAGCAACAGGCAAAGAGTCAGAGGAGAAGAAAAAGCCGAAGGAGCCCCTGGCTCAAAAAGCCCCAGTGGCGCTGCAGATTGGGTCAGGGGCACAGCCAGCAGGCGCGCATCCCAAATTGAGGGCTGAAAAGCCAGAGCTGCAAGAGACAAGCCTAAGGGAGCGGCTGCGGGATGCTCTGTACCGGGGACCGAAGACTCGCTGGGCGGCAAATGTGGGGAAGGTGGCAGAGGCTGAGGACCCCTTAATTCCCGCAGGGGTCAACATGACATGAAAGAGCAGATGGAAGGTGAGGCGACCAGTCGAGTGGGATTAGCCAATCAAGTGGAAGCTCCCACTGCCACCCGCAGCCCATTGATGGAGCAACTGGGACAAAAGTTTGGAGGCCTGGCGATCAAGGGAGCAGCATCACTGGGAGCCAAGGTGCCAGTGGCTGGGACAGAGGAAGTGAAGTCACTAACCACCCCATCTCCTCCCTTCCTTCAGCCAGTGGTGCCAGCACCTGCCAGGATGATTGGCTTACCCCTGCAGACAACAGTGGCAGCAGATTTTGCTGCCCCTCCCCCAGTGTGGCAGCAAGAAATCCCAGGGGCTCAAGCAGGGCTTGGGGCCCCTTTGCCTCGCTTCCAGGTGGCAGCAGTGGTCCTACCACCTGGGTACATTGTGGTGAGAGATGAGTGACCACTGCCCTCCTTCACAGTTGGGTTCGATGGGGACTTGGGCAAGCTGGCTCACTTCTTAGCCTAGACGTGGCACCACATGGAGCGCTATGGGGGAATGTACCCAGATGATGCAGCCCAGGTTGACGCAGTGGCATCCAACCTGGAGGGTGGTGCAGCCGGATGGCTGTTGTCCCTACACGATGCTGGAGAGTAGGAGCTGGGCAACCTAGATGCATTAATGCAGATCCTGAGAGGGCGGTTCAAGGATCTCATGGCGGCCTGGTGCGCTGAATCCCACATCTGCACCCTTAAGCAGGGAAAGTGGCTGGTGGCAGAGTACATTTGGGACTTCCGCAGCCTAGCCAGCCTAACCCTAACCCTTTCTGAATGGCCTAAGCACATGTTGGTCTCATACCTCTGAGGGGGACTAGATTTAGAGCTATACCGGAACTACATACCCTGAGGGGTACCACAGAACATGCAAGCATGTTTCCGAGTGGACGGTGAGGTGCACAGTGACCTGATGGACTTATGAGAGCACACCAAAGGAAAGCCAGCCCCTAAGAGCACCCGAGAGGTGCCCAGGCCCCAGGGGGGAAAAGGGGGGCACACCCTTGGCTGGAGGAGGCAAGCCTCGCCAGGCCCCAGGAGCCTGCTTCTGCTGTGGGAAGGAGGGTCATTGAGAAGCCAAGTGCCTTGCACCATGACCAGCAACCGCTCCTCCACCCACTAGCCAACCCAAGAAAAAGAGACCACCAGCAAAGCCAAAGGAGAAGACAAGTGTGGGGCAGCAGGTCGTTGAGTTCTCAGTCCCCCAAGGAGGAGGGCACTCTGACCAACCCCCCCAAAGGGTCTATTCTACTACAAGAGCAACAGCAGGGTGGAAGATGACCCGGTTGCACATGCTGCGTGGTAAGCACCCAGGTAGTGGAGAGACTGGGACTGAGGCTAAGGAAACTGAGGCAACCCATGGCATTTTCCCAACTAGACTGGTCAATAACAGGAGGTGAGCCAGCCACCTGCCTAACCAAGCTGGTTTGGCTCAAAGTGTGGACTCAAGTAGAGACTGTTTGGTTTATTGTAGTCCCCAGGATGACTGTGCACATGGTCCTAGGACTAGTGTGGTGGAAAAAGTGGAACCCCTCTGTGAGCTGGGATAGAGTAAGGTGGCAGATGCGATGAAGAGCCATTAATCAGCAAGAGCCAGGGAAAGTGCAAGGAGCCGCCCATGTTCCTGCGGCTAGAAAAGTAGAAGCAGAAACCACAAATACAGGTGGGTTAGAGCCACTAATTCCAGCAGAATATTGCAACCTAGCTGAGTTTTTTAGTGAAAAGGAATCAGATGTGCTCCCACCTCACCAACCCACCGATTGTGCAATAGAGATCATGCTGGGAGCCAAACTGCCTAAGCCAGGGGTGTCAAACTCAATTTCATTGAGGGCCATATCAGCATTGTGGTTGCCCTCGGGGGGCCAGGTGGGTGTGGCTGGGATGGGTGTGACCTACTGGCTGGGCGTGGCTAGGATGGGCGTGGCCTACTGGGTGGGCATGGCCAGCTCGACATCACTTGCTTCAGGGGTTCCTGGGTAGGACTGGGGCAGATCTGAGCGTCTCTGGCAGAGAAGGATGGGACCGGGGTGAGTGCCGGGACATGGTCCCTCCCACCCTCCCTCCCTTCCATCCTCTGTTCTTTCCTTCCTCCCTCCCACCCTCCCTTCCTTCCTCCCTCTGTTCCTTCCTTCTTCCCTCCCACCGTCCCTCCCTCCCTCCCTCTTTTCGCCTTCTCATCTCTTTCCTTCCCCCACACTCAGGAAGGGGTGATGGGAGGGGGACGGATTGCCAGCACTAATATGCTGCTGCTGGCCATTCCTATACTATGTGGGTGGGTGGGGGTGATCCTGTTGAAAGGAAAGTCTCATGGCTGCAAGGCTGGAAGTGCTGGTGGGGGTGGGGGTTGGCGCTGATCTACAACCTGGTTGCGTCCATCAAAGCCAGAACACACTCAGCCTAAGATCAACTGGAACCAGCAAGGAGCTGTCCCACCACCTCTGTCCTGTCCCCCGGGTGTGCGCACAGGAGACAGCCAGTGCCGGCATCCTGGCTGAAGTCAGCCTGCAGGGCAAGACAGCCAGCAGGGATGCTGGACTCTACTTGTGTGCACACCCAGTGGGTGGGGTGGGGCTGCCCCATGGATTTAAGGCTGAGTGTATTCTGGCTTTAATGGATGCAATCAAGTTGTAGATCAGCGCCAACCCCCCCCACCAGCATCTCCACCCTCGCAGCCACAAGGCATCACTTTCATTGGCACAGACCCCCCTCCTCACACAGGATAGCAAGACCAGCAGCAACATGGCAGCGTTGGCAATCTCTCCCCCTCCCATCACCCCTTCCCGAGCATTGAGGAAGGAAAGATGAGAAGGAAGGAAGGAAGTGTAGCAGAGAGGGGAATTTGGGGGGGGGCATCGGCGCTAGCTAGGAGGCTTTGCTAGAGCTCTGGGGATTCAGCAGAGAGGTCGAGAGCTCCAGAGGCCTCCGCGGATGCTGGGGGTGGGGCGGGGCTCTTGGGGAAGGATTTTTAAAGGGGAAGAGGAGATTGACTGAGGGAAGAAGATTTTAGTTTCTCTTTTCCAGAGACAAGCCAGAAGGAGGGAGAGCAAGGTAGGAAGTTTATTCTCTGGAGAGAGAATAAAAAAAACCTTTTTGCCTTCCTACCTCGTTCCTGCCGGTCTTGTTATCCCACATGGGGGGAGGTCTGTCCCAGTGACTTGAAAGTGATAACACAAGATGTGGAGATAGAAACTAATGTCTGGGCAGACCATAACCCAATAAAAATGACTTGGAAAAGAATTAAGAAAAAAACAAGATGGTCCTTGAATAAATCTATATTGAAAGAAAAAGAATTCCTGCAACTAGCGACAAAGGAAATGGATTTTTTTAAAAAAATAAACAAGAAGGAAGAAACATTGCTTCAATATGTATGGGACACGGCCAAAGCATATTTTAAGAGGGTTGGCTATAACTTATGCTGTTAAAAAGAATAAAGAAAAGAAACGACGACAGTTAAAGCTGAGAGAAGAACTTAAAAAGTTGGAATCAGAATTACAAATAGATCCACAAAAGAAAGTGCTTAGGAAACAAATAGAGATAATAAAGCATAAACTAAACCTGGCTGAGATGGAAATAATGGCTCAAAAGATTAAACGGGCCAAACAGAATTTCTTTGAAAATGCTAATAAGCCGGGGAGATGGTTAGCATATAGATTGGAAAAAAAAGAATGATAAATGAGCTACAAGATTCATGTGCTTGATTGGCCAGCAAACTGGGGTTTATTTATTTATTTATTTATTTATTTATTTATTTATTTATTTATTTAATTTAATTTAATTTCTATACCGCCCTTCTCCCGAAGGAGTCAGGGCGGTGTACAGGGCAAATACAATAAAAACACAATATACAAAAGTTAAAAAATTAAATAATGCAGCCCAATTCCAATAAAATTAATACAATAATATTAAAATACCCCAAACCCATCAGACCAGGCCGGCTTGTTCAAATAAGTATGTTTTTAGGTCACGTCGGAAGGAGCGAAGATCGGGAGCCATTCGGAGCTCAACCGGTAAACGGTTCCAAAGGTCTGGCGCGCCCACAGAGAATGCCCTCCCCCTGGGGGTCGCCAGTCGACACTCTTTGACTGACGGCACCCTAAGGAGGCCCTCTCTGTGGGAGCGCACTGGACGAAGGGAAGTTGATGCCGGCAGCAGGTGCTCCCGTAAGTAATCCGGACCCATGCCATTTAGGGCTTTATAGGTCATTACCAGCACCTTGAATCTTACCCGGAGGGCAACCGGAAGCCAATGCAGCTCGCGGAGTAGAGGTGTTACATGGGAGTATCGGGAAACCCCCACCACCACTCGTGCGGCTGCATTCTGCACCAGCTGAAGCCTCCGAGTAGTCTTCAAGGGCAGCCCCATGTAGAGAGCATTGCAGTAGTCCAAACAGGAGGTCACAAGCACATGAGTGACTGTGCGCAAGGCAGGAGGGGCACGGGTCCAATAAACACGTGGTGGAGCTCAGCCTCCCCATAATCCTGTCCACCTCTTCCAGAGTCACAGGATCGAACTCCTCCCAGATGACATCGCCAAGACCGCCCATGTCCTCACCGTCAGACTCTGCCCAGTTGGAGTCCAAACCGGTCCGGATCCGAGCAATTTTGTCCGACAGATGTTGGCTAAACTCCTCGGCACGACTGTGCAAGCGCTCCTCCCTCACTTCCTGATTCAGGAGAGAGCAAGCCACCCTAAACAGGGCGGCCGGGCGATTATCTGCGGACGCGATGAGGGTGGCAAAGTAGTTAGACCTTGCCGTCCTCATCGCCGCGAGATAAGACCTTGTAAAGGACCTTAGTTGCGATCGGTCGGATTCAGACCGGCTGGACCTCCAACAGCTCTCTAGGCCCCGTCTCCGATGCTTTATCTCCCGGAGCTCCGCGGAAAACCACGGAGCCCATTGGGATCTGCACCGGGTCAGGGGCCGCATGGGTACAACTTGGTCGAGTGCCTCCGTGGCTGCCTTTTCCCAGTCTTCCACTAAGGCATCGGCCGAGCCGTGAACAAAGGCGGCAGGTGGGGACCCAAGCGCCGCCTGGAACCGCTCAGGGTCCATTAAGCGCCTAGGGAGGAACCATCTAGTTGGTTCAACAACCCCACGACGGGGAGTGGCAAAACGGAAGACCAGCCGCAGGAGATGATGATCGGTCCATGACAGGGGCGTAACAATTGGGGAACCCCCACCCAGATCATCTAACCACCGGCCAGATAGAAAAATCAAATTGAGCATGTGACCCCCCCCATGAGTCGGGCCCTGAATTACTTGCATCAGGTCCATGGCCGTCATGGAAGCCATGAACTCCCAAGCTAACTCAGATGATCCCCCCAGGGATGGTAGATTGAAGTCACCCAAAATCATAAATCTGGGGAACTCAATCACCAACCCTGAGAGGATGTTGAGAAGCTCAGGCAGGGCTGCTGCTATGCGACTAGGCGAAAGGTACACCAGCAGCAAGCCCAACTGAGCCCTAGGGCCACATCTCATGAGGAGAGACTCACACCCTGCTATTTGGAAAACGGTGGCCTCCCGCGGACGTAAGGTCTCCCTCACAACTACTGCCACACCCCCGCCCCTACCCTGAGCCCGAGGCTGGTGTAGCACCCGGAAACCTGGTGGGCAAAGATCAACCAGAGGGATACCACCCTCTGGGCCCAACCAGGTCTCCGTAATGCAAGCCAGGTCCGCACGCTCCTCCTCAACCAAATCACAGATGAGAGGGGCCTTATTAACTATGGACCTGGCGTTAAAATACACAAGCCTGAGCTCAGGTGGTTGCTCATCCTCGTTCCCGGAACCACGGGCCGAAGCCAGAGGGTCGGAGCGCATCACCGCTTGGAGACAGCGGGGACGCACTCCCAAATGTTGATACAGCCCTCTGTTCGAACACCTGCTGCCATTCCCTAACATCGTGGGAATAGGTAATCCCACACCCCGCTCCGGGACCCCGGAGGCAACCAGCCCAGGCCCCGTCCGACCGTGATCTGTCCCAGGCCTGGCCTGAACAGCGGATGGTGGACACCCCCCAGAATCCAACCAAGACTGCAAACCCTCCCCCCTCCCTAACCCTATAAAATGTTTCGATAAAAAACAAACCAGGAGCCTCTTCTTAGATTTATACCGGAGGTTCCTATCCCTACCCATCCATCTCTCAGGGTCCCAACAATTGGGCCCGTCATCAAGAGGAGAAATAAAGAAACAGGTGGGTCGCACCCACGAAGGGGGGACACCCCTGAGAGCAAATAAATCCGTGCTGGTGTAATATAAGCGAGCCATAATTGTCCATGAGGGTCCAGCAGGGGCAGACCCATGATTGATAAGGGGGATCTTAAATCAGAAGATGGGTAGATATCCAGTCCGCCACTGCCACTCAAGCTGGATATTCTCTGAACAGGTCGGCCACCATCCTCTCACGACGGTCACAGGCCTGAACCAGAAAGCGGAATGGAATATACGTCCAGGATAAGGCATACCCCCATAGAACTCTCACCTCTAGGAAGGATAGCAGATGGTACCTCCGAGCCACTCTCTCACAGTGGCTCAACACCTGGATCCTTCTGAGTCTTTAGGGGGCACGGAAGCCAAGGAGAATTAAACAGTTACTGGCCAAAGGTGTAAAAGCCTGCTAGATGACAAAATAAGCAGATGTCCCGGCTACAAAAGTTCTACTCCATATCAGGGAAAAACAGGCGACAGGCGGGTACAGCACTGGCCGACGGAGTACCAAGGAGCTAAAAAGCCCTCCCCGCCAGCTGCTACAGATATTGCTGCCATTCCTCGCCATTCCGCCATTCCTCAAGTTGCTCTACACGCCGTTTTTCCATGCGCCGTACCAAGCCGCAGCTCCACCGGCTACGAAAATCAGCCGGTCAGAGCTGTTACAAGCCGCGGCTCTTCTGGGATCTTCCGGGCCCAGCCAAGGCCCCTCCGAAGGTCGCCGGAGCTCACGGAGACAGTTTCAGGTTCCTCCGCCACTCTGCTATTCCAAACGCTCCTCCACGCGCCGTTCTTCTGCGCACCGTTCCAAGCCGCAGCTCCATCAGCTTCGAAAATCCGCTGGTCGGAGCCATTACGAGCCCAAAACCAGCTAGTCGGAGCCGTTAAAGCTGCGGCTCTTCCGGGGTCTTCCGGGCCCAACCAAGGCCCCTCCGAGGGTCGCTGAAACTCACGGAGACGACCTCAGGCACCTCTGCCACCTCTGCCACTCCGCCGCTCTAAACGCTCCAAAACGCTCCTTCTCGCGCCATTTCTCCATACCGTTCCTCCCCGCGCCGTTCCAAGCCGCGGCTCCACCGGCTCCGAAAATCAGCTGGTCGGGGCCGTTGCAAGCCAAAAACCAGATGATCGGAGCCGCCACAAGCCGCGGCTCTTCCGGGGTCCTCCGGGCCTAACCGACGGTCTCATGGAGCCAATTTCAAGTACGGAGGGTCATTTGTCTAACTGTATCATTCCGGCACCAACACAGAGGGCAAAGCCCCTCTGCAAAACTCCCAGGGTCGCCAAAGAAGCTGGAGTCCCTCGCGGAGCTCAGCCAAGCACGTCCGCCATCTTGGGCATGCGCAAATCAGGGGTTGGCGGTGGAATTCCCCAGATTTTTGGTGCTGGGGGATTTTAACCTACCTTCCCTGGGGGGGATGTCGGGGGTGGCCCGAGAGTTCATGGCTTCCATGATGGCCATGGACCTGACCCAGATTATTTAGGGCCCGACCCATGAGGGGGTCAGTGGCTTAATGATCTGGGTGGGTTTTTCCATCTGTACGGCCCCTTTCATGGACAGATCATCATCTCCTGTGGCTAGGCCTCTGTCATACCACCTCCCACCGCTGGGAGGTGGAACCGACCAGGTGGTTATGCCCCAGGCACCTGATGTACCCGGAAAGGTTTCAGACGGTGCTTGGTTTGATTCCTGCCTCCCTCTTCCACAGCCCGGTCGAGACCTTGGTTGACACCCGGCAATGGGCTGCTTCTGAGGCTCTCAACCGCGTTGTTCCTTTGCGGCCTCTGACCCAGCGCAGGTCCCGGTTGGCCCCATGGTTCTCCATGGACCTACGGGAGATGAAGCGCCGGAGGAGGGGCCTAGAGAGTGTTTGGAGATCCAGTCGGTCCGAATCTGACTGAGCACAGTTAAGATATTTCACTAGATCTTATCTTGTGGAAATGGAGGCGGCGAAGCGTACTTACTTTGCCGCCCTCATTTTGTCCACGGATAATCGCCCGGCTGCCCTGTTTAGGGTGACCTGCTCCCTTTTAAATCAATGGACAGAGGAAGATCCCTTGCGGGGACGGGCCAAGGAGTTTAGTCAGCATCTGCTGGACAAGATTGCTCAGATTCGGACCGGTCTGGACTCCGATTGGGCAGTATCTGATGAGGAGGAAGCGACAGATCTGGCCAATATTATCTGGGAGGAGTTTGACCCTGTGACTCTGGATGAAGTGGACAGGATCATGGGTAGATTAAGTGCCGCCACGTGTTTATTGGACCCGTGTCCCTCCTGGCTGGTTTATGTGGCTCGGGAGGTTACACGAGGCTGGCTTCAGGCAGTGATCAATGCTTCTTTGAGTGAGGGGTGCTTCCCTGCCGCCTTCTTTGAGTGAGGGGTGCTTCCCTGCCGCCTTGAAGGAGGCGGTGGTGAGGCCCCTCCTCAAGAAACCTGCTTTGGACCCAGCTATTTTAAATAATTTTCATTTTCATCCTGTCTCTGTTGTTGAGAGCGTGGTGGCACGACAGCTCCCGTTGGTCCTGGATCCATACCGATCGGGTTTCAGGCCCGGGTACAGCACGGAGATGGCATTGGTCGCGCTGGTGGATGATCTCTGGCGGGCTCGGGATAGGGGTTATTCCTCTATCCTGGTCCTATTAGATCTCTCAGCGGCTTTTGATACCATCGACCATGGTATCTTGCTGCGACATCTCCGGGGGGGTGGGAGTGGGAGGCACTGTTTTACGGTGGTTCTCCTCCTACCTCTCGGGCCATTCGCAGACGGTGTTGGCAGGAGGTCAGAGGTCAACCCTGAAGCCCCTTGATTGTGGGGTGCCTCAGGGGTCGGTCCTCTCTCCCCTCCTGTTCAACATCTACATGAAGCCACTGGGTGAGATCATACGCGGTTTCGGAGTGAGGTATCATCAATATGCTGATGATACCCAGCTTTTCATTTCCACTCCGAACCAACCCAGTGATGCCCTCGACGTGATGTCCCGTTGCCTGGAAGCGGTACGAATCTGGATGGGGAAGAAAAGGCTCCAACTCAACCCGGCCAAGACCGAGTGGCTCTACGTGTCGGCATCTCGTGTTGTCCAAGATTTACCATCTTTGGTTATGGGGGGAGAGGTGTTGCCTCCCGTTGATAGGGCGCGCAACTTAGGCATCCTCCTGGATGCACGACTCAATTTAGAAGATCATATAGGAGTCGTGGCCAGGGGGGCATTTGCCCAGGTTTGCCTGGTGTGCCAGTTGCGCCCCTATTTGGACCGAGATGCCTTACGTACGGTCACTCATGCACTCGTTACCTCCTGTATAGATTACTGCAACGCTCTCTACATGGGGCTGCCCTTGAAGACCACCCGGAGGCTTCAGCTGGTGCAGAATGCGGCTGCGCGGGTTGTGGTGGGAGCATCCCGATACTCCCATATTACACCCCTCCTGCGTGGGCTGCATTGGTTGCCGGTTGCCCTCCGGGTGAGGTTCAAGGTGCTGGTTCTTACCTATACCTGTAAAGCCCTACATGGCTTAGGCCCGGGATATTTACAGGACCGTCTGCTGCCAGGAATGACTTCCCATCGCCCTGTGTGCTCACACAGGGAGGGTCTCCTCAGGGTGCCGTCGGCCAGACAATGTCGGCTGGCGACCCCCGGGGGAGGGCCTTCTCGGTTGGGGCAGCTGCCCTTTGGAATCAGCTCCCTCGAGAACTTCGGATGGCCCCAGATCTCCGGTCCTTTCATCACGACCTAAAGACATACCTTTTCCAACTGGCCAACCTGGACTGATGACAGGGGTTTTAATTTTGTTTTAATTTTTATTAAATTTAATCTCTTTTAATTTTTGTATTCATTGTTTTTATTGCTGTTTTATTGTTGTTAGCCGCCCTGAGTCCTTTGGGAGATAGGGCGGCATGTTGTTGTTGTTGTTGTTAGTTGCGAAGTCGTGTCCGACCCATCGCGACCCTATGGACAGTGTTCCTCCAGGCCTTCCTGTCCTCTACCATCTTCTGGAGTCCATTTAAGCTCACGCCTACTGCTTCAGTGACTCCATCCAGCCACCTCATTCTCTGTCGTCCCCTTCTTCTATTGCCCTCAATCTTTCCCAGCATTAGGCTCTTCTCCAGTGAGTCCTTCCTTCTCATTAGGTGGCCAAAGTATTTGAGTTTTAGCTTCAGGATCTGGCCTTCTAAAGAGCAGTCAGGGTTGATCTCCTCTAGGACTGACCGGTTTGATCGCCTTGCAGTCCAAGGGACTCGCAGGAGTCTTCTCCAGCACCATAGTTCAAAGGCATCAATTCTTTGGCGCTCAGCCTTTCGTATGGTCCAGCTTTCACTGCCATACATTGCAACTGGGAAGACCATAGCCCTGACTATACGCACTTTTGTTGACAGGGTGATGTCTCTGCTTTTTAGTGTGCTGTCTAGATTTGCCATGGCTTTCCTCCCCAGGAGCAAGCGTCTTTTAATTTCTTGGCTACAGTCCCCATCTGCAGTGATCTTGGAGCCCAGGAAAATAAAATCTGTCACTACCTCCATTTCTTCCCCATCTATTTGCCAGGAATTGAGAGGGCCGGATGCCATGATCTTGGTTTTCTTAATGTTTAGTTTCAACCCAAGTTTTGCACTCTCCTTCTTCACTCGCAACAAGAGGCTCTTTAGTTCCTCTTCACTTTCTGCCATTAGAGTGGTATCATCTGCATATCTTAGGTTGTTGATGTTTCTTCCGGCAATCTTAATTCCAACTTTTGATTCATCTAGCCCTGCCTTTCTCATGATGTGCTCTGCATATAAGTTAAATAGGCAAGGCGACAGTATACAGCCTTGCCGGACTCCTTTCCCAATTTTGAACCAATCAGTGGTTCCGTGTCCAGTTCTCACTGTTGCTTCTTGGCCCACATATAGGTTTCTCAAGAGACAAATAAGATGGTCTGGTATGCCCATCTCTTTAAGGACTTGCCACAGTTTGTTATGATCCACACAATCAAAGGCTTTAGCATAGTCAATGAAGCAGAAGTAGATGTTTTTCTGGAACTCTCTAGCTTTCTCCATGATCCAGCGTATGTTAGCAATTTGATCTCTAGTTCCTCTGCCTCTTCGAAATCCTGCCTGTACTTCTGGTAGTTCTCGATCCACATACTGCTGGAGTCTAGCTTGTAGAATTTTAAGCATAACTTTACTAGCATGAGAAATGAGTGCAATGGTGCGATAGTTTGAACATTCTTTGGCACTGCCTTTCTTTGGAATTGGAATGTAAACTGATCTTTTCCAGTCCTGTGGCCACTGTTGAGTTTTCCAAATTTGCTGGCAAATTGAGTGTAGCACTTTTACTGCATCGTCTTTTAAGATTTTGAATAGCTCAGCTGGAAAGTCCCATAATTAAATTAAATTAAATTAAACTCGCCTGACCTGAAGCCCATAGAGAATCTATGGGGCATTGCCAAGAGAAAGATGAGAGAAATGAGACCGAACAATGCAGAAGAGCTGAAGGCCGCTATTGAAGCATCCTGGACTTCCATAACACCTCAGCAGTGCCACAGGCTGATAGCTTCCATGCCATGCCTCATTGAGGCAGTAATTGCTGCAAAAGGGGCCCAAACCAAGTACTGAGTACATATGCATGCTTATACTTTTCAGAGGTCCGATATTGTTCTATGTACACTCCTTGTGTTTTTGATTGCATGTAATATTCTAATTTTCTGAGATTGTGGATTTGGGGTTCTCATGAGCTGTACGCCATAATCATCACAATTATGACAACTCACGGCTTGAACTATCTTGCTTTGCATGTAATGAGTCTATCTCATATATTAGTTTCCCCTTTTAAGTTGCATTACTGAAATAAATGAACTTTTGCACGATATTCTAATTTTTTGAGTTTCACCTGTATATGGCTCAGAAACAAGCTAATTCCTGTAAAACCTTGTTCATTACCTCTAATCACAAAATATTGAACATAGAATAATAGGGTTGGAAGGGACCTTGGAGGTCTTCTAGTCCAACCCCCTGTTCAAGCAGCAAACCCTATCTTATTCTGGACAAATGTTTGTCCAGTCTCTTGAAAACCTCCACTGATAGAGCACCCACAACTTCTGGAGGTTAGCCATTCCACTGATTGCATTCACTGTCAGGAAATTTATCCTTAGTTCTATGTTGCATCTCTTTGATAAGTTTCCAACTGTTATTTGTGCTGCCCTTGGGTGCTTTGGTCAATGGGTCAACCCCCTCTTCTCTGTGACAGCCCCTCAAGTACTGGAAGTCAGCTATCTTATCACCCACAAGTCCGTCTCTTCGTTAGACTAGACATACCTAGTTCCCTCAATCGTTCATTGTATGGTTTAGCCTCCAAATCTCTTATCTTTATTGCTTTTCTCTGCACTCTTTCTAGAGTCTCAACATCTTTTCTGAATTGTGGTGACCAGAACTGGATGCAGTACTATCATTTCACATGATCTTTTTTTTTTAATTGAAAAGTTTTACAATACATTTTTTTAAAAAACATACTCCAACATTTGGGCTGGCAATTCAGATACATACTTGCTAGTTTTTTAGGGTCTAAATGCCACCTATAAAACATTTTATAAAAATTCTCTCTTAAATTTTGGGCCTGTGTAAATTTTACATTTCTAACCCAAATCTTTTCCCAAGTATCCATTGTTATAACCTCCTGAAAATTCTGGGCCCACTTTATCATGCAATCTTTAACAAGTTCCGTTTCTGAATCAATTTCTATCAATGCATTATATATCCTTCTTATATGTGCTTGACCTTGATCTCTAATTTGTTTTACCAAATTTCCATCAGATATCAAAATACCAACTTTCTGATCTTCTTTCCATCTTGCTTGTAACTGCCCATACTGAAACCAAGTTTGCACAATCTTTTCTTCTTTTAAAATATTATATGGCTTTAATTGCCATACATTCTTTTCTATCCTTAAAATTTCTTTATATGTAGTCTCATCATGTTTAAATCCAACATTTATATTTTCTATTGCATGTTTAGGTATTGCCCAAATTGGTATCTTGTAATTTAACTTATGTCTATATTTTTTCCATACTCGCAACAGAGCATACCTTAATATATGTATCTTAAATACATTATCCACCTTCTTATCATACAATAAATATGCATGCCAACCAAATAACAAATCATGACCCTCAAGATTTAATAATCTCCCTTGTGTTAAATTAAACCAATCACTTATTGATGATAAAGCAGCAGCCTCATAATATAGTTTAAGATTAAACATTTTAAGACCACCTCTTTCACGTGTATCTTGCATTATCTTAAATTTGACTCGTGGCTTTTTCCCTGCCCAAACAAATTTATTAGTACCTTTCTGCCATTCCTCCAAATTTAAATCCTTTTTAAGTATAGGTATCATTAGAAACAAAAATAAAAATTTTGGCAAAACATTCATTTTTACTGCTGCAATTCTTCCCAATAAAGATAGTTGTAATTTTTTCCAACCATCTAGGTCTTTTTGTATTTTTAACCATAACAATCCATAATTATTTTTATATAATTTCACATTTGAGGCTGAGAGATAACCCCCCAAATATTTAGTCTTTTTAACTATTTCAAATCCTGTTAACTCTTCTAAAACAACGTTTTGTTCTATAGTCATATTTTTAGACAATATTTTAGTTTTTTACGTATTTATCTTGAATCCAGAAACTTTCCCATATGGCGTTATTATCTCCATCAACTCTACTACTGAGTAAGTCGGTTGACTTACTGTAATAACCAGGTCATCCGCAAACGCTCTCAATCTATAATCTTGATCTCTTATTTTAATTCCCTTAATTTTATTTGAATCTCGTATTTTACTGAATAATATTTCCAATGTTAAAACAAACAGCAAAGGTGACAACGGACACCCCTGTCTTGTACCCTTTTCAATATTACATGTTTCTGTCAAGCTACCATTAACTATTATTTGAGTTGTTTGCTTCTGATATATTGCTCTAATAGATTGTAAAAAATGTTCCCCAAGCTCCATTTTCTCCAATGCCTTAAATAAAAATTGCCAATCCAATTGATCAAAAGCTTTTTCAGCATCCAAAAAGATCAGCGCTGCAGAAACCTGGTTATTTCTATTCAAAAATTCCAATAAGTCTACAATATGTCTCACCTTATTCTTCATTTGTCTACCACTTATAAATCCAGTTTGGTCACTATGAATCATTTGCTGCATTACCTTCATTAATCTATTCGCTAAAATTTTTGCAAATATCTTGTAATCAGTATTTAAAAGCGATATTGGCCTATAGTTTTTAGCTTGAGTAGCATCTTGATCTTCCTTCGGAATCAGCGAAATAAAAGCTGTTTTCCACGATGGAGGCACTTCTCCTCCCAATTGAATTGTCCTAAACAATTCTCTTAAAGGTTCCACCATTTCTGACTGTAACTCTTTATAATAGACGGCAGTCAAACCGTCTGTTCCTGGTACTTTACCCACCTTTAATTGCTTAATTGCTAGAATAATTTCTTCATCATTTATCAATTGATTCATCCCTTCCCTTTGTTCTTGTGTAAGAACAGGAATGTTAACTTCTTGCAGATATCTATCTATATCCACATCTTGAATCTTGTCTCTAACATACAACTTAGAGTAAAAATCAACAAAAGCCTTTTTAATAAGATACTGCTGATACACCACTTTACCCTTGTGCTCTATTCTATCTATATTACGTGACCTTTGTTTCTTCCTTAACAAGTAAGCTAACCACCTACCCGGCTTATTAGCATTGCAAAAGGTATTGTGTTTAGCATACCGTAAGTTGGTTGCCACTTGATCTGCCATCAACATATCAAACTGGCCTCTTAGTAAAGTAATTACCTCTTTAATCTTCCCATCAGATGGATTCAAAATTAAAGCCTTCTCTTTTCTCTTAATTTCCTCCTCTAATTCTTTTCGCCTATGTTCCATTTTACGTCTATATTTATTATTCAAATATATTAACACTCCTCTCATATAAGCTTTACTTGAATCCCAAACCATATCAATAGAAGTACCCTTATGCATATTCATATTGAAAAATTCTTTCATCTGTTTTTTACACTCTTCCACATTTTCTTGATATCTAAACAAATTTTCATTTAGCCGCCAAGACCGTCTATCTCCATTATCTTTTTCTATTTCCAACCATACTGGACTATTTAATTTAATTTAATTTATTAATATTTCTATACCGCCCTTCTCCCGAAGGACTCAGGGCGGTGTACAGGGCAAGAATAAAACAAGAGTTACAAAAATTAAAAGATAATTAAATACATGCCCATAAAAACAGTTGATACATTAATAAAAACCCCAATAAAATGATAATAAAAAAAACCCCACCAATCCCCCCTCAGGCCAGGCCGGCTTGTTCGAACAGGTATGTTTTCAGATCGCGGCGAAAGGAGCGGAGATCGGGCGCCGTCCGGAGCTCAACCGGTAACTGGTTCCATAGCTCCGGGGCGCCCACAGAGAAAGATCTCCCCCTGGGGGCCACCAATCTACATTCTCTGACCGGTGGCACCCTGAGGAGTCCCTCTCTGTGGGAACGCACAGGGCGGAGGGAAGTTGACGCCGGCAGCAGGTGTTCCCTAAGGTACTCCGGACCCCTGCCATGTAGGGCTTTAAACACCATTACTAGTACCTTGAATCTCAACCAATGCAGCTCACGGAGCAGAGGTGTGACATGGGAGTATCGGGAAACTCCCAACACAACTCTCGCGGCTGCATTCTGTGCCAGTTGGAGCTTCCGGGTGGTCCTCAAGGGCAGCCCCATGTAGAGAGCGTTGCAGTAGTCTAGTCGAGAGGTCACGAGCGCGTGAGTGACCGTGCATAGATCATCCCGGCTTAGATAGGGCCGCAACTGGCGCACCAGGCGAACCTGGGCGAAAGCCCCCCTAGTCACGGCTCCTATGTGGTCTTCCAGAGTGAGCCGTGAATCTAGGAGGACTCCCAAGTTGCGAGCCCTATCTACGGGGGGTAATAATTCACCCCCCATAGCGAGAGGTGGAATGTCCAAATAAACCTGGGATGAAGGTATGCAAAGCCACTCGGTCTTGTCAGGGTTGAGTTGAAGTCTGTTCCTCCCCATCCAGACCCGAACCGCCTCCAGGCAACGGGACATCACGGTGAGGGCATCACTGGGGTGGTTTGGGGTCGAAAAGAAAAGTTGGGTATCATCAGCATACTGATGATACCCAACTCCAAAACCACGAATGATCTCACCCAGCGGTTTCATATAGATGTTGAACAGGAGAGGCGAGAGGACCGACCCCTGAGGAACTCCACAAATGAGAGACCTCGCGGTCGACCTCTGCCCTCCTGCCAACACCGACTGCGAGCGTCCCTGGAGATAGGAGGAGAACCACTGTAAAACCGTGCCTCCCACTCCCAATCCCCTGAGACGCCGCAGCAGGATACCATGGTCGATGGTATCGAAAGCCGCTGAGAGGTCTAATAGGACCAGAACAGAGGAATGCCCCCTGTCCCGAGCCCTCCAGAGATCATTCACCAGCGCGACCAATGCCGTCTCCGTGCTGTACCCGGGCCTGAAGCCCGATTGGTACGGGTCTAGATAATCCGCTTCATCCAGGACCAGAGGGAGCTGATGCGCCACCACACTCTCAACAACCTTCGCAAGAAAGCGAAGGTTGGAGACAGGACGAAAGTTGTTCAATACAGCTGGGTCCAAGGCAGGCTTCTTGAGGAGGGCCCTCACCACCGCCTCTTTCAAGACGGCGGGGAAGCTGCCCTCACTCAAAGAAGCCGATATAACTGCCTGGAACCAGCTGCGTGTCCTCTCCCGGGCTGCATAGACCAGCCAGGAAGGGCACGGGTCCAATAAACATGTGGTGGTGCTCAGCCTCCCCATGATCCTGTCCACTTCCTCCGGAGTCACAGAATCAAACTCCTCCCAGGTGATATCGACAAGACCGCCCGTGTCCTGCTCGACAGACTCTGCCCAGTCAGAGTCCAGACCGGTCTGAATCCGAGCGATTTTGTCCGACAGATGCTGGTTAAACTCCTCGGCACGACCCTGCAAGGGTTCCTCCCTCACCTCCTGATTCAGGAGGGAGCGAGTCACCCTAAACAGGGCGGCCGGGCGATTATCTGCGGACGCGATAAGGGTGGCGAAGTGGTTAGACCTCGCCTCCCTTATCGCAGCGAGATAAGACCTAGTATAGGTTCTTAACCGCAATCGGTCGGCTTCGGATCGGCTGGATCTCCAACCGCTCTCTAGGCCCCGTCTCCGACGCTTCATCTCCCGGAGCTCCGCGGAGAACCATGGAGCTCGACGGGATCTGCACCGGGTCAGGGGCCGCAGGGGTACAACTCGGTCAAGAGCCTCAGTGGCTGCCCTTTCCCAGGCTTCCACTAAGGCGTCTGCCGAGCTGTGAGCAAGGGAGGCAGGTGGGGACCCCAGCGCCGCCTGGAACCTCTGGGGATCCATTAAGCGTCTGGGGCGGTACCATTTAATAGGTTCCACACACCCACGGCGGGGGGTGGCAAAACGGAAGACCAGCCGCAGGAGATGATGATCGGTCCATGACAGGGGCATAACAATTGGGGAGCCCCCACCAAGATCATCTAACCACCGTCCAGATAAGAAAACTAGGTCAAGGGTGTGGCCTCCCTCATGAGTCGGTCCCGAAATTACTTGCGTCAGGTCCATGGCCGTCATGGAAGCCATGAACTCCCGAGCCAACTCAGATGATCCTCCCAGAGATGGTAGATTGAAGTCCCCCAAAACTATAAGTTTCGGGAACTCAATCACCAACCCAGAGAGGACATCGAGAAGCTCAGGCAGGGCTGCTGCTGCGTGACTAGGCGAAAGGTACACCAGCAGCAAGCCCAACTGCGCACCAGGGCCGCATCTCAAAAAGAGAGACTCACACCCGACTATCTGGGGAACGGTGGCCTCCCGTGGACACAAGGTCTCCCTCATAACAACAGCCACTCCCCCACCCCTACCCTGAGCCCGAGGCCGGTGTAGCACCCGGAAACCTGGTGGGCAAAGATCAACCAGAGGAATACCGCCCTCTGGGCCCAACCAAGTTTCCGTGATGTAAGCCAGGTCCGCCTGCTCACTCTCGACCAAATCACGGACGAGAAGAGCTTTGTTAGCGACAGACTATGATCTGATATAGTTCTTGGACATATCTTAATCTTCTTAATCCTAGAAAAAAATCATTAGTAATTAATACAAAATCAATCCTGGATAAAGATTGATGCCTATCGGAGAAAAAAGTAGTGTCTTTTTCTTGCAAATGTCTTTCTCTCCAAACATCTCTCAATTCCAAATCATCTTTCATCTCCAAAAAAGATTTAGGCAATCTGGCATGACTTGGTATACTTCTAAAAAGGCCTTTTTGTCCATTTGTACATCCATTCCAATCTCCCATAAAAATACAAGATTTGTAATCCCACTGGATGATCTTGCTGTGTAATAATTTATAAAATTCTCTTTGCTGTTGATTAGGAGCATATAATCCAACCAAAAGTATTTTCTTGCCTTCTAGTAATAGTTCAATTATAACATATCTTCCTTGTTTATCTGTTTCAATTAAACTAGCTGTTAAAATGTTCTTAACGTAAATAACAACTCCATTTTTCTTATCAGGAGCAGAGGCAATAAACTGTGTGCCCAGCCTAAAGTTTATCAAATACTTTTGATCAACTGCTCGAATATGTGTTTCCTGTAAGCAAATAACATCATTTTTAAATTGTTTTAGGTATTGAAATACTTTCCTTCTCTTATTCGGCAAATTTAATCCATTAACCTTCCAAGTTAGAAGCTTTGTCGCCATCTTTTGCGACCTGAAGCTTTTGGAGTGCCTCATCCAAAATCACCTGCACTCTCTTCGGTTTCGCTCCTCCCACTGCTTCACTATAAGTAGGTTTTTGAGATGTAATTATAGCTTTCTGTTGTTCTTGTTCTTGTCTCATTCGTGTGGTTGCAGCCCGTGTCACTCTTTGTTCTCTAACCTCTTCCATTGGTACCGGAATCAGGTCCACTCCTGTAGTTTGCTGGGATTCTCTTTCTTTCTGATGAATAACTCCTTCAGCTCCTTGTATGCTCTCCATTCGTGACTGACGCTCTCCTTCACCATTCCTCCTTTTAAATTCTGAAGATGGCGGCGATCCTGCCTTCAAAATATTGGCATAAAAATCTCGTGCCTGCAAAACTGTGTTGAGACGATATCTCGTGCCTGCATACATCACCACCATACCTACTGGAATCTTCCATCTAAACTGGATCTCCCGTTTCCTTAATTCTTCTGCCAAGAAAGCAAATTCTTTTCTTTTCCTTAAAATTCTTGGAGGGATCTCTTTCAAAATTAAAACTTCTTGCTCAGCTACTGTAAATCTATTATTATAGAAGGCTTGAATAACCTCGTTTCTGATTGCTCTCTTTGTAAAGTAAACAACCACATCTCTAGGTAATTTTCTTTGTCTTGCAATCCAAGAATTAACACGAAATATTTTATCTATGTCCCCCATAATATCTTCTGCTGAGCGCTCCAAAACTTGTTCAAGAGCCTGTGACACTATTTCTTTCAAATTTTCCTTAGGATCTTCTTTCAAACCTCTGATTCTCACAGCAAATTCCATATCGCGGTATTGTAGCATAACTACATCATCATCAATCTTTTCCATCACATTTTCAGCATCCAGCATTTTATCATCTAATCTCATGTTATTTTGACTAAGTTCTTCCACGCGGTCTTCCAGACGCTCAGTACACACTGCCAGCCCTTGAAATGCAGCCAAAATGTCTGCTCTTATTTCAGTATTTTTCTCCTCAATAAGTTCAGCTATTTGTTGGGATTGTATTTTTAAAGCATCCTGCAAATCTTTTATTGTTAAAGCTGGTGTGGGTGCAGGTGCCGCAGGAGGAGGCATCAAAGCCTGTAATGAAGACTGTTGAACTGGTGAAGCACCAGTACTTCTAGGAACTTTAGTTGGTTTAGAAGCCATTTTAACACCGTTACTTCTGTTGCGCACTTTCACTTTCCGCATCGCTTGCAACTTTTTCCACAAAATACTCTGAGTTAAAGTTCAAATACTTGCTATTACAGCATTCTCCTGCACAGCTCTGCCTGCATCCAAGTAATCCACGATTTACTATCGATGGCAGGGATGGTTGCAGCATCCTGCTCTGCTCCAAAGCCTTGGAGCGGAGGCGTCCTGGAGTCCGGACCAAACTCAGGCTTCGGGGGGGCTCACACGCTTCAACCACCAGAGTTAAAACTCTGGTGATCTAGGGGAGCTCTACACCTGCCTAAGCGCTCACCCCCTCCTCTTTTCCCGAGGAGCGAGTTTCCGAGCCGCCAAAGAGCTGATCGTCGCTGTTTTTAGTGGCTCTACGGAAAACAGCGGGGCTGACGGCCGAAACGGCCGCCATCAACGGAGCCTTGCCACCTGGAAATCCCACAAGATCTTGATTCTATCCCCTCTGTTAGGGTCTAGGACAGGGGTGTCAAACTCAATTTCATTGAGGGCCACATCAGCATTGTAGTTACCATTGGGGAGCCGGGTGGGTGTGGCCAGCATGGGCATGGCTTACTGAGTGGGGTGTGGCCAGCTTGACACCACTCACATCGGGGGCACCTGTGCGGGCCTCGGAAGGACTGGGGCAGATCCGAAGGTCTCCAGCAGAAGGTGGGGTGGGACCGGGGCG